>NC_022026.1:51276159-51282907 GCF_000317375.1 Microtus ochrogaster
AGTTTGGATGTTCACCTTCCTAGACCTGGATGGAGGGGGGAGGACCTTGGACTTTCCACAGGGCAGGGAACCCTGACTGCTCTTCGGACTCGAGAGGGAGAGGGAGAGGAGGGGGGAAAGGGGGAGAGGGGCGGGAGGAAGGGGAGGGAAATGGGAGGCTGGGAGGAGGCGGAATTTTTTTTTTCCTTTTCAATAAAAAAAATAGACCTATTCTTGTACAGGTTTAATGCAGGCAATCCAATGCTCTTTGTCATGTCAAAAGCTGGCATTTCTTAGCTCTTTCTATCTTCTGGCTCTGAGATTTCTTTTTCTTTTTTTCCCCCCAAGACTGGGTTTCTCCGTGTAACAATTCTGGCTGTCCTGAAACTTGCTTTGTAGACCAGACTGGCCTCAAATTCAGAGACCTGTCTGCCTGCCTCTACCTCCCATGTGCTGGGATTAAAGACGTGCACTACCAATGCTCAGCCAGTTATGGAAACCCTTAATCAGGCCCCAACTCCGGCATTCTTATTCGGCAGTGGTGAAATCAACAGATTAGAAGATGATAGCCATTCAAAAGACTGCTTCTAGTAACAGATCCACTAGGAGGGTACAGCGTACATGGGAGGCAGGGCGCATGGAGATTTGCAGTAATCTCTCAGGAGGTGAAGTAAGAAAGGACACGAGCCAAATGCCTTTACTGTGCTTTACACAGAAAGGAACAAGCAAAGCATAGAAGATAAGTTTAGGATTGAGTGGATGTTTGGGTTGGCTCGGGTGCATAAAGATTGGTCCTAGTCCTCTGATGCTTGTCTTAAGAATGATTAAGGTAGTATATTCTTGACTCTAGTAAGAGTGTGGCTGGGACTGCAGTTAGTTTGCATGCAAAAGAAATCTTTCACTAGCTCTCCATATTGGCTAACCACATTAGTGCTCCCAGAGTCAGCGAGTCCCCAAGGTTAGGGAGATGGAAGACAGACACTAGAAAGTACAGTTGTTTCCAGAAGCTCCAGCATGAGTTGTGAATGTAGAGATTATCCTTGCCTTGTTTTTGATCTACAGAGTGGTAGACTTGCAGATACTCTTTTATGAAGGAAGTTCTCTCTTTCTCTCTTGTTTAAGGGTTCTCAAGCTTCCTAATGCTGTGGCCTTTTATGCAGTTCCTCATGTTGTGGTGACCCCTAACAATACATTTATTTTGCAGCTACTTCATGCCTGTAATTTTGCTAATGCCAGGAATCATAATGTAACTATCTAATATGCAAGGCATCCAATATGTGGAGATTGCAACTGACAGACTGAGAATCACTGTTCCAGTTGGTTGTAGATTAAGAATGAATGGATGCTAGAGTTTGTTGAATATTTCTCTGCAAAAATTAACATGATAATCTTTACCTTGTTAACAAAGTGAATTCCATTGTCTGAATTTTGCATGTTGAAAGACACAAAGAAACATCAACATTTGAAATAAATCCCTTTTTACACATATCTGAATTCAATTTATTGATGTTTTATTAAGGATGTTGCCTGAATGTTCATAAGAATTATTTGTCTATAGGCTTTTTCCCCTCACCTTTCTACACTGTGACTGGTTTTGATGTCACAGTAATCCTAGGCTTGAAACATGAGTTGTAAAATGTTCTATTCTTTAGAAGAGATTATATAAATTGGCATTAATTCCTCTTTAAATATTTGCTAGAATTCTCTAGTGAAACCATCTGGCTTGGAGATTTCTTTTTTGGAAGATTTTTAATAATTAATTCGCTTTCTTCCATGTTTATTAAATGAATCAAATTCTCTGTTTTATCTTGCTTGATTTTGATAATTTGTAGTTTTTGAAGAACTGGTCCATTTCCCTCTAGGTTTTAGAATTCTTTTGTGGTCATAAAATTTTTAATAATATTCTCTGCTGGATATATAATAATATCTCCTTTCTTTTCTTATGTTGGTGAGTTTTGCTTTCCTTCTTTTATTTATTATGTGTCTTGAATTTTGTTAATATTTTTCTAAGAAATAGCCCTGTAAACTTTAAATTTATTCTTATTATACTGTTTGCTTATATGTGATTGTGCATGTATAAATGTTCAAGAAGTATCTTTACAGATTTACATGTTACTGTGCAGATAATGGAGGACAGAGGATAACTTGTAGAGTTGGCTCTCTACTTCCACTTTTACGTAGATTCCAGGGATTGAACTTAGGTTATCAGGCTTGTGCAGAAAGTGCGTCCACCTGCTGAAACATCTCACTCGCCCCAGGCTTTATTTTAATTTTCTGTGTTATATTCAATTTCATTCACTAATGCATCTGTAATTATTACTTACCTCTACATACTTTGGGTTTATTTTACTCTATTTTTATGGTTCTTTGAGGTAAAATGTTAGGTTATTGATTTGAAACATTTCCTCTTTTCTAATGTAAGTATGTGCTTCTGAGCACTGATTTAGCTGTATCCCAAACATGACCTTATGTTACCTTTTTACTCACATTATACTAATGTTACATTACCTTTTATGTAATATTAAGTAACATTATGTATGCATAGAGCTTTTTGGCTATAGTAGACAACCTCAGAGTAATAGGGTTTTTATATATGAAAATTTAGAAACTACTGCTGAAGTATATTTCTTGTGAAGTGTTTCCTATGTACAGATTTTAGGATATTTTACTTAAGTGATTTTATTCAACAGTATGTATTGGCTTTGAATGATTATTTACTATGATATACAATGTTTTAATTCTGTCACAATCTTCTTATGCATATAATTTTAATGACTAATTAGAACATCCTAGTGTTACATAAGATATTCTAGTTTTTTCATTATTATAGTTAATGTTATAATGATTGTACATGTATTTTGTTTTCTATAATTCAAGTTGTTTCATTAACTTCCATTCACATAAATTAAATTACTAAATCAAGGCACAAACATTTTAAATCAGTCAAGCATGAAATTTGGCCTGTGGGATGGCTAGTCATGGTTGTGAACTTAACTACATCTGGAACTAACTAAAACTCAAATGACTGGGCACACCTATGAAGGATCGTTTTTTTCTTAATTAAATCATTTGAAGTGGGAAGAACCACTTCTAATCCAGATCTCTGAGGTGGGAAGACACACCTTTAATCTAGATAGTTGAGGTGGGAAGATCTGGGCCACACCTTCTGCTGGCAGTCTATATAAAGGACATGGAAGAAGGAAGCTTCCTCTCTCTTTGCCTGCTTGCACATACCTTGCTAACAAATCATTCCTCCACTGGCATTTGAGCCTATTTCTTTAGGATTCCAGTGTATATTGAAGACCAATTGAGACATCCAGCCTCATGGATTGAGCAACTATTGGATTCCTGAACTTTCCATTTTTAGCTAGCCATTGTTGGATTGGATGGAGCATAGCCTATAAATCATTTTAATAAATCCCCTTTCTATAGAGAGATTCATTCTATAAGTCCTGTTACTTTGACTAATATGGTCTTTGTTTTTGTTTGTTTGTTTTGTTTTTGACAAGAGATAGCACCTTTCTCATATAAAGATTTTATCTGAACTTAAATTTAAATGGTTCTCCTTAACTGAGGAAAAAAGGTATTTTACATCAAGTATGCTAGAAAAGCTGATATTAAATTAAAATTTAGAAATATATCTTAATCTACGGGGATCATGGTATCATTTTAAAAAGTGGGGAGGGGCCAATGTATGACTACTTTGAGATGCTTAGAAAATTTGTCTAATAAGTTTTTTGAAATGACACAGGGCCATCAACATATGAAGCCACATATGGAAGTGTTCTTCACAGTAGCAGTTAGCAAGGATACAAAGGGAATTGACTTGTGAAAACTGGGTTTGCTAGACAAAGAGGTTCTTGGTGTCATTTCTGATCTGTGATCCAAATGGCACCTAAAATTCACAGCTAGTCTCATGTCACCAAATAAAGCAGGTTCTGCCCTATCCCTAGCATATATTGTCTCATGTTTCTCCAAAGGCCTAACTACAGCTGACTCTTACTCATTTTAGCAGCTTGAATCTGCCCATCTAGTTTTCTATCATATTTTAGGTCCTAGTGAAGGAAACAGAAAGAACAGAATAAAGACAGGAAGGCAAATAGACCAGGTAGAGAGTGTCCTGCAGATTCAAAGAAACAATTATTTTGCATCTAAAACACCTAGGACCTACCATGCAAATTCCACAAATGTGCAGGACATAAAACCAACACAATGACTCACTTGCATTTTTATACATTTGCAACTAAGCAATATCAAATTTAATAATCAGATTTAAGCTGTGGGATAACCCCTCTGTATGCTGTGAACATGTTTTATTACCATTAGTTCATAAAGAAGCTACTTTGGTCTATAGCAAGGCAGGATAGAGCCAGGAGGGAAATCCAAACAGGGATACAGGAAGAAGAAGGACAGAGTCAGGGGAAGATGCTAGCCAGCTGCCCAAGATACAAGATGCCAGCAGACCAGTAATGCCATGGTCATTAATAGAAATGAGTTAATTTAAGTATAAGAGCTAGTTAGTAATAAACCTGAGCAATAGGCCAAACTATTCATAGTTGATATTTAGTTTTTGATTGATTATTTTAAAAGCAACTGTGGGACTGGGCAGGACAAAAAGTCTCCATTTACAGATCTAAAGTATAATTTAAAAATAAAATACTTAATAATTAAGCCATCTAGGAAAAATATTTCTCCACTGAAGAACAAGGCGAACACTCAACTATTGCTGGTGGCAAGCCAGCCACAAAGCCTTTGTTCTACAACTGTGTCCTGCCTTTGATATATACTAGTGCAATGGTGGCACAAAGCTTGTGAAAGTAACCAAACAATATCTGATTAGATTTAGAGCCTACTCCATGAGATGGAAATCAATCCTGACACTCTTTGGGTGACTAAGACCCTAAAACTAGCTATCCCAGGGATCTCAGACAAAACCAAATACTACTGTTCTGGAAAAATAAAGTAGCAATAAAATGACACCAAATGGCATTCTGCTAGATCAGTACCTCACTCAGCCATCATTAGAGAACCTTCCTCCTTCAGTAAATGAGATCAAACACAGAGACCTACAAGCAAACGTTATATAAAGAACATGTAGCCCTAAATGGGATATCTCTACCTAATTCCTCCCTTAAGAGTCAAGAGAACCCCAAGGAAGAGGAGACAGAAGGAGTGTAAGATTAGAAGGGAAGGATGACACCAGGAGAACAAGGCCCTCTGAATCAATTCAGCAAAGCCCATATGAACTAAGGCAGCATGCATGGCATTTACGTGGGTCTATACCAGTCCTTTGTGTATATTATGGATTCCAGTTCAGTGTTTATGGGAATCCTAAGTGTGTGAATGAGTGGGTCTCTGATTCTTGTGCCTTCTCTTAGACTCTTTCCTCCTTCTGTCCATTTGTTTTTTTTCAATTGTGATGTGTTAGTTTTTGTCTTATACTATTATATTATGTTTTTATTATTATCCTTTAGCAACCTGTTTGTTTTCAATGAGAGCTAGAAAAGGAACAGTTTCAGATGGAAGGGAAGTGTGTGGGTGGGGGACCTGGGAGAAGTAGAGAGAATGGAAACTGTAATCAGGATATATTATGTGAGAAAAAAACTACTTTCAATAAAAGGAAAAAATACTCCTCCATGGAAGTTAGAAAACAGTTATAAAATTATAACTCTAAATGATTCCAATAAATAGAGAAGGAGGTTGAGGAAGAAAGATCGTGAGTTTGAGTCTAGGACAGCCAGGTCTACAGAACACAGAAACCAAACCTGGATAGGATAGGTGTGGTGGTTTCAATGAAAATAGCCCCCATAGACCCATAGGGAATGGCACTAATTGTAAGGATTAAAAGGTATGGCCTTGTTGGAGGAAGTTTGTCACTAGGAATGGGCTTTGGGGTTTCAAACATTCCAACCAGACCCATTCTCTCTTTCTCTCTCTCTGTCTCTCTCTCTGTCTCTCTCTCTCTCTCTGTCTCTCTCTCTCTGTCTCTCTCTCTCTCTCTCTCTCTCTCTCTCTTGAGAAAGTGACAAAGGACTAAACCTCTGAAAGGTAAGTAAGCCCCAGTTAGATTATTTCCTTTGTAAGTGTTTCCATGATCATGGTATCTCTTCAAAGCAATAGAAGGATAGGGCAGGACAGGACATGACAAGACAAGACAAGACAGGACAGGACAGGATAGGATAAACTATGTCCATGTGTACATTTTAACAATATCCAATGTCAGTTGTCTTAGAGTTTTCATTGTTTTGATAAAAAACACCATGGCCAAAGTCAACTTGAGGAAGAAAGAAAGTGTTTACTCCATCTTACAGAGAGTCCGTCATGGAAGAAAGTCAGGGCAAAACTCAAGGCAGGAACCTAGAGGCAGAAAATGATGCAGAAGCCATGGAGAAGTAATGCTTATTGGCTTACTCCTTATGGTTTGCTCACCTACCTTTCTTATACGACTCAGAACCAACTACTCAGCTCTGTTCACAGTAGGCAGGGACCTCCCATATGTCATCAATTAAGAAAATTAAACATGGGCTTTCCCACAGGCCAGTCCATGGGGGAGTTTTCTAAAGTGGTATTCTCTTTCTCCAAATGAGTTTGGCTTGTGTGAAGCTACCATACAACTAGCCAGTACAACACTTTTCATTAAAATAGAAAGAAAATCTCAAATACAAATTTATCATTTTCAAGAATTCCTTGTTTTTTATTGCTGAGTAATACTCTAATATGTATATATTCCATACTTTCTTCATCCATTCTTCCATTGAAGGGCATCTAG
>NC_022026.1:51284037-51299403 GCF_000317375.1 Microtus ochrogaster
GGGGGAGGGGGAGGGAAATGGGAGGCGGTGGCGGGGAGGAGACAGAAATCCTTAATAAATAAATAAATTTAAAAAAAAATTATCATTTTAAAATTCTCATATTAGGTCATATAGTACTTAACTTTCTGTGCTGGATTTGTTTAGCTTAATATAATGTTCGCCAGGTTTATTCATGTTGTCACAAATAACAAGATTTCCTCCTTTTTAGAGACTGATGGAAAAATATTCCATTGTTTGCATATTATACATTTATCTTATCCATTTATTTGTTGATAGGCACTTGAGTGACTACCTTGGCTATGGTGAATGCTCCAGCAAACGTCTAAGACACTGGTGTCATTTCCATTCTATATATAGCCAGTGGCTGATGAGTTTCAGTGGGTAAAAATGTGAGCCAGCAAGCCCGATACCTGAGTTCAATCCCTGGGCTCCACATGGTGGAAGGGGAGAGCAAATTCCTGCAAACTATGGCATGTGCATGCCCACAAGCATACAAACAAACAAATGTTTTTCAAAAGTCAAGTAGAATTGTTTTAAATAATATCAATATTATTTTTTTAACAGGTAAAGTAGATACATAGCCAGAGAAGGGATTGTGCAACAATATAGTAGTACGACTTTGAATTCTTGGGGAATTTTTGTGTCTCTTCCATAAATGTAGTAACAATGTATATTTCAATTAATAATGTAGCAATGCTGCCTTTTAGCTACATCATTGCCAGATCTTGTCTTTCATCTCTTTTTGAGAACAGTTATCCTAACTTAAGTGAGGTGATTGAGATGTAATTGGCTTTAATTTGAATTTCCTTGATGATTAGTGATTCTGAACACTGTGTAGCTTGAAGCTGCTTCCTCTGCTTCCTGCCCTGAGGCTACTGTGTAAGAAAAGTCACGAGGCTACCGTGTAAGAAAAGTCACGTTGTCTACCAGAAGATGGATGTCTCTGTGGAGCAGGAGAGGTTAGCACCAACTGCCAGGCATATGGCTAAAATACTCCTGTCCGGCCAACCTTCCATTCGAATTCTGCTTCAGGAGTGAGTCCAAGCAACACCAGCTGGACAGCCCAACAGATTCATCCAAGAAAGATGAAGAGACAAATGTCATTTTATGTCAAAAGGAAAAGAGACTTCCATTCCTTGTCCTTTGGCTATTGCATTTAATGAAGAGATCCAAGCATATTAGCCATCTTTTCTAAGGTCCACTGGGATATGGTTCATTCTAATATAGACCCCGAGAGGTTCAAAATAAAGCTTGCACTCTACATCTAATCGTTGGGAAATCTTGCTCTTTTTCCTTAAAGAACAACTGGAAAACATGGATAGTTGTTTAGGCTGCTGTCACCACTCACATAATTTTCAAAATTCAAATAAAACAGCTGTCAGTGTGCCAAACAGCTGCCTATGCAGAGTCTGGAAAAGGGGGTCTATCTTATGCAGGGTGTGTTTGACTGGAGAATTCATAGGGAACTGTGCTGGGGTATGTAGAACATGCTTTTAGAGCTATGCGCCCCATAAGCTATTGCCAACAGCTGCCTTAGCTGCGGTGTTTGTTACAACACATGAGCGAGTGAGAGAAAGAGCAATAAGGACACAGAGGGAGAGGCACAGATTGAGATTTTAAAATGTTTCCACAGATAGAGGCTTGCTGGTTGATATTTGTTTGAGGATTATCTTAGGCAGTGAGTCTATCCAGCCTATCTTTTGAAAAAGGGGATCATGTGGTAAGCATCCTATGTGCCACTGTCTTCTGCTATAGCGTATCCATTTGCAGGAGTAGGTTTCATGCAATACGTTTTCTTTTTTAGGCTATGTCAAGATATAGCCCGTTTGAAAAGGAAGAGAAAGGATGCTCTAGTGAATAATCAAAGGCTTCATGGTTTGTTCGGTACCACTGTTGTATTCCCCTATCAGTTACCGTCTTACAGCTAAGACCACATGCACAGGTGTGGTTACTCAATGCCACGTTTGCTCTCAGAGATGTTGCTGTGAAGGGTTTATTGAAGAATGACTTGGAAATGAAACTGTCGGGTGAATTTCCCCAAATTTCTTTCTCTCTTCTTTTTTAGTAATCAAATCCATCACAAAATTTGCTCACCCAAAGAATAATTTATATGGAAAACAGAAGAATCAACAATCTTATATTCCCTGGAATTATCATTATATATCTATACACATTTGTTTACTGCCACCAGTCCATAAACCCACAACGTCGGTTTTTCTACTCCACCTTTTTGTGATATATTCTTTTTGTTTGTTTGTTTGTTTTGTGGCCTCAAAAGAAATGTCATGAACTGGTTCACAAATCTGTAGTAATAGGCAAAATCTCAACAGCTTTAAGTCCATTTTGCCAGCTTCTGCATGTCTGTAGTTCTCTTTCTGATCATGACTGGCAGTGCAGTCTGCAAGTGAGCTCATTTGAGATAGATTACATGATCCTGCCATGCTGCTCAACAGTCTAGGTTCCTTCTCTACACTCAAATAATTCTCCCATTATTTAAGGTGTTTATGACACTCCATTGCTCCCGACTCCAAAGTTTGTATTTTCTCTGCTCATCATTTGTCTGATAATCTGACTTCTTATTGCATTCACAAACCATCAGAATGTGTTCTACCAGATCCTTAACTGCCACATTTTCCGGCAGATATCTGCACCCATATACATTGTCTTCTCTGTAGGTAAAGCCACAACTGCCTGGTTTTATATAAGACCAAATTCCCATATCATCAGTTCAAAAATGACACTTTTTAGCTATTCTCTTTCTCTCCTTGTAGTGTCTATTTTGCTATCATTTCACTAACAAATATGCCAGAATAATTCCGATTTTAAAATATTCTTTTCTTTTAATATTCACTCAAATTTTTGTTATTCTGTATCACAATGAAAATCTGAAGGGATAGACTATTCAACCACGACTTCTTCCCTCAAACTATTCCTTGAATTTACTACAACATGATTTAAATAATCAATGTTGCATTGAAATTTGGATCATTGGGTCATCTTTAGTTTGCCTAATCCAATACCAGTTTTCCATTTGCATACTTCTGGGTCAGTCAATACCATTCATCAAAAATTGACAATTTTCTCCCATGAAATGCTATTTTCATTTGGTTTCCAAAGCTGGCTTTTCTTCCCCTCATTGTTACTATTTTAGTGTCTTCTAAATTTGTTTTGTCCCATGTTTCTATACATTTTAATGTCTAAAGATTAATCCTTAGATACCTACTTCTTTTTTATTGAGCTATCCATTTTTCTCTGCTCCCTTCCCTTCCTCCCTATCCCCTTCTACCCTCTTCCATGGCCCCCATGCTCCCAATTTACTCAGGAGATCTTGTCTTTTTCTACTTCCCATGTAGATTAGATCCATGTATGTCTCTCTTAGGATCCTCTTTGTTGTCTAGGCTCTCTGGAACTATGACCTTACGTTTCAAGCAAAGTTCTTAAAATTAGCATGCCCAAAATTAAACTCCAGTTTTCCCACCCCCTCAAGCCTTCTCCTTCAGTGCTTCCCATTTTAATAAGTGGTAAAAATATTCGTATATTAGCTAAAATCATAACAATTTGAGGAATCCCCACGTTGATTTCCATAGTGACTACATCAGTTTTTACTCCCACCAACAGTGAATAAATATTTCTCTTTTCCCACATTCTTACCAGAATCTATTGTAATTTTTAAAAAATTTTAGCCATTGTGACTAGGGTAAAAGGAAATCTCAAATTACTTTTAATTTGCATTTTTCCTAATCGCTAAGAATGTTGAAAAAGTTTTGAAATATTTCTCAGCCATTTATATTTCTTCCTTTAAGAATTCTCTGTTTCATTCCATATCCCAATTTTGAATGGAGGTTTTCTGTTTTTTGGTGTTTAATGTTGAAAAAACTATTTGTTTTTGATTTTTTTTTAATTTATTTATTTATTAAGGATTTCTGTCTCCTCCCCGCCACCGCCTCCCACTTCCCTCCCCCTCCCCCGATCAAATCCCCCTCCCTCATCAGCTCGAAGAGCATTCAGGGTTCCCTGACCTGTGGGAAGTCCAAGGACCGCCCACCTCCATCCAGGTCTAGTAAGGTGAGCATCCAAACTGCCTAGGCTCCCCCAAAGCCAGCTAGGCACAAACCCTCTGTCAGATGAATGTCTGGTTAAAGGTTTTTCCCATTATGAAAGCTGTCTTTTCACTCCAATGATAATATCCTTTACTATATAGAAGCTTTATAATTTGATAAGGTCCCATTTGTGAATTCTTAATGCCTGTACTATGGAGAATTCTGTTCAGAAAGTCTGTTCTTGTGCCTGTAACTTAAAGCTTATCGCTACTTTGTCCTCTAACAGATTCTGGACCTCAAGTCTTATGCTGAAGTCCTTGATCAACTTGCAGATAAAGAAGGGGCTTGTTTCTTCCAAAATGCAAGTTATCCAGTTTGACTAGCACCACTTATTGAAGATGTTATCTTATCTTTAATTTTTGGCCTCTTTGTCAAAAATCAGGTGATTATATGTGCATCTGGGTCCTCAATTCTTTTTCATTGATCAATGTATCGTTTTGTGCCAGTTTCATAGTTTATAGCTTTGAAATATTATTTGAAATAAGGGATGGCGAGACCTCCAGCAGGGTTTTAATTGATCAGAATTATTTTGGCTAGTGTGTGTGTGTGTGTGTGTGTGTGTGTGTGTGTGTGTGTGTGTGCTTTTCCAAATGTAATGAAATTTAAGCTTATTTTTTCAATTGTTATAAATAATTGTATTGCAATTGTGATGTGATGGGGAATTGCACTGAGTCCATAGATTGGTTTTGGTAGGATGTCATTTTCGTAGTATTAATCTTATCATCCCATGACCACAGGAGGTCTTTCCATCTTCTGGTGTTTTCTCAATTTCTTTCATCAGTGTCTTCAAGTGTTCATTGTAGAAGTCTTTCACTTCCTCAATTATATTTATCCCAAGGTTTATTTGAAACTATTGTAAGTGGTATTGCTCCCCTAATTTCTTGCTTGGTATGTTTTTTCATTGATACACAGGAAGGATACTGCTTTTCATTGTTTACTTTTGTATGGTGCTAATTTGCTGAATGTATTTATTAGATCTAGAAATTTTTCTTGTTGGAGTCTTTGGGGTCTTTTATATATAAAATCATCCTATCTGCAAATAAGGATACCTTGACTTATTTCTTTTCTATTCATGTCCCTTTTATCTCCTCTTATTGGCATAAGACTCCTAGTACTATATTGAATGGAGGATTAGACATCCTGGTATCATTTCTGATTTTAGTGGAAATATTTTGAGTTTTTCTCCATTTAGCTTGATGTTGCTTGTAGGCTTGCTGTATTCTTCATTATGTCCTCTGTATCCTTAGATTCTTCAGGACTATTAACATAAAAGAATGTAAAACATAAAACTATTAACATAAAAGAACTTTGTCAAAAGGCCTTTTCAGCATCAAATGAGATGATCCTATACTTTCTGCCTTTGAGTCTATTTATATAGTAAATTAAATTTTATTGATTTATATATTTTGAGCCATCCATGTCTCTCTGGGTTGAAGTTGAATAATTCATGGTAGAAAATTTTTCTTACATGTTCTTGAATTTAGTTTGTGAATATTTTACCGAAAAAACTTTTTGTCTGTGCTCATCAGGGAGATGGGCTTATAATTTGCCTTTTGGGAGGGGGGTGCCTTTATCTCTTTTTGATATCAGGGTAATACTAGAATCATAAAAAGAATGTTGAACTGTGTCTTCCCTTCCTATTATATAGGATAATTTGATGAATATTAGTATTCTTCCTTAAAAAATCTAGTAGAATTCTGTCTGTGCTGAATCCACAAGGAAGAAGGAAGCTACTTCTTTGACTGCTTCCTCTAGCCTTGCTAGAAAATCCATTCCTCCAATGGAATTGAAGCCCATTTCTTTGGGATTCAAGAGAATACTGAAGACAAACTGAGAAATTCAGCTTCATGAACTGATTAACTACTGAATTATTGGACTTTTCCCTCTGTAGCTAGCCATTGTTGGACTGCAGCTTGTAAGTCATTAAAATAAATCCCTGATATATATATATATATATATATATATATATATATATATATATATATATATATATAGAGAGAGAGAGAGAGAGAGAGAGAGAGAGAGAAATTTATTCTATAAGTTTTGTTACTCTAGAGAACATTGACTAATACATAATACATTTTGATTTAACTTCAGTAGGTTATATGCATCTAGAAATTCATCCATTTCTTTTGAATTACCCAGTTTAGTTAAATCTAAATTTTAATAATATGTCCTTATGACTCTGAGGTTCATCAATGTCTATTGTAATGTCTCACTTTTATCTACAATTTTTATTAATTTGTGTTTCCTCTCCCTTTCTTTTGGTTAATCTTAATAACCTTCTCAAAGAACCAACTCTTTATTTCATTCATTTAAAAAAAATTTTCATTAATTCAAGTCCTGATTTTAATATTTTCCTGTCTAATGTGGGGTGTTGTTTGGAAGAACTTTCAGACAAAGTATGTTTAAACAACATAAAGAAGACATGAATGTACTTTAAAAGAACAAATAAATGAATTAAAAAAGGAAATAAATCTAAGATATAAAAATAGACATCAACAAAGAGATAGAATTGCTAAAGAGAAGCCAAACTGAAATGGTGATACAAATTAAATACTATATAAGCCAAATAAAAACCTTAGTGGAAATCCTCACCAATATGATTGATTAGATGGAAAACAGAATCACAGGTTAATATGGGAGAACTCTGGGACAACATGAAAGAACTTGACCTTTGGAATATGAGCAAAGAAAGAGAAGAATACTATCATGAATACAGATAGAATATTTTCAGTAAAAGTCAAAGAATAAAATTGTCTCAGAGATGCCCAGTCAGGTACAAGAGGCCTACAGATAGACAAGAACAGAAGAAACTCTCCATGACATATCATAGTTAAAATGTTAAAAACACAGAACGACAAAAGGGTATTAAAAGTTGTAAGAGAGAAAGGTCACATCACTTATAAAGACAGACCCATTAGAATAATATCTCATTACCTGACAGAGACTTTTAAAGCCAGCAGGGCCTGGAAAGATGAATTCCAAGGTCTGAAAGTCAGAGTTGTCAACCCAGACTATTATACACAGTAAAACTATATGTTAATGTTGAAGTATAAATAGAAAAACTTTTCACAATAAAAAGAAAAACAGAATAAATAAATTTATTACATGTAAGTTTGATCTATACAGGATACTGGAAAGGATACTTTCAGATACAGGACATTGGAAGGGATACTTTCATCTGAATACAAGGATTAACAGTCCAAAGAAGACATGGAATTAATAAACAATTCCAGAACAGTTTAATTAAAAATGGGGTCTAAGATGGGCCATGTGGTGCACGCCTTTAATCCCAGCACTTGAGAGGCAGAGGCAAGCAGATCTCTGTGAGTTCAAGACTAGTCTGATCTACAAGAGCTAGTTCCAGGGCAGGCTCCAAAGCTACAGATACCCTGTCTCAAAAAAGGTGGGGTCTAAGAAAAGACCACAGAACAGCATAAAGGGACAAGAATTAATATATGTTTCAATAATAGCTCAATATTAATGGTCTCAATTCCCCCAATAAAACGACACAGACTAACAGAAATCAGGCTCTATATCTTTACTGCTTCCAAGAAACATACCTATCAATGATAGGTACCACCTTAGTTAAAAGGATGAAAAAAGGTATTCTATCCCATCTGAGTTAAGAAATAAGCAGGTTTATCAATTCAAATACAAAGCAAATAGACTTTAAACCAAAGCTAGTCAGAAGAGAGAAGGAAAGTCACTTCATAGTCATTGAAAGAATAATCTAAACAAATATACCAAACACAGAGGCACCCAATTAAAAAAATACTATTAGATCTAAGAACTGCAGATTAGCCCTAACATAGTGATGGGGGTGACTGTAACACCCCATTCTCACCCTTAAACTGGTCATTTGGAGAAAAAAAACTAAACAGACACACTGGAGTTAAATAATATCATAAATAAAATGGACCTAAAGGACAACTCCAGAGCATTCCACCCAAACACTAAACAATACACTTTTTTTCAGAAGCTCATTGAATTTTCTCTGAAATTAACCACATATTAGAATACAAAGTCTTAACAAATACTTTTTTTTTCTGGTTTTTCGAGACAGGGTTTCTCTGTAGCTTTGGAGCCTGTCCTGGAACTCCCTTGGTAGACCAGGCTGGCCTCGAACTCACAGAGATCCGCCTGCCTCTGCCTCCCGAGTGCTGGGATTACAGGCGTGCGCCACTACCGCCCGGCCTTTAACAAATACTTAAAAAGGAACTAATATCCTGTACTCTATCTGATCACAATAGAATAAATCTAGATGTCAAGAGCAATAGAAAATAAAGGAAGAACACAAACTTATGGAGACTGAACAGTATACTAGTGAATTATAATTGGGTAAAGGGAGAACTCAAGAAGCAATTTACAAATTTATAGGTTTGAATGAAAGTGAAAACACAATATACCAAAATCTATGGGACCCAATGAAGGTAGCTGTCAAGAGGAAAACAGCATTAAATGCCTGCATCAGAACGTGAGAGACCACAAATGAAAAATGATGCACCTGAAGGCTTTGGAACAAATCAAAACAAAGACTGTAGCTTATACCCTCCTATGTCACCACTGCCGCCAGTCCACTTCAGGTTTTAGCCACAGTGAGCTTACTTAGATGATCATGAAAGCCTCCTGCCCTCTTTTTCCCTTTCATATTTACTCCTGTATAATTCTTTCTTTTTATAGTTCTCAGGAAGAACAATCTAAACTAAGTATATGCCATCCCCATATTTAAAATTTTCCAATGGTTTCCCGTCACATTCAGAAGAATATATACAGTTATACAGTCTTTGTTGTGCCCTTCATAGTCCCTGACCTTATGTTTTTGGGACTGTTTCTCTGACCTCATTCAATAGCACTGACATTTATTTTTAAACTAAACGTAAGCTGCACACTGGCCTCCTATTTTTCTTCTAGTACAACAAAGACATTCCCACCTCAGAGACTTTGCATTCTGTTTTTGCAACATTTTCAGAGCTGAGTTCATTCAGATATCAGTTTAAATGTCACCTCCTTATTGAATCATTCACTGAAAACTTTATCTTCAGTGGATTTAACCAAAATTCTATTCTCATAAACTGATGGATTTACTTTTCATAGCACTCCTAAAACTAAACTACCATCTACTAATCACCTTTGTTTATTTTGTTCACACTGCATCCATTGTCTAGAATTATAACTAAGTACATAGTTAATAAATATTGCTGAATTAATTAATCAATAGCCTCCTGAAATTTTTTGAGAAAAAGGGCTGACTGCTATGGTCTTAATAGGCCTCAGACAGTATGTAGGGAATGGAGATGTATATTTTCTTCTAATCCTAAATTGACCTTTTTAAGTCAGAATGAAAATTTCAGAATATCAGCAAGGGCATATTTTAATCTTTGTAAATAAAGGTATATAAACAAAATTTAGAATTCCTTGCGATTACCACAATGAGAAGCAGTTCATATGATTCCCATTTGACACAAGTTGTTACTTGAATGAGAAATATGGTTGACAATTTTCAACTTAGTTCAAAAGATATGAGTATTTCTAATAGCTCCTGATTTGAATTTTTAAAATGTAGCTATATCTTTAAAGTAAGAAAATTTTGATCTAATAGCTATTTTGATCTAATAAGGAGGTTCATACCCAAAGTGCAGGAACTTTTTAAAGAGCTGACATTTTGATGAAATGTACAGGCATGTTTAAGTTGCTGTCGTTCTATGAGCAGAGCCTCCAGGTCATTCTTTTTAAGTACCTGCTAGTCATTTAAGTGAGAGATTACTTTTTCCATCAGACCAATTGAAAATCTTTCACTAAATGCCAAAGCTGATGGTCCTTTCTTGGTTCATGATTGAAAAAGTTAGGCTAACACATGGGAACTTTTAGTCTTAGAATCCCATCAATGAAATTTCCCCACAGTGGCTGCTAGGAGGTAACAAAATGATTGAAGTGGCAGGAAGTAAAGACTAGTATCATTCATAATTCTTTCATGCACATGTGTGGCTGGGGTTGAATATGACATAGATATGCAACATTTTCTTTGAGTGAAACTGTTCCTGGCTCACAGGATTAAGTTATGTGTCAGAATTTCATGGTGTTTCTCAAAGGGCTCTGATTCCCAGATGCTCCATCATCTAAACCAGATGGACAATCTTCCCTCACAGAGAAATAAACCAAAATTTACTCTAAGAATACATTGTCCTATTTTAAAAAAAATCATCTTTTAAACTTCCATCATATTTTTAAAATTTTGATCCAATATGACTAAAAATGACATGGGTGTTTACAACTGTAAGTTGGAAATTCATAATTCACCAAGTTGACCACTGTGGCTCTTTTTTAATATATAATTTTAAAATTTGAGGTTCTTATATATTTATATTCATGTCAGTAGTTCAATTTTTACCTTATATAGGGGATAATGCTCCTTCCAAGAGCCATAGGCTACAAATTTAAAAGCCTAGCATCAGATGTAAGATATTTCCACTTGAGTCAGTGATCAGAAGTGTCCCAGAGTTCCACAAAACAATATGTCCTATTGCCATTAATTTTTGTTGACCACCAGAACTTGATGATAAAATTCTATCGCTGAAGAAAACAAACCCTTTACTCACAGGGTATGGACAAATCAAGTCGATATTGACAAGAAAGCTTCCTCCTTGTTGGCTAGTTTTTGTATTACTAGAAGGTGGAGGTTGCTGCTGGAGAAAACAGTCAACAATAGACTTACACAAAAATGAATCCTATGAGCTACAATAATGACCAGTGTGGCAAGACATGCCCATGGGTGCAATATTGTAGGGGAATGTTGACTGGATTGATCTTATTCAAGGCTTGTGAAAACAGTTACATCTTTTTGAGGTCTTGAATACATAGGTCATGGGACTTCTGGAAGAACCTATTTTGACCTGGTTCTCTCCCACCTCTGGTTATTACAATCTTTTTATACCATCCTCCACAATGGATTTTAATTCAATGAGAAGAAAGAGATTTACTATCCACTTAATTATTGCCAGCAGACAGCTTCTGGGGGAAAGACAGTTTCTTTAAGTGTGAGGCTCCTGGTAGGTTGACTGTGCTCCAGTGTATGGCCCAATACTCATATGAATATAGGCAACACAAATTGAACACTGTGGGTTATTGAAAAAAATAAAAAAGAGACACAAATTTGGGAGACGGTAGGAATGTGGAAGATGGATCTGAGTTAGTGGGGGGGCTGAGAAGGTGAATATAATAAAAACACATTATATTAAATTACAAAAGTCTCAATAAAATAATATATAATTTTTAACATCTAATTGGGAATTTGGGTTTGTAAGATTAATATATTTATTTTATGACAATGCATTCTCATTTAAAAGTGTAATAAATCATTTTCTATTTTGTTTTACTTTAAACAGCAAAACTATCAATGTGGTAGAGTTTATTTCTTATGTAGGCATGACAACTGTAATATACAGCAGTTCATAGAATAGTAAATTAATTTGCAGAGAATCAGTGATTAAGACAGATGTATAGAGGTTTGTCACTGTTACACTGTCTGTCAGCATTCTATTTCTGTGAAGAAGCACCATGCTCATGGCAACTCTTATAAAGGAAAGCATCAAACTGGGGCTTGTTTACAGTTTCAGGTTCAGGGGTTTAGTCTGTTGTCATCATGGCAGGAAGCATGGTGGTACACAGGCAGACATGGTGCTGGAGAAGTAGCTGAGAGTTCTGCATCTCAATCTGAAGGCAATAGGGAAAGACGTTGGGCTTGGAAATTATCTTAAGATGTAAGAGCTACGAGGCCAGCCTGGTCTACAAGAGCTAGTGCCAGGACAGGAACCAAAAGCCACGGAGAAACCCTGTCTCGAAAAAATCCAAAAAAAAAAAACAAAAAAAAGATGTAAGAGCTAGATAGAAATATGCCTGAGCCATTGGCCAAACAGTGTTGTAATTAATATAGCTTTTGTGTGATTATTTGAGTTCGGGTGGTCGGGAAACAAAAGCACAGTCTCTGTTTACAAAGGAAAGTAGATTAAAATAGAGCATTTCTTCACACTTTTGCCCTGTTCTCATTCTTAATAATTTTTAAATTCCTTATGACAATAACGTTTCAGAAATATAAAAATCAAGGGTTAAGAATAACAAAGTATTTGATTCAGTTTACAT
The DNA here is from genome assembly GCF_000317375.1 of Microtus ochrogaster. Taxonomy (NCBI): domain Eukaryota; kingdom Metazoa; phylum Chordata; class Mammalia; order Rodentia; family Cricetidae; genus Microtus; species Microtus ochrogaster. The sequence continues at coordinate 51,296,280 of NC_022026.1, forward strand.
GGGAGTAAGCAATAGAGAACACAGTATGAAATCAAATGCATATGGGTAAATAGCTATTCAAGTCTTGCATTTTGTGATTATGATTTGTCATTCCAACACTAACATCATACACTCAGTACTCTTTCTAGGCATAATATTTCAAAAAGACAAAAAAGAGAATATAATTAAGAACTGTGCATCAGCTACTAACTTCAAATATAAATATATATAGATATATCACATATATCTCCAGAAACCTTCGTTTGTCTCTCCTTGTATTCTCCCTACTTCTACATTTGTTACCAACATATAGAAATACAAATAGATTTTTTTCACATAATGGTTCTGTATTTAGTAAATTTTGTGAACATTCTTATGAATATTTTCTCTATAGAGCCAGGTTTAGCCAATCTGTGACCCTTGGGATGCATATAGCCAAGGAGAGTTAGTAAAAATAATTAAAGGACACACAAATAGAGAATATTTTGTAGTTATAGATTGAATAATATTAGAATGCCTATAATACCTAAAATGATATATAAATTCAATGCCATTTCTAGAAAAAAATTCAATGAAATAGTCGTTGAAATAGGAAAAAATCCTATGGCACATAGCAAAATACAAAAGATCCAGAAAAGCTAAGTCAACCATTTTCTTTAAATTGTTTGAAAATTTTATACAGTAAATTTATTTTATCATATTCTTTCATATCCCACAAATTTTCCGACCCTACCTAACTTCGTGGGTTTTTTCACTCCTAAAGTAACTATTAAAAAGACAAGGAGTCCATTTTGCATTGATCAGCTGTCATTGAGCAGAGGCCTGTTGTAATATTAGCAGCGGGCTACATTCCTGGCACCCGGCCGCCCGCACGGCTAGCTTTATACCTGAAATAATTACATGGAAACTGTATTCTTTTAAACACTGCCTGGCCCATTAGTTTTAACCTCTTATTGGCTAGCTCTTACATATTGCTCTAACTCATTTCTAATATTCTGTGTAGCACCATGAGCTGGTGGCTTACCAGGGAGGATCTTAACCTGTGTCTGTGTCAGGCGGGAGAGTCATGGCGACTGCCTGACTCAGCTTCTTTCTCCCAGCATTCTGTTCTGTTTACTCCACCCACCTAAGGGCTGGCCTATCAAATGGGCCGAGGCAGTTTCTTTATTAATTAACCAATGAAAGCAACAGATTAGAAAGAAGTCATTCCCACATCAAGGGCCTGCCCTGAAACGTCATTGCTATGCCAGAGATATTCCTTTGGGGAAAACCAATTCTCCCTTTGTAGCACCTATCAATTGGCTAGGAGTGGGACTTTGAGTTCACCTCCCTTCCCCTGTGCTAGGATTTTTATCTGGCTTGAGTTTATGCAGTCTTATACCTGCTGTATAACTCTATGAGTTCACATATGCATCTGCTCTGTTGTATCTGGAAAACTCTGCTTCCTTAAATTTATCTACAACCTTTGACTCTTACATTTTTTCCTTCCCCTCTTCCACATAGAATGCTGAGCCCTGAGGGGAAGGATGTGATAAAGACATCCCATTTAGAGGTAGAACTCCAGTCCTCTTACTTGATGCATATTGTCCTTGTGTAGTATATGCTAATTACCATGAGAAGAAGTTTCTCTGATGAGGCTTAAGCAGTGCACTGACCTATGGGTATAGCAATATGTCATTAGGAGTTGTTTAATTGCTATGTAGCTAAGACAATCACAAGCAATAAGAGAAAAGCTGCAAGCTATACACTACCTGGCTTCGAATACACTGCAAAGCTCTCCTGATTAAGCTTCATAATACCGGCATACAAACAAACGTAGACATCAAAGGAAAAGAATAAGGAGCCCAGAAATAAATCCATGAATTTATGCTCAATCATTTTCTGACAAAGTTGCCAAGAACACATAATGGAGAAATTACATGTCTTCTGTACATTGTGTCAGGAACGCTGGATACCCACATGCAGAGGAATGAAACTGAACCTTTATTTCAAAGCACATAAAAATCAACTTGAAAAGAATAAAAACTTAAATATGATACCAGAATCTATACAATTACTAGTAGAAAAACTTAGAGGCAAAATTCCATGACAATTATCCAGGTAACACTTCCTTTTTGGTGTAGTATGATGGCTGGTTTATGACTCCAAAAACAGATAACAACGGGGAAAGTAGATAAAGAGGACTATTGAAAACTTAAGAGTTTCTGCACAGCAAGTGAAAAAAAAACAAATTGATGTAACAACTTAGGAATGGGAGAAAATATTTGAAAGTAGAATATATGATAAAGAGCTATTATGCAAAATGTACAAAACCTCAAACAACTTAATAAATAAACAATGAACTTGAGTTTAAAACTGGGCAAAGGACCAGCACAGACATTTCTTTAAGGATGCCAAACAGATAATGAAAAAAAAAAGTCAGCATGATTAAGGAAACAGCAAATAAAATGATATCAGATCATAATCTTGTGTCTGTTACAATGGCTATTCTAAAGGGTAACAAGAAACAGTCATTCGTGAAAGTGTAGAGAACAGGAGAAGCTTGTATAGTGCTGATGGGAATGAATGTTAATGAGGCCACTGTGGAAACACTAGGTAGTATGTTGAAAACTTTAAAACTAACCTAAATGCCCCTCGACCAAAGAATGGATAAGGAAATTATGGTACATTTACACAATGGAGTACTACAGGGCAGAAAAAAAAATAATGACAGTTTGAATTTTGCAGGAAAATGAATGGAGCGAGAAAACTCCTTTTCGAGTGAGGTAAGCCAGACCCAGAAAGACAGTTATCACATGTACTCACTCATAGGTGGTTTTTAAACATAAAGCAAAGAAAACAAGCCTACAAACCACAATCCCAGAGAACTTAGACAACAATGAGGACAGTACGAGGGACTTACATTAGATCTAATCTACTACAGGGGAAGTAGAAAATTGGGAGCATGGGGACCTTGGAGGAGAGTTGAAGAGGTGAGGGGAGAGGCAGGGAGGGGAGCAGAGAAAAATGTAGAGCTCAATAAAAATCAATAAAGAAAATAGAAAAGAGCACAGAGGCCTGATCTTCGGCGCCAGGAGACCTAGCTTTGGGGTGAGTTTCTGGCCCCGCGGCGCCAGCCTGGGACGGGGAGCTCAGAGGTTCCTTG
>NC_022026.1:51305548-51320237 GCF_000317375.1 Microtus ochrogaster
TGGGAGGAGGGGGGGAAGGGTGGGAGGAGGGGGAGGGAAATGGGAGGCTGGGAGGAGGTGGAAACTTGTTTTTTTTTTCCTTTTCTCAATAAAAAAAAAATAAAAAAAATAAAAAAAAATAATACTGGGAAAAAAAAAAGAAAATAGAAAATAAAAACCTAGCCAGGCAGTGGTGGTACACACCTTTAATCCCAGAATTTGGGAAGCAGAGAGGAGTGGATTTCTGTTAGTTCAAGGTCAGCCTGGTGTACCGAGTGAGTTCCAGGACAGGCTCCAAAGCTACACAGAAAAACCCCGTCTCGAAAAACAAAACAAAATTAATCAAGACCTTTAAAACTACGGATCTGGAGAGATGGGTCAGTGGCTAAGAGTACTTTCTACTCTTTTGTTTTGTTTTGTTTTGTTTTGTTTTTCGAGACAGGGCTTCTCTGTGGTTTTGGAGCCTGTCCTAGAACTGGCTCTTGTAGACCAGGCTGGTCTCGAACTCACAGAAATTCGCCTCCTCTGCCTCCCAAGTGCTGGGATTAAAGGCGTGCGCCACCACCGCCTGGCTACTTTCTACTCTTGAAGAGAACCTGAGTTCAGTTCCCAGCGTCCATATCAAGTGGCTCACAGCTGCTTAGGAATCCAGATCCAGCCCTTTATGAGCATCTGCACTCGTGTGCACAACCCCTCCACAGATACATACACACATGATATTTAAAATAATATAAATAAATAAGTTTAAAACTACACTTGTCATATGATCGATCAGTGCTACTAACACTGATTTCACAGCTGAAAGAAACAGAATTAATATGTCAAAGTGATACCCTCAAAAGTTCATCACATTACTCTCAATAGTCAAGAAAAGGAATCAATAAAAGTGCTTATCAACAGATGAATGAATAAAAGATGTTTGTATAAATAATATAACATACTGATCCTTATAAAACAAAATCCTGGCATTTACAGCATGGGTGCACTGAGTGTATGTTATGCCAAATGAAATAAGTCACACACATGTATGTATATATGTATATATACATACACACACACACACGCAAATGCTACATGGTATCACTCACATGTTGAAGCTAAAAATGTTGAACTCAGAAGAGAATAGTGATTACTAAAGGTTTGGGGGAGATTCTTGTCAAAGAATATAAAATTTTAAGGAAAGTAAGTTTGGGAGCTGAAGAGAGATGGCTCCGTGGTTAAGAGGACTAGAGGGTCAAACAACCACATACCAATCTGGGTGTCCCACAAACTCCTGCAACTACAGCCCCCAAGATATCTAGCACCTTCTTTGTGTTTCTGTGCATGTATAGACATGCACATCCTATACACACATATCCACATTGACTAACAGACACACACACACAAATATGCAAATACACAAATAAATATGCAAAAAATAAATCTTCAAAAAGATAAAGAAAGTCAACCCATCTATTTGTACAACATGGTGACTATGTAGCCCTGGCTGTTCTAGAACTTATTATGAAGATCAGACTGTCCTCGAATTCAGAAATCCACGTGCTTGTGCCTCTTGGGTGCTAGGATTAAAGGTGTGCTCCATTATGCTTAACTCTGATGGTTTCTCGAGAATTGATTTTCTACTGCTAGAAAGTTTGTTAAAAGGTTTGTATTTTTATCAAATTATTATTCCACTTCCATTAAGATAGGAATACATTTTTCTTCGTTGTTTATTAAGTTGAATGGCACTGGTAGAATTGATATTAGTAGACTGTCACAGTGAAAGATGATTTTTAAAAGGTTTTTAGTTTTCATTTTAGAAATATGGGTTAAAAATATCACATTCCTGGGAGATGTGAGAGCGCCATATTACCAACTGGTTGTGTAGCTGTTAGCTGACTGGAAAGTGTCGCCTTTAACAACAGCTAGCAAGTCTAAGAAATGGCCTGAAAATTAGCTGAATGATTGGGAGGGCATTTTGTTAGTTTGAAGTCTTCTTAGTTGACCTTAATTCTAGGGAAAAGAGCTTTACAGAAACTACTTAAATGCAAATAACTTGTCACCCAAAAATCATGAAACACAATATACTGGTTTGCCACACTTCTTGGTAAATATGAGGGACAGAATGGTCCCTTTCTACCCACAAAACTACCCCACCAAAAAAAAAATTTTAAACATTTGCAAGACCCAGACAATGTTAATGGTGGTTCGTAGCAATAGTATGAAAAATGCACCTTTCTTTCTCTTGCCTGTCCTCTTTTGTCCAACTCAGAAACCCTTATAAGAAAAAATAGCAGCAGGGAATTAGAAACACTTTCTAGGAAAAGTGATAAGCTACTGTCTACATCCCCTTTCCTAGTTTTTCAGCCACTGCAGGCCTGAAATGAAAGGTGGAAGCCTGAACTTTAAAGAAACATTAGAGCTTGAATTACTGCTGATATTTTAATCAAACTGAGACTCTTCTATGATAACACATAACCGAAACACACAAGAATCATGGCAACTGCCTTAGTTCTGATCCAAGGGATAAATATGGGCCATTACAACTAGCAATAGAAACATCAGTTATTTTCTAATCATACCTCCGGTACGCAACAATAAATTCTCCAATTGATTGCTTATATTTTCCCTGAATTTAACCTAATGAGACTATATTACATATTTCAAACACTTTTGAGTTCATATTCTGTATTTTGACTATATGCACTCCCCACTCCTCCCTCTAATTCCTTCCAGATCCACTCCACCCGTTCCTACCCCCTTCCAACTCAGTGTCCTCTCTTTTCCCATTCAGTAATCCATCAAGTTCAATTTGTGCTAAGTGTATATTCCTAGGTGTGAGGACCATTTGCTGGTGTGTGATCATCCTACTATGGGCCACATCAGGAAAAAAAAAACTGAATCTCCCTCATCTAGAAGTTATTAATTTTCAGAGCTCCTCACTTGGGGATGGGAGCTCATGAACTCCTCTTCCATGCTAAGATACTAATCAGCTTGATTTTGTGCAGGTCTTATACAGGTAGCCATAGCAGCTGTGTGTTTATGAGTCATGTCTCTGTCATGTCCAGAAGATGCTGTTTTGCTCTGTTCCTCCCTGACCTCTGCCTCTTACAATTCATCCACCCCCTGTGCTGTTGTGGTCCATGGGAGATTCAGAGTGGGAGGCTGTGATATAGATGTCCCATTTGTGACAAAGCACTCACTCTCTTTTATTCTCTACACTTTGACCAGTTGTGAGTTTCCATTTTAATTGCTGTGAACTACACAAAGAAAATTCTCGGATGAGGTCTGGGAGCTGCACTAGTCTATGGATATAGAGATGTGAATTTAAATGGCAGCTTGATATTATGTCCATTTAGCAGAAAAATATTAGTATGTTTACCCCTGAGGCTTGAGAGTTCCTCAAGGGGAATAATAGGAAAGAAGGTTTAGATGGGGGCAGATATGGGAGACTTGGACAGAAGAGGGGATAGGAAGGGATACCTAACACTAAGGTGTTTTTAAAACCTTATAATAATGTAAGGTTAGCACAAAGTGGACTTGATAAAGGGAAAAAGAGAGGTCATGGAGTTGGAACAGAGTGGGAAGGGGTGGAGGTAGACCTGGAAACAGTTAATGGGAGTAGTAGGGTGTGGATATGAACAAAATGCAACATATATAAATATAAAAATCCATATATATATATATATATGTGTGTGTGTGTGTGTGTGTGTGTGTGTGTGTGTGTCCACATATAAGAGTTTGATGGAAGTTATCCTATACAGAAGATAATGTGCCTCCCAGAAGTCACACATTGCTAAATGAAAAGTCCAAGGGCATGGGACACTCCCTTTCAATTGCTGATCAGAGGTCTTCCTGAGACCCACAAAAACCAGGCATTTGCCATTGCTTTGGTTTGCCCACTAGAACTTGATAAGATCATATTGCTGAAGGAACCACACATTTTGTTCACAGGATATGGGCAAATCAGGTTGATACTGGCCAGGAAACTTCCTCACTGCTGGCTACTTTTCATGGCCCTAAATGGTTCTGTGTAGGCTGCTGGGAGAAAGTTACCAGTCTTATACAGTCTTATACCTTGTGAAACATTATGATCACAGGAGTGGGATAGCCAACTGCTTTCTGATTTGGCTACAGGGGAAAGCACATGCCTGGTACAAAAAGTATTATACGTATTTTGAATGTTAAAAATACGATTATCACAAGTAAAATTTTATTGAGAGTATTTTGATACCTATTAAATTACTAAAACCTTAAAATTTGGAATGTTAAAATTTATATTACTCAGTCATTAGCAGTTTTACTCCCTTAAAACATCCCTGCAAGATTTGGCATCAAAATAACAGAAGCCTGGAGAATCTACAGATTATTGGAGTTCAATGTTGCTTGAATAGTTCATAGAATTTGCCCATAAGTTCACTTAGGCCTATTGTTTTGTGCTTACATAAGAGGGAATTTTTAGCTATTGACTCAGGTTCTTCAAAGCTTGTTTACTCAGATGTCTTTTCAGTCAGGTTTAATAAGTTATATTTCCTAAGGAATTTTATTTGTAAATTTCAAGTGCCTGGACCCTAAGGCTGATCATAAAAAACATATTATTTTTAAAGTTTCTGATTTACTTAGTCATTTATGTTTTCTACATTTTTACTCCTGATATTATTTAATAGTGTTTTTACACAACCCCCAACACACACACACACTTTTTTTATCTCTTTTTTTATTTGCTGTGCTGTTTGTTTTGTTTTTGTTTTTTGTTTGTTTGCTTTTCTTTTTTGGTTTTTCAAGACAGGGTTTCTCTGTAGCTTTTGGAGCTTGTCCTGACACTAGCTCTTATATACCAGGCTGGTCTCGAACTCACAGAGATCTGCCTGCCTCTGCCTCCCGAGTGCTGGGATTAAACGCGTGTGCCACCACCGCCCGGCTGCTGCTTGGTTTGTAATTAACACAGTAAATAGTAGATTTCATTAGGGCATTTTCACACACGTCTTCCTTGATTGGCCTCAACTGTTTCTCCCATTCCCTTGTTTATCCCGCATGCTCCTTGCATCCCAGTTCTACCTCCGTGCCATTATCTTTCTATTGCCCTCTCTCCCCACCTCTAAACTGTCTTGTTACTGTCTCCAAACAGCTTGGGCTAGCATGAGCAGCAAAATGCACCTAATCAAACTCAAACTTTCCTAATTTGTGCAGAAACAAATAAGAATAGTTGCTGCTTTCCTACTCTTTCCCATGTCTCTGAAGAGACAGAGAACTGGCAACTCTAACTCTGCTTTGGGTGGAGGGCAATATGTTTTTAGAAATCGCACAATGAGCTTTCTTTTCACCACATTCAGAAACTGCAATCAAATTGATTGTAATTTGGACACCAAGGAGCTTAGCTGTTGCAATAGGTCTATCATTCTCTGAATGTTTTTTTTTTAACCACTGAAAGAATTTTGTAATAATGTCCTGAATAGAACCACAGCATAGTTCTCTTGTGGTTGCAAACCGAGACGTTACAAATACTTCCTAAATTTGCTTATTTAATGTTAGAATTCTAAATGAAGGTTAATTGTCAATTTCTCTCTCACTTTAAAAAACATCAGAATGTAAGATTGCCTATTATCTTGTTACTCCCCTGTGTTATTGGAGAATAGAAAATTGCAGAATAGATTCCCAGGATCTAAACTTGAAAGCCATCCATGATACTTTCCTCTCACTACATCCCTTGCAAACATCTTTTTACTACTTCTTCATTCATATTATCTCAGATAATATGAATATAGGCCCTTCTTTTCCAGATTCACTGCCTGGTTTTGCAGCATACAAGGAATAGTGTTCAAATACATAAGCACTATACCTACACTTATTCTCTAGAATACCTTGTGATTTATTACTCACACAGAACATAGAGATATATTTCTAGGAGTCATCATTTCAGTCCCATATTCATAAAGCCTCAATGGTTGCCAAATAAAATATAAAGTTCTATATTTCTGTTCTATAAAATAAAGCTAAAAATAATGCAAAAGAGTTTCTTGGCTAACTCCCATAATTTATAGGCAGTCAACATTTCAACACTCTCAAGCCCATGCCAGCTATCTTTTGAAAGGAAAATAACTATAAATAATATTCTGGCAAAGGAAATTCTAATTTCACACACAGTGAAATTATCTGATTTTTCCAGCTTTAGGAAGATTTAAAAGAACTTAAGCTTAAGCAGAAATATTTCTCAAATCCTTTATTAGTCAGTCTATGACATACTTTACTTGTTTTCATATGGAATTCTCAAAGTATAATTTAAATGAACTAATACTGCATTCTCCCCCTATTCATAGGAGATATGTCTTAAGACACTCATCAGATGCCTAAAACAGTTGATAGTAGCAACCATATGGACACTGTTTCTTCATATATCTCAGGCAGACTATGCAATATCATTTGCGTTACTATGGAGTACCACAGTTAATCCATCATTCCATGTTTTAATACCTTACTGGGTTTTGTTGTTATCGTTGTTCACTGTTGTTGTTGTTTGAGGATTACTCAAAGAGAAGCCCTATAATACCATGACGGTAAATCTAACAACCAAGAGAACGATTAAGGAGTCACTTATAATAATTACTGTACACAGTATGAATATGCTAGATGAGGAATTATTGATGTGAGATGGAGTAGGATGATTTGAAATCTCATCATGCTTCTGGGAGTGTAATTGAAAATATTCTAATTGTTTATTTCTAGAGTTTTGCACTTGGGAATTTTGAGCTACAAGTGATTGAAATTAACTAAAGGGGCAGAAAGTGAAATGTTAAATAGGAGGATCCTACTGTATGTGCCTAGCACTTAAACTTGTGGCACACAGAAATCTTTATTCAAATGTTTACAATGATTACTACATGACAATTAATAGAAAGTGAGTGATGTCTGTATAAAGACAGACATGGATTTGGATTCTATGTCTGGGATCAGTGTTTGGAAGCATAGGACAAATCATAACATCCTCCTTGGCCTTGGTTTCTTCTTTTGCAAGACAGAGATAATAATAGCTACCTTGAAGAATTGGAAAACGAAAGATAATGAAATGAAAATAGCCTGTACGATAGGCACCAGACTTGGTGCATAGCAAGTACTCCATAAATTTTTACTATTATTATTCATTGCTATACATTTCTCTCTTTGTTCCCTAGACTGAAATATCTATCACTTTCATCACTCTGTCCTTATTTGAACTCTATTTACTTTCCCGAGAAACACAGCAGTTTCGTCTTCCCTCACACCCTAGAATTTACCTGTTTAATTTACACATGCAAAGTATCTTCAGTAGAACATTATTTCAAAACAATATTATAAAGATATAAGCCATCTACCATAATTTGTTCATTTAGGAGATGTTATGTTCAGTGTGGAACCTCAGACACAGAAAGACAAACATCACATGTTCTCTTTTATCTCTGGTTCCTCTGTCCTAATTTTCAGATCTGAGTATGTGACCTGGTGTAACTACAAAAATCAGGAAAGTAAAAATTGATCATGGTGGAAAGGGCATAGAGAATGCAATAGCAAGATACGAGTGATAAGAAAGGAAATATGAGAAAATTGAGGAGGAAGAGGGCTTTAATTTGGAAGAAGAGAGTAAGGTCAACACAGAAGGAGATGGAAAGAAGAACAAAGAACATTACTGATGGTTGAAAGTCTATATATATAATTTTTGAATTAAATAAAATTTAAAATTATGTGTGTGTGTGTGTGTGTGTGTGTGTGTGTGTGTGTGTCTGTGTCTGTGTCTGTGTTAAAGGAAATATACTATTCGGGCTAACAATGGTTTCACCAAAAGCCATAAGCCATGTGCTGGTTTGAATGAGAAGCCCCCATAAGTCCATATATTTGCATGCTTTCTTCTTAGTTGTTTGAACTGTTAGGTAAAGATTAGGAGGTGTGGCCTTAGTGAAGAAGGTCTGTCAATGGGCAACAGCTTTGAGGTTTCAAAAGATTATGCCAGGCCCAGTGTCCTTCAACCTGCTGACTATGGATCAGGATGTAAAGCTGTCTGCTACTGTGCCATCACCATGCCTATTTACTTCCTACCATAATGATCAGGGACTAGTCCTACAAAACTGTAAGCAAAACACCAATTAAGTGCTTTATAAAAGACTGGGCTATTGCTATGACAGGCCTGACCATGCTACTGTTTGGAGTAATATGGAAGACTTGGGAATTTGGGGCATGCATGTTTTAAGTGAGGCTTAATGGGACATCGTAGCACAAGCATGAACGGCAGTAGTATTAGGGCAATTGAACTATGGGAGCCCAGATCAAGAGGTTTCATAGGGAAAGAAAGTTATTGGCTGCTCTTAGAGATCATTTTTGTGATATTTTGGCAAATATTGTTGTAGGCTAAAAGGGTCGGCCAAAGGAACCTAACCGGGCCCTAAAACTAGAGCCAGTGAAAGAAACACACCCTAACCCTGAAACTAGAACCAGTAAAGAAACCAATCCTGGCCCCTGAAACCAAAGCTAGTGAAAGAAACACACCTGGCCCTAAAACCGGAGCCAGTAAAAGAAACATACCCTGGCCCTTGAAACCAGAGCCAGTGAAAGAAACATTGAACACAAAACCAACCAATCCCTGAGTAGGAAAGCCAACCAATCCCTGGGCACAAAATCTATCACTTTGACCTTGAACCCAGAGTCAGTGAAAGACACACTTTAGCCCTGAACCCAGAACCTAAGAAACACACAATGAAACTGAAGCCAGAGCCAAAGGAAAATACTTTGGCCCTAGAACCAGAGTCAGTGAAAGAAATATGCCATGGCCCTGAAAATAGAGCCAAAAAGCAAAAAAGGGGCCAGTGAAAGAAACACAATTTGGCCCTGAAACTAAAGCCAAATCTGCCCCTTACCAACTAAACCAACCAATCCCTAAGCAGGAAAACTAACCAATCCCTGAGCAGAAAATCTTCCCCCCTGGAAAATTCAGCCCCTAAGAAGCCCTATATAAGTCCCTCTGCCTGTTCAGTTGTCAACTGTCCTTTCCCACCCTGGTAGAGGCAGCCACTCTTCTAGACTCCTTATTCCCAAATAAATCTCTTTCTTAAAAGTGTTTTTGGGGTGCAAATCTTTTGCTGGCATAGAGCACAACCTTTGCTGAGGCATTCCCTTAGGGGACTGAGCAGAAGAAGTAACAACTTCTCACCAGAGCCAGAGAAGACTTCTCCATTTCTGCAAGGGTTTCCCCTTTAGCAGAGTGAAGCAGGAGTAACATCTTGGGCTGGAGTTGAGAAGAAACAGATATCTCTGCTGGAAAGCTTCCTTTAAGGAGGGACAAAGCTCAGCTATAACAGCTATCTCTCAGAGTGAAGCAGGATTGCTATAACCTGTGGGGAGAACATCCCCCACCACACCCCAGCTGCAGGTATAGCCTAACTTCCCACCAGGTCAGCATATCTTTCCCTCCAGAGCTGTCCCGTTGTAGCTTCAGGTACAGTCTAACTTCCTGACAATCAGGATATCTTTTCCTCCAGAGCTGGAACACTCACAAATGTAGTTACTTTTTGCCCTGTGCAAATAGACATGGCTCAATTGAAGACTTTTGGATTAATGTTGGTGGAAATTTCAAAACTGTCACATGGTCATCAGTGATCATTCTTAGGCAGTTCTATAATGAAAGCAAGTTAAATAAAAAAGTTATACAAAATGTATAGTTTGTAAAGAGAAAGAGAACAAAGAAGTGTAATATTGAAGTTCTGTGTTCAAGTAAATAAAAGGTTTAAAGAAAGGCCTGATTCTGAATAGCATAAAGGGAATGGTAATCTCAGAGCCACCCAGTTGCTGGTCAGGGAAGTCCAAATTATTGCTTTTTCCCCTTGGCTGCTTCCCAGAGGTTGAACATATGTCTCTGTTGCTGAAGATATTGTACTATGAAGACAAGATATGACATGGAAGCTTTGAGTTGGGTCTGACCTAAAAGACTTCTCTTTAAAGACTAGCTTTTATATACCAGAAGGTGCTTTACAAACTGCCATTGGGGGTTGATCAACAGTTCTACCCAACTATGACACCTAATAACCACAATAATAGTGAACAAGGCAAGATATCCCAAAAGATGTAATAGTGGCAAAAATACTTTGGGGATAACTAACACCTGTCTAATTGAACTTAAGTCCTCCTCAACAGGAGGAAAGTCATGCCTGGTACCAGAAACCTATCCAACTACCATGTGCCAGTGAGGTTATGGATCTTAGAAGAGAACCTACTATTCTTTACTAGAATGGCAAAAATCCTAACTGCATTCTAAATATTTATCTTATCCTTATGCCCATACACAAACATAACTCTCACCCCTCATGAAAAGCTTTTCATTGCAATAGAGGGCACTGTAATAATCTGTCCTGTCCCTTTAAGAGACTAACCATGCCCCCTTCTACGACAGTAAGTCAATCCTCTGTCTCTTTCCCAGAGAGGTAGCTGCTGCTGTGACTCCTCTCCTGCCACCTTTGTCTCTGTCTGTCTCTGTCTGTCTCTGTCTGTCTCTGTCTGTCTGTCTGTCTGTCTGTCTGTCTCTCTCTCTCTCTCTCTCTCTCTCTCTCTCTCTCTCTCTCTCTCTCTGTCACTCTCTCCACTTCTCCCCTTCTCCCATTTCCCTTCCATAACTCACTAAATGAATATCCAACCTCACTCTGCATGGAATGCCTATCCGTGTTTCTTTCTCTCACCCACTACATGGCTCCCTGTCTGGGACCAGCCACCTGTGAAGACCTGTGGCATGGTCTTGTGGTGTGCCCATCTGTCTCTTCTCGTGGGACTGGCTTCCCCATCGAGGTCTCTCACCCATCAAGCTGCTCCCTGCCTTGAACTCACTGCCCCTCGTGGCCCACTGCAGTCACTTGGGGAACTGCACCGTCCCTACCTGGGACTGGCTGCTCTCTGGACCCACTGCCTGCTGCCACTTTGGAGACCTGCAGCATGGTCTCATGGCCCACTGCCTGCTGCAACCACTCGAGGACCTGCAGGATTTTTACTTAAACCATAACAGGCACTACAGAAAACCACTACAGGTCAATATACAGATAACTGATAGTGGGGTTCCAAGCCTCAATGAGTGCATCTACAATACAACTCTTGTACTTAAGATTCAGGGAACATCTTAGAACAGGAAAAAAAAAGATTGTAAGAGCCAGAAGACCAGGAAGTCTACTGTATGATTGTGTCCTAGAAGTGACAGCGAAGCTTCATTAAGAATACCATAACAATGGGCTTCCTAAACAAAACCCAAGCAATGACAATACTAACAGACATGCTGTCACAGAAGGGAGAGATCTCATGGAGCCTCCCCTAGACAAAGGAACAAATGACTTCTGAGAAAGAAACAGTCTTCCCCAGGGATGAGCCTCCTAACTGGTTATACAATACCAAGTAGTCAGCCCTGAACAACACTAAATGGATGCAGCAGGTTGTAGTTATACACATGTGCAACAATCATAATCAAAGAAAAATAGGCCATGAACTTTAGAGAGAGCATGGGATGAGTTAGAAGGAGAGGAAACAGGAGAGGTTTTACAGAGGAAAGGAAAAGGGGTAAATAATGTAATTATGTTTTAATTTAAAATATTAAGAAAAAATAAAGTGTGACTCAATGGATTTTCACACATTGCAGACTTCTGCATGTCAGAATTTAAAAAAATTTTCATGCCCATTATCCCTGCCTCCAACACCGGCAGGCTTTCCCTGGGAACATCCCAGTCAAGCAGGCCAGGGAAATAGGTAAACTAATGGAGGACATTCACCACTCCCTCCTCTCCAGATCCAATTTCCCAGTCTCATCTCTTGCTCTGCAACAGAACACCTGCTAGAGCCTTCCTCCTATAATGTCCACATACACCTCCTGTGGGTCCCACAGACCTTCTTCTCCTCACCTCCCCCACTTGACTCTAACTTTATCCTCCAACTCCACCAGGTACTCCCTATTTATCCACAGGAAATCAGGTAGGCTGACTATAGTTATTCAGCTCTCCCTCTGTTCCTCCAGCTCCAATTCCCTAGTCTTATCCCCATCTCTGTATCAGAATGCCTGTTGCAACCTCTCCCAACCCTATTTCTAGTGGATCCCACAGATCTTCCCTTCCTACCTTTGCTCCCTCTACTTGTTGCTTTATCCCAGCCCCCTAATTTCAACTCCTCCTCTCCAATCCACAGGCCACTCCTGCCAGGAAAGCAAGTAGACTGAATGCAGATCCAATACCCCAGTCTCATTATCAGCTCTATAGCAAACCTTCTGGGGTGATCTCTCTTTACTCTCTCCCCCCATTCCAAGGAGACTACTGCTTTCCTCCAAATGGAGCAAACACTTCAGCATCAAACCATATAAACTGAACCTGATAAGAAGAGAAAGTGGAAAATAGCTTTGAACTCATTGGCACAGAAGATCACTTTATGAACAGAACATAGATAGCACAATTACAAAGATCAACAATAAATAAATGGGACCTCATGAAACTGAATATATTCTGTAAAACAAAGGACACTGTCATTTGGACAAAGCAGCAGGCCTACAGAATTGGAAAGACTTTTAGCAACTCCACATTTTCTTGAGGACTAATATCCAAAATATATAAAGAACTCAAGAAACTAAATATCAAAAACATCTATGTAAAAATGGGATACAGATATAAAGAGAACCCTCAATGGAGGAAACTCTATGCTGAGAAACACTTAAAGAAATGTACATCATTAGTTATCAGGGAAATGTAAATCAAAATTACTTTGAGATTCCATCTTACAATGAAACCTGTCAGAATGAATGGCTAAGATCAATAATATAAGGAACAGTGCATTCTGGTAAGGATGTGGAGCAAGGAGAACACTCCTCCATTGCTGGTTGGGAGTACAAACTTGTATAGCAATTATGGAAATCAGTGTGGCAATTCCTTAGAAATATGAGAATAATTCCAAGATCTAGGAGCACACTCCTGGGCATATAAATCCATAGGATGCTCCATTCTACCACAAAGACACTTGATCAACCATGTTCATTGCTTCCTATTCATAATAGCCAGAAATGGGAAACAATCTAGATGTCCCTCAACATAAGAACAGATAAAAATGTGGTACATTTACACAATGAAATATTACTTAGCTGTTAAAAAATTAAATCATGATATTTGTAAGCAAATGGATGGAACTAGAAAAATCATCTTTAGTTAGGGTTTCTATTCCTGTGAAGAGACACCATGACCATGACAACTTTAAGAAAGGAAAGTATCTAATTAGGGCTGGTTTACAGCTCAGAGGTTTAGTCCATTATCACCATTGTAGGAAGCATGGTGGCAGACATGGTGTTGTAGAGGTAGAGAGTTCTACATCTGGATTTGCAGGCATCAAGAAGAGACACTGAGCCTGGCTTTAGCTCCTGAAACCTCAAAGCTCACTCACTCCTAGTGACACAATTTCTCCAATAAGGCCACACCTACTCCCATAAGGCCACCTCTCCTAATAGTGCCACTCCCTATGGGCCTATGGGGCTATTTTCATTCAAACCACCACAGTAACCCAGACCCAAAAATAGAAATATATACAATATTCACTTATATGTGAATATCAGTCATTAAATAAATGATAACAAAGCTATGGTCCATACACCCAGAGAGGTTAGGTATAGAGAAAAAGACTAAGGGGAACACATGGGTCTCCCTGGGAGAGGGGCATAAAATAGATTTTATGGGTAGATGGGGGGCGGGGGGTGGGAACAGGACGATCTGGTAGGGAGGAAGAGGGCAGATAGGGTTAAGCGGGGGAACTTAGGGAGAAGACAGCTAGAATTGGGGGGGGATTTGAGGGGTTACCAGCTTCGACAAAACACCTCTTGCCAGGGTAGGGGCGTGAGAATTTAGAAATATCAGTAAAGAATATGAAGACGCGTGTGAAAATAATAAAACAGAAAAACATAGACTAGTACTGGGAGGGAGTTCCAGTGAATACTGAAATTGGCCATATTTAATTTCCAATTGTTTAAAATACCCTGACCCTAAGAGGTAAGAGTAAGATTTTTAAAAAAACTGCATTAACTTGATATGAGGAGACAGACTGTCTTCTCGGTAGAGCCAGCACACTTGGGTACTTTTACCAAAGATGGCGCTGAGGTTTACACTTTGACCTCAACCAAAAAACGGCGGCTACCCACGTGTTTGCATTTTTCCAGAGCTGTTGTAATCTGGAGTTACAAGTTTTACAGATTTTAAACCGAGCGCATACACACAGAGAGACATAAAACAAGCATGCTGATGCCACATTATTTACATATACATTAACAGACCGACAAACAAAACTTGCTTTTCCAGGAAACTGTCAGCTGACCAACTTAAAAATCCTGGAGCAGGCTGCAGAAGTCAGGCAAGCACAGGCGATACCATTGAGAGCCCGATCAGCAGAGGCTGTAAAGGAGACTGAATTTGCAATGATTTCCGCCATGTAAGGCTCATACTTCCTGGTTCTAGGGGTCATGCAGGTGCAGACATGCCCTCAGGAAGAAGTGCCTAATGCCCCCCCCCCAGGGAATGTTAAAGCCCCCCCTTGTGCGGCGTGAATTACATCATCTCCTATGACTCAGCTAAGCCCTTGCGCACATGCCTGAGCCCCATCATCTGCGTATGACGTAGCCATGTCAACCCCCCTGTGCCCATGCATTAGGTACCTTTTAGAAGCTGGACATTCTCTCTCCCTCTCCCTCTCCCTCTCCCTCTCCCTCTCCCTCTCC
>NC_022026.1:51320502-51352216 GCF_000317375.1 Microtus ochrogaster
CTCTCTCTCTCTCTCTCTCTCTCTCTCTCTCTCTCTCTCTCTCTCTGCACACCGACTTCCCCAGGCCTGTACGAAACTCCTAAGCGGCTCTGTTGTGTGTTCCATGGTTTCCTTCTCACTCGCACCAGGTAATTTCAGAATACCTATGCAGTTCAGAGTGGAAGGAAGGGAGAAGGGATTCATTGTAGGGAGAATCCCAACATGACACCAGATCACATGCCAGGAATGCAGACAAACAGCAAGAGAAGCAGGGAGGGGATTTAAGGAGGGGGGAGCAGGAGCACAGCATCCAGAAACCATGGACATAAGGGGAGTTTATTTACTTGTTCTCACACCGGCAAAAAATTTTAGGCGTTAAGAACACACGGTGTCAGAGAGCCCCAATTTAAAAAGATTTTGTAAAAGGCAGCCCAAGGACATTTGGAGATCAGGCCTCAAATTGTAGGTACCCATTTTGCAATTCTATGCCAGGATACATAGCCTAGCCCAATGCATCCATTGTGGGTCAAGAAAACAGAAGGGTGTGAGAAATACCTAGAACAAGACGTTTTCTGACAAAGGATACCTGGTACAGCCGCATCTTCCGCAAGACAGCCGGAAAACCGCACAAGGTCCTAGGCCTCTAAGGCAATGACTTGGAAATCAGAACTTACCCAGACAAAGCCCATCTTTGCCTGGCTCCGAGCAGGTGCAAGGGAGGGTAGTTCTTTTTATCACATGGTCCTTTGTCGGTGAGAAAAACAGTCCCTCGGTGGAACCTCCAAATGAAAAGTTTTTGCGCCCCAATATACCTCTCTGCCGATGCAATAATCCAAATCAGATCAAATCACCAAGTTAGAAAAAGTCCAGGTTTAATGGATACCAATGCTCCCAGGTGGCCTTCCAGCTGCCCAGAGAGGAGACAGGGAAAGAAGACCGGAAAACCACATGTTGTGTTCTGTGGGGTACAATTTAAATACCCTGCGGGAGTGATTTTGAGCATCTCTGAGGAGGGGTCACCATTTGACAGGCTTTCTTGGAGGTGGAGTCTGGACTGAGGCAACTCCCAGGGGCTTGGGATGGAACTTCTACCCAAACATTCCAGACTCTTTGGCTATATGGATGCCAGGGGCTAGGGCGAAGTCTGAACCCAAGCAGTTGCATATATAAGCTATGCATTCCCAAATCGTTGATTTATACAGAACAGACAGGTGATAGTCAGTCTGGGTCATAAGCACAGTTGTTAAGCATCTCCATGTTTATGAGGTCTTTCATTTCTAGTATTTTATGTTGCAGTCTAGCCTTTGCTGACAATCTGATATTGTCAATATATCATTCAGCCTCAACTTTGTTCTAAATGTTTTCAAATCTGCAACCGTGCTCTTGATATTTGGAATTGTATTGTACTTTAGCGAGTGAAAGAAAACTGAAAATCAATTGTTGACCTGAAATACATATTTCTATATAATAACAGATACATTTAAATATAAGTATTGTATGGAAATGAAGAATCTTGAGGCAAAGGCATGTATTTTGGGAGGTTGAGGTTGATAGAACTTATGAAAAGCTTTGATATTGCCCCAGACTCGTTTCTGTAGATCTTGTCACTTTACTCCATCGTTTCAACTGTATTTTTCTATCAGATGTAACTCAGGCCTTTGTAATATGAGCACAAAACAACCAGTTTATTCAAAATACCTCATTATGCCCAGCATTTTTAATGTAAAATACTCTTTAATTTTTTTTGTTGTTGTTTTGGAAACTAGAATATAGTACTAAAGATTGAACTCACTCCCTACTGCATGGAACGCAAGTACTTTACCAACTAAGCTGACTCTCCAGTCTTTTTGATTATATTTTGAAACTATTATCAGTGTGTATTATCTCTACAAGTATACAAACCCACACGCTGCAGATTTAGGAGTCATAAGAACATGTCCCTTAGGGCCAGAAACAAATATACTGTTTGAGAGGAGAGGAACAAAGGCTGTTCTGCTATGGTTTCTGTGTACCCTAAGGAATTCTTCCCTTTGTTGAGGAGCTCCTGAAACGTGTCGCTTTGTTAGTCCCCTTGGCTCCCTGAAGCAGCTTGGGAATGAGCAGTGTCTATGCAGAGGCCACACTGAAGATGTGCTTTTGACTAATAAAAAAAAATAGAAATAGGTGGGGATGGGAGGAAGGGTTTGCCTTCCAGCTTCAAGCCTTGGCTATAATTATCCTCCCCTTGCCCTTTGTAGCATTTCCCTTGCTTCTCTATTTCATATGTTGATTTGTTAGGAGTCTTTGAATGTTAATAGGAACTCCTTCCTCAAGGATGCAGAACTGGAATTGATTTTTAAATGCCTCCTTCAAACTTAATGATTCTCTCACAGCAGCTTTAAGGGGAGAATGGAGAATATAACAAGAGCCCTGAGCTCTCTATTCAGGCATCATTCTCCCATTGACCACCTTCTGGATGAAGCAGCCCCCTGCTTCCTTAGCCCACAGATCTTCACAGAAACTCTGGAGTTGTTTCGTACTGCTTACTATTTCTCTCCCACCTGAATATAAATTACCCCAGGGCAGGGATGTTCATGTGTTGTTCACAGCTGTATACTTGGGGCTTAGAATACTATTTGGGACAGAGCAAACATCCAGTCAATATTTATTTCTTTGCTGCATTTTGTCTGAGTGTTCAGATAAGAAATGCAACAAGCTCCATTCCCCCACATCTGCCCTCTCTGTCCCACCCCTTGAGAACACACCAGCTTAACCAGTGGTTGCATCTCTTTACCTAAGGGATTAATTTGACTACTACTACTACAGCCTATTCTGGACTGCAACAAATTAGAGACCAGAAAGGCAAAGGATTAACAGTCTCTTGGAAGAACCCTTAACATGGCAGACTGACAGGAGTTGGTGGGTTAAAGCTCTTGCTTTCCCTTACCATTTTGGCTTAACTCTGAGGTGAACATTCTACACTAACTTTCCTAGTGCAATTAAGCTATAGTGGCCCAAAGTGCCACTTTTTGAAACACATATCTTGTATTAGCTGCCTGCTTTTCCCTGTCTCATTTCCTCACTTTCCTGGGATCACCTTCCAAATAAACCATTTACATGCAAATTCTTGTCTCAAGGACTATTCACAGGGAACCCAAATTAAGACAGGAAGTGTTCAAAAATGTTTAAACTAATTAATGATTATAGTCTCACACTGCCTTTTATACCTATTAAACTAAGCAGTAAACTAGCAGTCTGTGGTTAAGTTTTGCTTGAAAACATAGGTGGTTGTGAAAGATGACCACAACATTTGAATATATATATATATATATATATATATATATATATATATACACATATATATATTATATACTTGACATTCACATATTTTTCTATAGCTCCTCTCCTAACTACTGGATTATTCCTACTGATTAAAAATGCTTTATTACCTGCATTTTTAATGGGTCTTATAAGCTAGGGTGCATTTTTATATTTTAGGTTTTATAAATCCTGTGCTTTCTGTCACAACTACTCTATTCTGTGGTGTGAAGGCAGTTATAAAGTATGTAAACAGGCAATCATACCTGTAGCCCAATAAAATTCTGTTTATGGACACAACAATTTGAATATCATATAATAGTCGTGCTTTACAAAGTACAATTTTTTGATTATTTCCCATCATTTAAAAATTTAACAGTTGTTCACATTGAAATAATAGTTTTGGAGAGAATCTTGTATTGTGGAACAATCATTTTGTATACTGTGAAGAAGTGTTACTCTGATTGGTTTAATAAAAAGCCTAACAGCCAATAGCTAGGCAGGATTTTCAGGCATAGAGGACACTAGGAAGAAGAAGGAGTCATGAGGAGACACCAGAGAACAGAGCAAGCAGCATAGGTAATACAAAGTAAAGGTAATCTGCCCACATAAAAGAACATATATTAAAAGATATAGGTTAATTTAAGTTATAAGAGCAAGTTAGAAACAAGCCTAAGCTATTGACCATGCTTTTAAAATTAATAGCAGTCATTATTGGAGAGCCTATGTCCTGATAGAAAGACCTGATGACTACAATCTTCTTTATTTTCTCCCACCTCAGCAAGTATCTCAGCAAGTCTTAGTTCATTGCTTGGAGAGGTTATCCACATTTTTATTCCTGAAGAGTCTAGAATATTCATCATCCTGCTGGAATTGAATTGTTGTAGTTTTCCGATGGCCTTAATCACAAGCCATGGTAACTTAGAGGTGGCATTCCAGACAGATTCTTCATTACTTCTTTGTGGAATAGTAGTAGAATTTCCCTCTGGTAATCTAGACAAATGGTCCTTGATAACATTGTAACATGTGCTAGACTCTTGTGTTGGGAGAAGCTTCCTGTCCCAACTGCTTGATCCCAAACAACTGCCAGTCACTTCCCAAATTACTGTCTCAGAGACTTAATATAAATAATATAAATTATAAATGCTTGGTTGATAGTTCAGGCTTGTTACTACCTAACTCTTACATTTAAACTGACCCATATTTCTTATCTGTGCTTTGCAACGTGACTCAGGGCTTGTTACTTAATTTTCTACATGTCCTGCTTCCTTGGCAGCTGGATAGCATCTCCTCCGACTCTGCCCTTCCTCACATCATTCTCCTAGTTTGGTTGTCCTACCTATAATTCCTGCCTGGCTACTGGCCAATCAGCTTTTTATTAAATCAATCACAGTGACAAATCTTCCCAGTATACAAAAGGACTATTTCACAGCATTTCCCTCTTTATGTCTAATTAAAAAAGAAGGTTTTAACTTTAACATAGTCAGATTATATATAACAAAATAGTTATCAAGTGAGAACTGCAGTTACAATATCCAGGCCATCTGTACTTGACAAAATCAGATAAAATATTCCACTATCTATCTTTGTGACTCCAAAGTTTTGTACCTCATTTATCTTCTATCATAACTAAGAAAATCTATAACTATTTAGTCTTTAACTCAAAAAGAATGAAATTTTAACTAATAATAGTAACATTAGGCTTCCTGGATAGTCGCTCAAAATTCCTCTGTAATGTTGGGGCATCCAATTCTGTCCTACAGGCCTAGCATATCTGACACTTTCCTGTGAAGCAGGGAATTTTGAAGGACTCTCATACATTGTCTTGAGAAAGTTTGGCAGTCCCCCTTCTTGCATCCTGCTAGTCCAGTTTGGACAGCAACTGTCAGCAATTGAGGCAAGGACAGTTTCTTTGCTCACATGGTTAGCTTTTGCCATAAAGGAAGCAAATTCCATGTGGAGTTTCTTCTATACCCATTATCTTTGAAGTAATTTGGTGCTGCCAGGATCAGATGTGTCTTACTGTCATAAAAAGACTATCATTAAACATATTAGATACCACATTCTGTAGGTCTTTGAAGTATTTGCATGACTCTTGGCTCAAGGCTACCAGGTCAGCCGTAGTAAGAAAAAGCTCATGCATAGCCTATATTCTTGCAAAGATTGCCCCTTTATTCATTCACAAGTCCATTGAGCAATGACAAGAAAGGACATGGAAAGAAACCAGCTGATGTTTATAGAATAGATAAATCTATCTGTTGTGGAATATTAGTTTAAGATATGTCACATTTGTTTATGCTGTTGAATATTTCTTTAATGATGCAAAGATATGTTGCATTTGTTTAATTCTCTGAAGCTGTTGTTACTTCACCTGTTTAAAACATCTTATTGGTCTAATAAAGAGATAAATGACCAGTATCTAGGCAGGAGAGGGATAGGCAGGACTGCCAGGCAGAGACAATAAATAAGAGAAAAAGAGAAGAGGGAGGAGTAAGAAAAGGAGAGAAGACACCAGAGGGCAATCACACAGTCATTCAGACAACTATGGAGTAAGAAGGAAAGAAAAGAATATAGAGGAGAGAAAGGTAAAAGCCCAGAGGCATAAGATAAAAACTGGCTAAAAATAAGCTAAGCTAAGGCTGAGCATTCATATATAAAAATAAGTCTCTATGTATTTATTTGGGAACTGGGCAGAGGACCCCCAAAGAGCAAAGAGTAAAAAGACAAACAAAGAAAAAATACCTATCTATTTGATTATTTAAATCCTTCTCTGCTAAGAAACCTTTTGGCAAGCATTTATATGGAATATATTCTTTGTTAATTTTGAAAAATCTTATCTACATAGTCCTTCCACAAATGTCTTTTCAGCCAATTTCCAATCACATCCCTTCCATTTCTGCAATCATCCAGCCAAAACATTGGCTACAGCCTTGTGAGTCATTATGTAATCACGCATCTGGTCATTTTTCTTTCCAAGCAAAGTAGATCATCATGTGCCTGCCTGAAATTATGCCCACTGCAAGGTTTTCTTTCATCACTGTCCTTCAGGGTAGTCCCAGAAAGGTATTATAATATTGAAACTATCCACTCTATCTGTGCATGCATAAATTACAAAGCAATCTATAAACACTATAAATAGTGTTCTATTCATTAGCAAATCAGTCATAATGCATTACCCAATAGCTTCTGCTTGGGGATAGAATGCATTGCAGCATTAGTATGGGACTATAGTCATTTAGGCTACTTTTCATTACTTATTTGTGTCTTTAGGACTTGTGGACTGATCATAAACATAATATTTCTGCAGTAGCTGTTGTGTGACTCCTATTTATGATATAATGGGTCAGAAAACATCAGCAGCAGCTTAGATCATATGGTAACTTGGTTATCCATTGTTAATTGTTCAGTTACCACTAAGGATTTGTAGCAGGCCAAGAGCTTTATCTCAAAGGGAGAATATATTTGTAGAGTTATCTGCATATGATAGCTCCAAAATACCAAGGGCCACTGCTGTGATTCATCTATAGGGTCCCACCAGAGGCTCCAGATAAGATAAAATATCAGATTGGAAGAAGCATGGTTGAGCCAGTGGCAGATGAGAATCCATTAAAATATTATTCAAGGCTCTTGCCCCTTGCCAGCATGCCAGTCACCTCCATTACTCATTCATTCAACACCCTTTCAGTTACTACCACATGCCTGATTCCGAACTGTGTTTCATAGAAAACAAAAAGAATAAGACACAATTCTTGTCCATTAAAAGCTCAATATCCAGCAGAGTAGTTAGAAGGGCAACAATAAACTATCCTTCTGACATTGGGAAGGGATGCCCAAGATACCTTGTAAACAAATGACTGCACAGACATGGCATCACTTGTTACAACAAGCAGAAATGTAAAAGAGAACTCAGGGCAGAAGCAGCATGGTCAAAGGCCTCTAGATACGAAGTGAACAGGGCACACGTGCTGTGGTGGGAAGGCCCACTAAGCAGTGGCAGCCAATATGATAGAGGTAGTGAAAGCAGATACAGTGATGGGGCTAATGGAGAACATGTCGCTGATGCTGGCTTATCAAGCCTTCCCTTGGAAACCGGCTTCTACTCCTTGTAGAGAAAGACACTGAAGGATCTGAAGCAGAAGGAATGGAGTTACCAGTTCTGCATTTCAGAAAAATAACTGATGTGAGTAGCATCAGTAAGAGATGCAAGTTCAGTGTTTTCATCAGTGCAGCGGGCTCTGTAAGCTGCCCCAAATCTGCAGGACAACTGAGGTAACAGTCAAGTAAAGCATACTGACCTCAGAAAAGGGGAGGCAGACTTTGTCATTAAAATTTTATCACCCCTCCAACCTCATCTTCTTTTCTCTGGTCCACCTCATCCTTGGAAAATTTCTACCCAGGGAGAAGGTATAAGAAGCTGAAGCTTGTCATTCAAACAGGAGAAGTTGAGCCCTTATTTAAATTTAATTAGAGGCATTGTGAGTCAAAACAGTAAGAATACACAGAGTAATCAGCTTCTCTTTGAAACTCAAAGAGAAAGAAATTGGTCTTAGAAGGGAGAGTTCTCAGCTTGGTCACTTACTATATGGTACTGGGCAAGTCCCCCAACATTCTGAGCTTCACTTTTCTCATTTGGAAGAACCCCAATGCTTCGAACTCTTCTGCTCCTATTTCCCCCTCCCCTACAGAACCACTACCTTTCTGTTTCTCATTAGAAAAGAATACGTTTCTAAGAGATAACAACAAAATTAACAAAATAAAAAGTAACAAGATAAAAACAAAAGCCATTATGACATTGAAGTTAGACAAGGCAATCTAACAGAATAAAGAGTCCCAAGAGAAGGCACAAGAATCAGAGACCCATTTGTTCACATACTCAGGAGTCTCATAAAAATACTAAACTGAAAGCTATACCATATACCATATATGCAGAGGAACTGGTGTTTGGGTGGAAGCATCACCCTAGCCCCTGGCATCCATATATCCAAAGAGTCAGGGATGTTTGGGTAGAAGCGTCACCCCAACCTCTGGCATCCATATACCCAAAGAGTTTGGAATGTTTGGGTTCAGGCTTCAGCCCAGTCACTGGCATCCATATATCCAAGGAGTCTAGAATGTTTGAATGGAAGTTCCATCCCAAGCCCCTTCCCCTGGGAGTTGCCTCAGTATAGATTCCACTCCCCCCAAGAAAGCCTGCTAAATGATGACCCCTCTCCACAGATGCTCAAGACTACTCCCGTAGAATATTTAAACTGCCTCCCAGAGAACAAACACATGGTTTTCCAGTCTTCTTTCCCTGTCTCCTCTCTGGGGAGCTGGAAAGCCACCAGGGAACATTTGTATCCATTAAACCTGGGTGTTTTCTAATTCGGTTTATTTGGTCTGATTTGGATTATTGCATTGACGGAGGGGCTTATTGGGGTACAGAAAGTTTTGAACTGGTACAGACACATGTAGGCCTTGTGCTTGCTGCTTCAGTCTCTGTAAGTTCTTATGAAGTTTGCTCAGTTGATTTAGAGGGACTTAGTCTACTGGTGTTAGCTGTTCCCTCTGACTCTGAAACTCTTTCTGCCTCCTCTTCCTAGGGTTTCCCTGAGCTCTGAGGGGGAGGGATTTGATGGAGACATTACATTTAGAACTGTGTGTTCCAAGGTCTCTTTTTGTGTGTGTAATGTCTGGCTGTGGATCTCTCTATTTGTTTCCATCTGCTGTAGGAAGAATGTTCTGTGATAATTGTTGACTAAGGCACTGATCTAGGAGTCATTTTATCACTACTTTTTTTAAAAAAAAGACCAGCAGTATTTGCTTTTACCCTAGATAACTGGGCTATCTAGTCTGTGGTTCCTGGTCACCCAAGCAGTGACAGAAATGGGTTCCATTTTGTGGAGGGGGCCTTTAGTCAAATCAGACATTGGTTGGTTACTCCCACAAGCTTTGTAACACTGTTGCCCTAGTATAATTTTCAGGCACTACTACATTACAGTTCAAAGAGAGTTTGTGTCTGGGTTGGTGTTTATTTTACTCTTCTGGTAGCCTGCAGAGTACTGTCCTACACCAAAGACACTAGCCTATAGGGATGAAGGATCTATGTAGGCTCCAGCTTGGCCTTTCCATGTTCATGAGTTTGTGTGGGTGTTGTCTTCAGCAATGGGGCCTTGCTGTCAGTTTGTGGAGAGCAATCTATTGTCTTGGCAACAGCATGGATTATTTGGGGATATCCATGGAACCCTTTGGCCAACTACTCAAATTTATGCCACCAATCCGTGATACTGAAAGCTTAATTCAGTGACATGAAATGGCCAGTTGGAACTCTGTCTCCCCTATAATTTGGAGACTTCATTAGGGTCCCCTTCATATTCTTTGGAAAGTTTCTACTGTACTAGATTCCTATACCATGTGGAGGCCCAAAAATGTGAGTTTATTTCCACCTTGACCAAAGGTCAGAGAGTTGGAACTTACCTCTATTCCTTCAAGGTTACTGTGTTTCTATCTCAAACAAAGGTCCCACCTAGATTCAGGTCAAAGAGTTCTGCTCTCTCAAGGTTATTGTCAACAGGTGTGGCTACTATCCAGACCTTGTACGCCAGAAATAGAGTAGATATATTTCTACCTCAAACAAAAGTCTAAGGATCCAACTGAGGTTCCAGTTCCCTTAAGGAGATAACATTGGATTCTACCCAGGGAAATGTTTGCCTTCAGAATGTTTTGGTCTAAGGAGTGAGCGTGACTTGTTACGTCCTAGCAACAGAATGTTTAATTGTGGATGTAACCTGCAACCTTCAGCTGGTCTATTCATTTCCTTCTATCATGTTAATGCAGTTTTTTTAAAATCTCGCTTCTACCTCTTAGGGTCAGGGTATTTTAAGCAATTGGAAATTAAACATGGCCAATTTCAATATTCACTGGAACTCCCTCCCAGTACTAGTCTATGTTTTTCTGTTTTATTATTTTCACACACATCTTCATATTCTTTACTGATATTTCTAAATCCCCATGCCCCTACCGTGGCAAGAGGTGTTTTGGTTGAGGCTTGTCTGTGACAATACCACCCCTCAAATGCCCCCCAATTCTAGCTGTCTTCTCCCTAAGTTCCCCCCCTTAACCCTATCTGCCCTCTTCCTCCCTACCAGATCTTCCTGTTCCCACCCCCCGCCCCCCATCTACCCATAAAATCTATTTTATGCCCCTCTCCCAGGGAAACCCATGTGTTCCCCTTAGTCTTTTTCGCTATACCTAACCTCTCTGGGTGTATGGACCATAAATTTGTTATCATTTATTTAATGACTAATATTCACATATAAGTGAATATTGTATATATTTCTATTTTTGGGTCTGGCTTACTGTGGTGGTTTGAATGAAAATACCCCCATAGGCCCATAGGGAATGGCACTATTAGGAGAGGTGGCCTTATGGGAGTAGGTGTGGCCTTATTGGAGAAATTGTGTCACTAGGAGTGAGTGAGCTTTGAGGTTTCAGGAGCTAAAGCCAGGCTCAGTGTTTCTTCTTGATGCCTACCAATCCAGATGTAGAACTCTCAACTATCTCTTCAGCACCACGTCTGATAATTTATTACTTTTTTATTGGTGTTTTATTTTGAGACATGGCTTCTCTGTGTAACAGCCCTGGATCTCTTGGAACTCACTATGGAGACCCAGGATGGTCTTGAATATAGCGATTCTCCTCCCTCTGCCTCCCAAGTGCTGGGACTAAAGATGTGGCGCCCCATTGCCAGCATTATTTGCTACACTTAAAGATTTACTTTTGACTGGACCTACAAAGGCGATATTCAGCTTCATCTTGCTATAGCCGGCAACCTAGAGTAGAAACTCTCTGTGATGGCAGCCTACATGTCTTGGCAATCTATTCCTGGCCTTTTTCTTTGGCTTCCTTCATTCTCTTGGCTAAAGTTTATCATATTCTGCAGTCTCCACATTTGTTTCTTTAGAGCAATAGGTGAGCTTTTTTTTTGGGGGGGGGGGACACCTGGAGTAATAAGACTTTGAATCTTAGGTGCTTTGATCCTGGGCTTCTTACTGTCTTTGTGTAAAGGCTTTCTGACAACATATTGGCAGTCATCTTCATTGGAGATACTGGAAAGTTTCTGGAGTCTGCTAGACCATTTGTGAAGCAACCACTTAGGAATAGTAGTATCTTTCAGTCTAGGAATAACCTTTTCTTCTTCGTTTTGTTTTTACTTTATTATTTTACAATAACCAAGTTGAGAACACTCAGATTGGATCCACAATGCATCTGCAAACAGATCTGCACTTCCTCTTTCCCTTTCTCCTTGATCTGGAACAAGAAGCTTTTATTCAACAATAGGCACTCTGCTATGGGTCACGAAGCCTTGCTTCATGGAAAAACCTTGTTTGCCATTGCCACTACAACTTTGAAACTTGCAGTCCACTCTTCACCCAGAGCATCAGCAAGTACTTCTGTGGCCCTGCACTTCTCCCAGAAAGTGAAAAGCTTGAGTTCATTGTCCACTTGATTTTCTCACAGATGGGAGCTACAAAGGCGATATTAGCTTCATCTTGCTATAGCCAGAAACCTAGGTAACCTAAGCTGTTCCATGACAAAAAGCTAATGACAATAATTTAGATTTTGCAGAACATACAAGTTATCTTTCTCACATTCTACTTTGCCTTGTAAGCAATGTTTTAAAATATGAAAGCATTTTTTTTTTAATTTTTTTTTATTGAGAAAAGGAAAAAAAACACGTTTCCACCTCCTCCCAGCCTCCCATTTCCCTCCCCCTCCTCCCACCCTTCCCCCCCTCCTCCCACCCTTCCCCCCCTCCCCCCACTCCTCTCCCCCTCCCTCTCCAGTCCAATGGGCAGTCAGGGTTCCCTGCCCTGTGGTAAGTCCTAGGTCCTCCCCCCTCCGTCTATATTTAGGAAGGTGAACATCCAAACTGGCTAGGCTCCCGCAAAGCCAGCACATTAAGTAGGATCAAAACCCCGTGCCATTGTCCTTAGCTTCTCATCAGTCCTCATTGTTTGCCATGTTCAGAGAGACCAGATATATCCCATGCTTTTCCCTTCACAGTCCAGCTGGCCTTGGTGAGCTCCCAATAGATCAGCTCCACTGTCTCAATGGGTGGGTGCACCCCTCGTGGTCCCGACTTCGTTGCTCATGTTCTCCCTCCTTCTGCTCCTCATTGGGACCTTGAGAGCTCAGTCCAGTGCTCCAGTGTGGGTCTATGTCTCTAACGCCATCCATCCCCAGATGAAGGTTCTATGATGATATGCAAGATATTCGTCAGTGTTGCTATAGGGTAGGGTCATTTCAGGTTCTTTATCCTCAGCTGTCCAGGGAACTAACTGGGGACCTCGGCTTGAGCTCCAAAGGAAAAACGCATAGTTATCCTCTTGGCTATGGGAAATAGACAAAATTGCCTGGGAGAAAATTGGGATCTTGGGGGTGGGGTGGGAGGGGGGTAAGGGGAGATGGGGAGAGATAAGGCAGAAGGGGAGGATGTGGGGAACTTGGGGAAAAAGGAGGATTGGGATAAAGGAAGGTTGGATAAGGGAGCACGGAAGCACAATTCTTAGATAAGGGAGCCACCTTAGGGTTGGCAAGAGCCGTGAACCTAAAGCATTTCTTATATAAAAAATAGGTCACAGACCAGAACTGGAATATAAATGACAGTTTGTCAACTTCTGTCCTAGACTGCAAGCTACCTAGTATATTAGTCATTATTGACACATAATATTATATATAACAGACCACCCCCAAATTTCATGCTATACAGCAACAAATCTTTTCCTTTTAGTGACATATCTATAGATCATCTAAGAGAGATCTGCTTACTTCTCACCCTGATATGCATACCTTACTGATGTGGGATTCCCCTCTATATGCTATGAGCCTGTTTTATTACCATTAGCTATTAAGAAGCTATTTTGGCCATTGAGTTAGTAGAGGAAAGCCAGGCAGGAAATCTAATCAGAGATATAGAGAGAAAGTAGATGGATTCAGGGAGATAGAAAGTAGCTGTCAAAGGAGAAAGATGCCACTCTCCAGCCAAAATCTTACCAGTAGGCCACAGCCTTGTAATGATACACAGATTAATAGAAATAGGTTAATTTGAGAAGTAAGAGTTAGTTAGAAATATGTCTAAGCTAATGACTAAACAGTATTGTAATTAATATAGTTTCCATGTTATTATTCAGGTCTGGGAGGCCTGGAAATGAATGAGCAGTCTCTGCCTGCACCCTACACACACACACACACACATACATACACACACACACACACACACACACACACACACACACACCACATCAGTGGGGGGCCTCTATTTTGAGTATGTATATGTGTGCTTGTGTGTGTTGTATGTACATGTGGGAGGAGGCCAGAAGTCATGGGTGCTGAGTATATTTCTTCATCACCTCTGAATATTATTTTTGAAACATGTTTTTTTCACTGAACTCATGTATTCTGCTAGCCTGGCTAGCCAGTGAGCTCCAGAGATCTGCCTGTCTCTGCCTTTGACCTAGCTCTAGGGTTACAGAAATACATTTTCATCCTCAGCTTTTATTTGGTGATGGATATCCAAATCTCAGCCTGGATAACCTTTTTTTAATGGAATTTAAACCTGAGAACTATATCTCTTTAAGGGAAATGCATTCTTAGTTTCAAAGTGATGCCAGCAAGCTGTCTCTAATCATATAATAGTAGCACTTTAACCTTGGAGATAACTAACAGTTATCTAATTGGCTATAAGGGCCATGAAATCAAAGGGTGCTGTTGAAAAAGCTGCGGGTTGCATTCCTGACGCCCCAGCTCCTGGTCGCCTGGCTAGCTTATACCACGAAATAACAACACACAAACTGTATTCTTTTAAACACTGCTTGGCCCATTAGCTCTAGCCCTTACTGGCTAATTCTCATATCCCGATCAACCCATCTCTAATAATCTGTGTAGCACCAGTCTTACCAGGAAAGATTCAGCATGTCTGACTTGCTTCATCATGTCTTCCTGGGTGAGGGGAGCATGGCGTCTGAGCTCACTTCCTCTTCCTCCCAGCATTCTGTTCTGTTTACTCCTCCCACCTATGTTTTAACCTATGAGGGCCAAGCAGTTTCTTTATTATAATTAACCAATGACCTTCCTCCATCAGAGTGCTAAAAACTTAGCAAACTGACAGTGACTAGAGAGGGCATGGACCCTAAAGAACAACCTATTACATGATATTTTCCTAAGCCAATATAGTTGCTAACTATATCCTAAATATATATCCTTATGCCTACAGAGAATCATAACTCTCACCCCTCATCAAATAAATTTCTTTCTGAATAATTTGGAGACCATTACAGAGATTAACAACTGATCAAAATTCAGAGAATAAGTGGTTATGGGGTACCTAATTGGTACATCTACAGTGTAACTAAACTAAACAGAAGAAGGGCAGAAGAATCTAAGTGCCAGAAGTCCAGGATGCCTGTTGCTAGATGGTCTTCTATATATGTCAGGGAAGCTGTACCCATGAATTCTCAAAAATATGGTTGCCCAAACAAGACTTGCATAATGACAGTGCCAACTAAAAACACCAATGTAAATGGCCTCACCTTTAGATGAAGAACTACAGGCAATTAGTCATTGCTAACATAGAAAGAATCAGTTTTTCCTAAGGACTAACACTCTGATAAGTTATCCAGTCCTAAATGA
Source organism: Microtus ochrogaster (assembly GCF_000317375.1). Taxonomy (NCBI): domain Eukaryota; kingdom Metazoa; phylum Chordata; class Mammalia; order Rodentia; family Cricetidae; genus Microtus; species Microtus ochrogaster. Next base: position 51,335,449 of record NC_022026.1, read on the forward strand.
TCAGCCCTAAATACATAATAAATATGAGAAGTACTAATGATTAAATAACAATAATAATTATGAAGGAAGTTGACATAAATTTGAGAGAGAGGGCTAACAGAAGAAATTGGAGGAAGAGGATGGTTGGTGGAAATGAAGTAAATATAGTAATTATGCATGAATTTATTTAACAATGAAGTTTATTTTTTTTTGTTTTTGTTTTTGTTTTTCGAGACAGGGTTTCTTTGTGGCTTTGGAGCCTGTCCTGGAACTAGCTCCGAAGACCAGGCTGGTCTCGAACTTACAGAGATCCGCCTGCCTCTGCCTCCCGAGTGCTGGGATTAAAGGAGTGCGCCACCATTGCCCGGCAACAATGAAGTTTAAAAAGAAAAAAAATCCCTGAAATGTGGGTGAGGGTTGTAAAATGGAAACTCTTACACAGTGTTGATAGGATTATAAATTAGTATCACCTTTATGAAAAATAACACAAACTTTACAAAATATAAAAAGAAGATATCCTGCTAGTCAAATTTATTCAATACATGCCATATGATTTATGAAAAGAATTAACTTGTATTAGCACATGTTATGTGCCAGAAACTATTCTAAGCCCTATAAACATACCGATATATTCAGTCCTTGAAACTATTATTCCTAAATGAAGGCCATCGCCCAAAGTCATATTTATAGGAAATTAAAGAATATGTTAATGGCAGGCTATATTTCCTTTCATGATTTTTTTCTCAGTCCCTGTGGCATTTAAACTGTGCAGAACAACAAGATAAAAATAGGAGTCTGTATTCAGATTTTAAATCTTGAAATTTCTTTTGCTTAGAAATAGCATTCTTGGAATGCAAGGTATGTATTCTCATAATTGAAACTTACCTTTTTATAAATGTTCATATCATGAGTTCATTTTGTAAAGCTTTTGAATGACTTGAACAAAGGATTGACTATGTAATCACTAACCATTTTTGTTATGCTAACCAATCAGACCAACGGGGGCTGATCATTTTAGACACACACATGTGTTGAACATTTAAGCACATCTGGCTTTGCTATTTGAATGCAAATGACTTAAGGAAAATTGTTTCTATGTTTTTATGACCATCTACATTGGAGTAGTTTTCTCTGAGATATAATAGACATAAAGTTAACTCTTAAAGTACACGAACCCTAACTGTGAAGTCTGGTAACTTTTAACATATAAGTACACAACCTTCTCTGCAAACTCCCCTTCCCTATAACTACCACTCAAATCAAGATATAGAATATTTCCAATACCCTCTGAAGTTTCCTCCTTTACTTTCTTAGTATATACTCATTATGATGTAACAAACAATTGAGTTTTGGTTCTGATTAATAATATTGGCAAATGTTTGACTACTTGTTGATTTAAAATGAATCTCTCAAAACCTTTTATTAAATTTGTTTATATTTATATTTAATAATCAGTTTTCTAGGCCCAAGAACTAAACTTCTACTAGAATATTCCTGTACAATCTGTTGGTCAGAGATGGCACATATCTGTGCTTTAGTAATATTGTGGAAATAAAAGAGGGAAACACCAGAAGTAAGACAGCATCCTGTTTAGCTAAAGAGCAAAGTTTCTTGCTATTGATGAATTGAACGTGGAAACTGTCCTGGCCTAAGTTGTGGGATACTTGACCTTCCCTCAGGGTCAAGTTGTTTTTCAAAATAGACTATCTGGCTTATGTCATCCTAAGTTAAAAAAAAGGAAGATGTGGGCAAAAGTCAGTACCTGGCAGGAGATTTCTTCTAGAGAGGAAGCAAAGGCTATATTAGGCAGAGCAACCAGGAAGGTCACATGTAAAAATCTGTTCCCACCTGAGAGGTATTGAATGATGGTTTCTTTTGTCTTTCCCTACTAGAAACCGTGTTTATACATAAGTCATCTGGTTTAGCTTTGGTCCTCCTCTTCTCTAAAAGTTTGTTTTATAGTTGAGCCCACCTTCCATGATGGATTCATGAAAGAACCACATCCTAGACTCAACTGAGAGCCAGGATTCTTAGGAAACAATTCTAGTTCTCTTCTCTTCTATTTTATTTTTTTCATATTAATTACAACACTGTTTGGCCAATGACTTAGCCATATTCCTAGCTAGCTCTTATATCTTAAATTAACCCATTTTTATTAATCTGTGTATCACCATGAGGCTGTGGCCTACCAGTAAAGTTCTGGTATCCTTTTCCTTCAGCAGCTACATGGCATTTCTCTGATTCTGCCTATTCTCTCTATATAGCTCTGTTAAGATTTCCTGCCTGGCTTTACTCTGCTAAGTCATTGGCCAAAATAGCTTTATTCATCAACCAATAAAAACAACACATATACAGATGGACATCCCACATCATCTTCCCGTTTCTGTCCAAATAAAAAGAAAGGTTTTAACTTAAACATAGTAAAATTACCTATATAAATTTATCAAACAAGAATTATAGCTACAATATTTAGTCCATTTACATTTGGCAAATTAAGGAAAATACTTTATCATCTATTCTATTTTTGTGACTCTAAAGTTTTATATCTAATTTATCTTTTATCATAACTAAGGAAAACTATAACTATAGCTATCAGTCTTCAACTCCATCAAAGACCTCAGAAGGATATGATAATATCTAAGTAAACAGGAAGTGCATTATAAACAACTTCCAAGACTGTAGAATTGACAGAGACATCTTGCTGCCTGGACAGTCACCCAAAGTTCTTCTGCACTGTTGGGACATCCATCTTCAGCCTACAGGCCCATAGTATCCAGCAGACGTTTCCACAAAGCAGGAAATTTGAAAATCTGTTTTGCCATGCAATGGCAAAATTCATCAGTTACTTTCTTCTATGTCCTTACAAATGTCTAGCAGTTTCTTCTGTGATGCAGGAACCATGAAGGATCGAGCATTGTATCTCTTGGAAAGTTTATCAGTCACTTTTCTGTGGGTTCTGCATGCCCAGTTCATATACCATATCGTCAAGCAGTCCAGGCAAAGAGAAGTTTCTTACCCAAATGGTTAGCCTTGTCACATTGAAGGCAAATTCTAGAGCAAGTTTCTTCAGTTCCCCTCAACCTCTCTTAAGTAGTTCGTGCTACCAGAAGCAGACATGTCACTGTCAAGAAAAGTCTAAGTTTTGAAACCTTTTAAATCACATATTCTGTAGATCTCTGAAGTTCTGAAGATCATGTAACTGAAATATATCTCTGTATATTTAGAAAACCTAACATGACTCTAAGTTTGACTATTATTTAATTATACATTATATTTTAAATGAACTGCATAAACATAATACCTTAAACAAGAGTAGAAATATACATATAACAAAATTGACCTTAAATTTGTATCAGTAAACCAAAGCCCATGCCAATATTAAGTATTCATTTCTATATCATATCCTCCTTTATTTTTTTCTTTAAAAAATACCAATCCAAATTCCCACTCCCTCTACACACCCTCCCACTCCATCCCCTCCAATCCTAAGAGAGGGCAAGGCACCCTGCCCTGTGGAAAGTCCAAGGCCCTTTCTACTACATCTAGGCTGAGCAAGGTATACACCCAAAGAGAATAGGATCCCAAAAGCCAGTACATGCAGCAGAGACAAATCCCAGTGCCACTGTCAGTGGCCCCTCAGTCTGCTCCAACTGTCATCCACATCAGAGGGTCTAGTTTCATCCCATGCCTGTTTAGTCCCAGTCTAGTTGGAGTTGATGAGTTTCCATTAGCTCAGGCAAACTGTCTCAGTGGGTGAGTCCCTCATCATCTTGACCCCCTTCCTCATATTCTCACTCCTTCCACTCTTTAACTGGACCTTGGGAGCTCAGTCTGGTGCTCTGATGTGGTTCTCTGCCTCTGTTTCCATCTGTTGTTGCAAGAAGGTTCTATGGTGATATTTAAGGTAATCATCAGTTTGACTATAGGGCAAGGCCAGTTCAGGCACCTTCTCTTCTATTGCTTAGGGTCTTAGCTGGGGTCATCCTTGTGGATTCCTGGGAATTTTTCTAGAGCCAGGTTTCTTGCTAACCCCATAATGGGTCCCTCAATCAAGATATCTCTTTCTTGCTCTCATATGTGTCCTTCCTCCATCTTGACTATCCCATTCCCCCAAGTTCTCCTTAACCCTCCCATTCTCCCCTTCCTTCTACCCCCAAACCCCATGCTCCCAATTTTGTCAGGCGATCTTGTCTGTTTCCAATTTCCAGGTGGGTCTATATATGTTTTTCTTTGGGTTCACCTTATTACATAACTTCTCTAAAATCATGAACTATAGGCTCAATGTCCTTTGTTTATGACTAGTATCCACTTATGAGTGATATTCATTTTTTTGGTTCTGGGTTACCTCACTCAAGATAGTGTTTTCTAATTCCATCCATTAGTAATTCAAGATGTCATTGCTTTTTACCACTGAGTATTACTCTAAGGTGTAAATGTGCCACACGTTCTTTATCCATTCTTCAGTCGAGGGGCATCTAGGTTGTTTTCAGGTTCTGGCTATTACAAATAATGCTTCTATGAACATAGTTGAACAAATGCTTTTGTAGTATGATTGGACATCCTTTGGGTATATTCCCAAGAGTGGTATTGCTGGATCCTGAGGTAGGTTGATTCCCAATTTTCTGAGAAACCGTCATACTGATTTCCAAAGTGGTTGCACAAGTTTGCATTTCCACCAGTAATGGATGAGTATTCCCCTTACTCCACATCCTCTCCAGCATAAACTATCATTAGTGTTTTTGATCTTAGCCATACTGACAGGTGTTAACAGTATCTCAGAGTTATTTTGATTTGCATTTCCCAGATAGCTAAGGAAGTTGAACATGTCCTTAAGTATCTTTTGGCCATTTGAAATTCTTCTGTTGAGAATTCTCTGTTTAGTTCAGTACTCCACTTTTTTTAATTGGGTTATTTAGAGTTTTGATGTCTAATTTTTTTGTGTTCTTTATATATTTTGGAGATTAGTCTTTTGTCTCATGTGGGGTTTGGTGAAATCTTTTCCCATTCAGTAGGCTGCCTTTTTGTCTTAGTGAATGTGTCCTTTGTTCTTGGATAGGAAGGATCAACATTGTAAAAATGGAAATCCTTGCTGGGCAGTGGTGGTGCATGCCTTTAATCCCAGCACTCGGGAGGCAGAGGCAGGTGGATCTCTGTGAGTTCGAGGCCAGCCTGGTCTACAAGAGCTAGTTCCAGGACAGGAACCAAAAAGCTACAGAGAAACCCTGTCTCTAAAAATAAAAAAAAAATGGAAATCCTACCAAAAGCAATTTATAGATTCAATGTAATCCTTATCAATATCCCAACACAATTCTTCACAGACATTGAAGGAACAATAATCAACTTTATACGGAAAAACGAAAAAAACCTAGGATAGCCAAAACAATCCTATACAATGAAGGAACTTCTGGAGGCATTACCATCCCTGACTTCAAGCTCTATTACAGAGCTACAGTAATGAAAACAGCTTGGTATTGGCATAAAAACAGAAAGGTTGACCAATGGAATTGAATTGAAGACCCAGATATTAATGCACACACTTATGAACACTTGATTTTTGACAAAGAAGATAAAATTATACAATGGAAAAAAGAAAGCATCTTCAACAAATGGTGCTGTCATAACTGGATGTCAACCTGTAGAAGAATGAAAATGGATCCATATCTATCGCTATTCACCAAACTCAACTCCATATGGATTAAAGACCTCAATATAAATCTGACCACATTGAACCTCATAGAAAAGAAAGTGGGAACTAGCCTTTAATGCAAGGGCACAGGAGACCACTTCCTAAGTATAACCCCGGTATCTCAGACAATAAGAGCAACAATAAATAAATGGGACCTCCTAAAACTGAGAAGCTTCTATAAAGCAAAGGACACAGTCTAGTTCTCTTTTCTCTGTCATGTCTAATTTACTGATAATTTTAATTGAATTTCTGTCGTTATTATAATTCCATATTTTTCTTTCTTCAACTGATACCATGACCAACATTAGCTAAATAATTTGAATTTTCTCAAAAACAAGATGAGATGACTATGAAGGTGATGGAGAATCTGCTAACCCACTTTGGGTCACCTGGAAGTATGAAGATGATTGGAGAGAACAGAGAGCAACATTTGGGTTTGGCCAACCAATGTTACACTCCTGATCTGCAAAGTCAGCAAACCTGTAGGTCAGGTTAGGACACACTTGAGGAGAGCAGCTACTAGGGAATAATTCCCTAGGCTAAGCAGAAGATCAAAAATCAATGTCCCAATCTATTCAACTTTATAATAGTGCTAGTGAGACTTGGGATTTTTATGTGTAATAATGCCCTGAAATATGCTGTAGAGTTGCAAAGAGTATTAATATGGCAATGTCAAAAGTAAGTAATATATTTCAGGAGTACCAGCAAAATGAAAATAAATGTCTATAGCAAAGATGATGATAGAGTATCCTAGCAGAAAAGGCAGCGAGAAGTCTTTCTTAAACACTTTTGTTTATATTTCTTCTCCGTGAATTACTAAAAATAAATGAAATAAGCTACATGCTGTGAAATAAAGACTCATAAACGAGAATAATACTTCTTAAATAAAATGTAATTTTATTATAAACCAGGATATATTGGCAGGGGAGGAAGAAATGAGAAAGGGAAAGATGGTTATTAATAACTCTGTAGAAGTAGGCAACTAAGGCTAGGCAGAATCAGAAGCCCCTCCAATTTTTCCACTTGAGCTTTCAGGGAGCTAAGGTGTTTATAAATAAATAGCAGAGAGCTGTTAGCTGAAGGCTGCTTCTAGGTGCTAGTTTTCCCCGTTTTAGCTTGCCCTGTGCACCTGTAACTTCAGAGGAAGCCTTTAATTAAAGAGTAACAGTTATCAGTACCTGAAAACAGATCTGAATGCAGCAGTGAAAAAAAAAAATGCCACACTTAAATCAGTAGGTCAAAAATTCACTAAAATCTTACAAACTTCCTCTTTGTGGGTCATCTTTCTACGGTGGGCTTTCTTTTAAGTGTTGATTAACGTAATGGAGTGTCTAATTGTTATACCCTGAAAGGGTAACTTGCAATATTTTGGCTCTGGTGTTACAATGTGGGGATAATTAATTTCTGTCATCCTTAGGTTTGGAACTTTATTGAAAATTCAGTCAGGATCACCCCTATCAGTATTACTCAGATAAAACTATCAAAGAAAAGCGCATTACAAAGGAAAAGACAGTAAAAAAAAAACTATGTTTGGTGGAGTAGCACTATTAGTAATTTGAAAATTGAAATGCGAATGACTTCTATAATTACGAGTAAAGGTAAATAATTACTATGTATCCACAGTAGTAATATGTCAAGTATGCAATACCTTCAGGAAGTGAGGTGAATGTATTGGACATATTTCTAAGCAAAGCATACAATAATAGGTGAGAAAATAGAATATAAAGTTGGAAATAGAAACTATGCATTATGGTACGTGCTTATAGTCCCAGCACTTAGGAGGCTGAAGATGGATAATCAAAAATGTAAAGCCAGCCTGGGCTACAGAGTGAGACCTTGACTCAAAAAAAAAAGCAAAACAAAGGTATACAATATAGGATAAGTTTATGATGACCTCTCATAGATACTTATTATTTTAACATGTAATGAGCATAAATATGTAATCCATTATCTCCTCTCCTCTCCCCAAAATCTCTCCAAGCTTTTACCCTTTTTAGGAGAACATTTATTTATTTATATCAAATCCTGGATTGTTATAATTTTTCTCTAGACATGATATGCAGAGATGTCAAGAGAAGTTTAAAGACTGTCATTTCATTCACATTAAGCAGAGTACAAAGTGTGGCACTACCTGGGGAAAGAAGGAAGTGAGTGAGTGAGTTGTGTTTTTTTTAACACACATTGAACTAGAAGTGAAGATAAATAGGTATGCAGAGAGATAGATACATAGATAGATAATACATGACTTTGAGGGAGAAAATTGTTTACAGATGATTTGGGGGAAATTTTGTTCTTTTTCTCTCTGTGTATGTGTATATAGAGAATATAAAAATGCTACTTAATACTCTCATTCTCTGCTCACCAAGTTTCAATAAAATTATATATCATAGTCAAAGCTTTAGAAAGCTAAATCGGGATTTCTTTCAGATTCAATACTGTGATAAGATCAGCTGAGCATAGCGGCAAAAAAAGGCCTATGCAAAATTTGCAGGACATTAAAGTATATATGCACTGAAAAATATGAAATATTCTATGCTATATCTTATATTATGTATCATATATGGTTAGGGTTATATTTTCAACTTTTACACCTATTTTATATGCACAGAAAATATCTTGAGAAACATGCAAAAACTTTAATAGGCAGAAGTAGATATTTGTGATAACCATATTGGATTCCGATATTAGACATTAATAAAGTCTTAAGTTTTCATACTATATATTTCTCCTGTACAAAGTTAATTTTTCAAGGCAAGGTTAAGTTCTTTTTATAATGAAAACAGTAACACATTAACAGAAAAATGCATGACCTGTTCTTCAATTAGTTAGCTAGGAGTCATATAAGGTATGGATATTAAGATCATAAAGTCCATAAGATGAAAAACTGTTTTGGAAATGAGACTAACTAAAATAGCTGGCTGAAAACAAGCATACCTTCTCCTCCTCACCAGGGACTTGTAATCTCTAACCCTTTTGGTAACAGATGATCTTTCTGCCTTAAATAACTTGATGAGAGTTATGACTTCCCTAGAAAACAAACCATATCTTTACAATCATTTCCACATATTTAACTTATTAGCCTTTTTAGCTTCACTTGTTTTATTTTGGGATTCCACCAGCTTTTCTAATTAGTTACCTTATGGATATATTAACTTTTCAGAGGCCTGAATAAATTGACCTGTGAAGTAAATTCTTTGGAAACTGTAAAGTACTTGTCATTTGTAGTAATTTTACTGTTGTTATTATTATAAGACTCCTTTAATTTATTGTTTATATATTTGAATAATCACTTGTGGATTCATTTCTGGGATGCCAATTATAACTATATTGCTTAACTGCTCATAAAGCTTTCTGTATACTTTTTGGTATCTCTCAGTTTAGCTTCTCATTCCAATTAAAGTTGTCAACGTTTTAAATAACAATTCTATCAACATCTGTTTTTTTAAACACCTGTACATGCAGATATATCTCTGAGTTACATTCTTATAATTGTAAATCTTACTATAGTTTTTTATCATTATCCATTGCAGGATATATCTCTGAGTTACATTCTAATAATTGCAAAATCTTACTATAGTTTTTATCATTATCCATTGCTGAAGAGTAGTAATTTTATCAGAAGGAAAGAGGATGCACAAATACTAGACAGAACTTTCTGATATTTGCTATCAGAGATTTGTACCAAGAGAAAGAAGGAAATTAATCAAACCACTAACTCTTTTAAAGAAAGAAAGGCAGGAACTTATTTAAGAAGATGCTGTTTCCCTCTGGTTTAATGAGAATTTGTTTTACCATCAATTAAATACTTCAATATTCACTGCATGGTACATACAGAGGCTCACACTAGATAATAAGTTTGAAAAGTAATTGAATTTGCTGGATTCTCCTGGCAAAAATCTCATTCAGTATTAACCTTTCGGAGAAAAGGCAGGTGAAATTTTCTCATAGAGCTATTAGTGACAACATTTGGGGCCTTATTTATGTTTCTAGGCACACTGAAGTCGGGGACCCTGGTTAGCCTAATGATTGACTATACATGTGTGCTCTTTGAGCCTTGTTGAAAGCTAGCAAAGATTTTTCCATTTATAAATTTTCTTCATCAAAACTCTGTTTATGATTATATCAATCTCTTCAAAAATCATTTGAAATTGTGACTGTCATATTTAATATATTTAATATATGCCATTGTAATCTTCAAAGTATTCAGAGGTATAAAATTTGAATAATGACTAATCTTTAAAGGGAAACTGAGTGGAATAAATAGGAGGTGAAATTTATTGGTGCAATGTTTTCTGGAAGGCTAAAGAACAAAAATATTGAGTTTATTAAAACATACATAAGAAAACAAAATTTGGCAGGTTTCCATTTGAGGCTATATGTTAGAACATATAGCATGAACTATCCTTTCTATTGAAACACTAAACTGCTGGAAAAAGTAGAAAGGGCATTGGGGTGGTTTGAAAGAAAATGACCCTCAAAGGGAGTGGCACTATTAAGAGGTATGTGACTTTGTTCGAGCAGCTGTGGCCTTGAGGGAGGAAGCATGGAGGAAGCATCGTAAGAGTGGGTTTTGAGGTCTCTTTTGCTCAAGTTTCCCTTAGTATGACTGTCAGTGAACTTCCTGTTTCCTGCAAGATATAGGACTCTCAGCTCCTCTAGCACCGTATCTGCCTGCATGCCACCGTGCTCCCCATCATGATGATAATAGATGGAACCTCTGAAACTGTTAAGTGAGCCACCGCAATTAAATGTTTTCTTTATTAGAGTTGCCATGGTCATGGTACCTCTTCACAGCAATAAAAACACAAACTAACACAGAAGTTGAAGGAATTTGGACTTTGGTACTTGGGGTTATGAAAGCAGTAGAATACATTAAGCATTGCTTAATGGGACATACTAGTAGGAGCATGGAAGATGGGTGCCCGAGAGTTATGTTAACTGTTAGGGGCTCACTCAAGAGGTTTCAGAAGAAAAGAATTGTAGTATGTTGGAAGCATGTAATCTGCTTTTCTATTTTGATTTTATAGGTGATTTCAGTTAAGAGATTGCATGAATCTCATAAGAGAATATGGACTTAAAAGTTTGGGACTGCTATTGACTATGAGAACTTCTGAATTCAATTGGACTGAATGCATTTTTTTCCCTTATGATAAGGCTATAACCTTTGGGGAAAAGGAGTGGAATGTGGTGAGTTGAAAGAAAATGGCCCCCAAAGGGAGTCACTATTAGGAGGTATGGCCTTGTTGAGGAAGTATATCACCATGGGGCAGGCTTTGAGGTCTCTTTTGCTCCAGCTTCCCTCAGTGTGACTGTCAGTTGACTTCCTGTTGCCTCTGAGTAAAGATGTAGAACTCTCAGCTGCTACTCTAGCACATCTATCTGCATGCCATCATACTCTCCACCATGATGATAATGGACTGGACCTCTGAAATTTTAAGTAAGACCTCTCAATTAAATGTTTTCATTCATATGAATTGCTGTTATCATGGTGTCTCTTTATAGCAATAAAAACTCTCAGACAGACATCATCATTGTAGGGTTGCATAAAAGTAGAGAATCGGTGAAAACAATTTTTTTTCTTTTTAAAGAAAAGTTAAATAAAGAATTCATGACAGAGGAGGAATGGGGCAAGTGCCAAATGTAACTTTGAACCTTGGGGTTTTGCAAAGCCATGAAGTTGTTGACATTCTTTTAAGCCTGTACATAGTGTGGATAAAAGAACTGTAGCCAGTCTAAATGGAGTATGTTATAATTCATCATCTTCCCTCACTTTTTCTCTTTATGTGAGGATCTAAAGGTCCATACCCACCACACTCATGAAATAGGATAAATGGAAAAATGAAACCATAGTGAAGAAGGATATAGAAAACTTGCCTATCATAACATGTTACTCATATAAGCACATAAAGTGGTCTTTAAAGATCCATATTATTTATATAGTCAAAAACTCAATTGAAAACTAATTTAATGATAGCCACAGCAGGCTGGAGAAGCAAACAGAAACGTGCTCAGAAGAACTAGACTTTTAATCCAGACTTTGAAGAATTTTTTTTAAAATTATAATAAAAATTATCATCTGGGTTTAAAAAATTACAATATACCAATAACAAAGCATGGTGAAGGAGAAATTGAAAATCTAATAGCCATAGAACAAGCACATAAAACTTAAGACATTAAAAGTGTCAGGTATGAGGCAAAATATTTATAGCAGGCCTGGAAAGATGACTCTGTATAAAAGCACTCACTAATCTTTCAGAGGACTTGAGTTCAGTTTTTAGTACACATGTTTGGCAGCTCACAGCTGAAAATCCAGCAACAAGGAGATGTGGCACTGCTGGCCTCCACAGGCACAAGCCCGATCCCAACATACATACAGATAATCAAATTTTTCAAATAAAGCTTACAAAAGAAAATAAACAGACTAGGATGAGAACACATATGAAAATAATCAAGTAGAACATCTAGAAAACAGTAATATGGATTTTTTAAATTTGGAATCATTATAGAATCACAGAGTTGCAAAGGTAGTATAAATAGGTTCTATGACCCTTTTACCCAATTTCATACCAAAATTATACCTCATAATTATAATTTAATGCTAAAATCAAGAAACCAACATTGTTGGGGTTGTAGGTCAGTGTCAGAGCACTTGCCTTACACAGTCAAGGTGGTAAATTCAATCCCCAGCAAACACACATACAGCAAATAATTGACATCAGTATAAAATATAGTATATCTAGTTCTGTCAATTTATCAAATGTCATTTTTGTCTTTATGGTTGAGTTTTGAGTGTTATTAATGTATTATAGGTATGAGTCCTTTTTGGATATTATAATTTTAAATATTTTCTCAAAAAAATCTCATGTTAAAAACATCTGTCCTAAAAAATCAAAAAAAAACCAAAAAAACAAAAAAAGTCTGTCCTCTAGAACTCTATTTTAAGAAAAAATACATTTGCATACACATACATGTTATCATAATTGAGGAGCTTCCTTATCTTTTACAGGGCTAATTTATGGAGGTAACAGATTTTGTAGTAACAGTAACGAATGTTAAATATTTGGCAATAGAAAAATGGTCAGGAATAACAAACACTTGTTTCATTAAAACCGTTAGTTATAGCCATTTGACAAAACACTGTCAAAACCAGAAACTAAGAAAGTTTACCAAGCAAATCTATACCAAAAATGTACTTTAAGGAGAAGAAAATAATACCATAACGAATGTTTGAAGAATAAAGAGTAATGATGGGTAAGTATGGATATATAAGTATATATAATAAAATTCATTTCTAAAATAAACATAATCATGTATAAATTGACGAACTAAAAAATGGCAAAGCTAAATTACTAGAAAATAATATCAAACAGATTAGGAAGGATATGGTAAAATTTAACTTTAAAAGTTCTATTTATTATTCAAAAGGAGAAATATTGAAAGGTACCAGGAAAGACTTTAGCAAAGAAGGTTTCTGGGTGTTTCTATGACGATGTTTCCAGAGATTATTAAATAAGGATGGGAGGCTAGAGTATAGGCATCACCATTCAACAGGTTCCTGAAGGAAATAAAAGGAGAAGAAGGGAGTCTTTAATTTAGATGTTTTCCCTCATCTAAAGCTCAGAAATATGGAGCTCAAGTTGTGTGTTTCAAATGCAAGGTAAAATTTCCAAAGTAGCTTCCAAAAGAATAAGAGATAGAGAATAAAAACGATAAAAAGAAACCAAATAGAAAGAATTACCCAATTGTATTTTATCAAAAAAACAAGCCAGACTTTTTAAAACATTGTTCAAGTAGTATAGAAGACAATAATATGGCATCTCCAAAATACTATTTTAGATGAAGGATTATTCTGAGATTAAGGCAATTAAGAAGTGTAGAAAATACTTTTTACTCCACATCTGATTAAAATAGACACAAATTACAAAGGAAAAAATGGTTTGTTATGATTAGCTATGCAATGTCCTCCAATGACTCATATATTAAAAACTTGTTCCTTGTGCAGCAGTGTTCAGCATCAGAGCCTTCATTTGTAGTGGGATCATGAGAGCTCTAATGCCATTAATAGATAAATTTAATGGGATAATAGAAAATGGGTCTTAGTTGAAGGACAGGAACCACTGGGGAATTATAGACTGATTCATGTGTGCTATACTTTAGGGAATAAGGTGGTTTGAGGGGAAATTGGCCCCCATAAGGAGAGACACTATTAGGTGTGTGGCCTTGTTGGAGGAGGTGTTACCTTGTTGGAGGAAGTGAGCCATTGTGGGGGTGGGCTTTGAGATTTCCTATGCTCAAGCTATGGCCAGTGTAGAACACAGTTCACTTTCTGTTGCTTACAGATCAAAATGTAGAACTTCCAGCTCCCTCTCCAAACCATGTCAGCATGCATGCTGCTGTTTCTCACCATGATACTAATGATCTAAACCCCTAAAACTGCAACCCAGCCCCTAAGAAATGTTTTCTTTATAAGAGTTGCCATGGTCATGGTGTCTCTTCACAGCAATAGAAACTCTAAGACTGGGAACTTTAAACTGTGGGATTTTATGAAACCCTTAATGTTTATGTGGGGGAAACTTCTCAAAGCCACACCCCTAGAATGAAGAGCTACAGGTAATCAATGACTTCAGAAAGAGGAAGAATCAGTTTTCTCTAGGGATGAACTTCCTAATAGTTCATCCAATGCAAGTGTTCAGTTCTGAAGACTTAAATTTATAAGCAACACTAAATAAACTCAGAAGGTTGTATGCATGTACAAATGTATAAATATGAATTATAATTTATAAAGGAGAAGTCATGAATTTGAGGAGGGTCATAGAAGAAGTTGAATGGGTGGAAATGATGTAAATATAATACTTGTGTATGAAAGTCTCAAAAAGTAAATAATTGAAAAAATGCTTTTTCAAGAAATGTAGACATAGTTGTCTTTAAATAATCAATGTCCAGATTCTCAGTTTTTAACATTTGTTTAACAAAAAGTGCTTTTATCCTTTTAATTATTGAATCATACTTTTCCCACTTTCACAGAAAGGAGCCATTATTTTTCAACTCTCTTGAACCTGACTATTGGGCCTAGATTTCTCTAGATGTACACACTTCCTAGTATCAAACAGTAGAGCAATTTAAAATATTGACTTCAACCCTGTGCCTTCAGTAGAATTAACTGAGTGCTTAATCAAGTTGTTGGTAGACACATCAGTAATAGTTTATGATGATGTTACCTATTTCTTTTCAGTGTAGAACTCATATAGGACATTAAAAGATTCAGTGACACTGCTGCAATGAACTCTTTTGGATTGATTTCTTTTTATATGTGAATAAGTTTGTTAATTACTCACATACAGAAAATTTAAAACTGAGAAAGAATTGGTGGTGAATCCTCTGTCATTCTAGCCATAAGTGATAATCATTCCTAAGTACATGAGCGAACCTTCATTCTCATCACTAAGTGGCTCATTTTCATTGACATTTTATATTTGATGTTTGATGGTTGTCATGATATGCTAGGCCTCCCACAATATAGGGCATGACTCAGACTATTTTACTTAAGTAGTTAATGGAAACTAATTTTCCACATTTGAAGACTTTGTGGTATACAACTACAGGGATTTCGTGAACCTTTTAAATGAAATTACTTATTTATACTTTAATAAATGATGTCATTTTTACATTTGATGATGATTATAGATATAAAATTTCATTATTTTTAAGTACCTATATATTCTCATTTTCAAAAATGTTACCATGGTGACTGAAAAGATGGCTTAGTGGTTAAAAGCATTTATTGCTCCTGCTGAGGCCCTGCATTCAGTTTCCAGCACCCACTTTGCACTTTGAGTGACTCACAACTGCCTTGTCACTGCAGCACCAGGACCAGGGGAACCAATGCATTTGGTCTTTTGGAACACATGCACTCATGTGCACATATTTGCATACAGCCACACACACACACACACACACACACACACATACATACCTAAAACTAAATAAAATTAATCTTAAAAATGTTACTGTTTTTACAAGCAACCTGTACTGTCATAAGTGCAAAGGTGTTCCAAGATCTCTCTGAACTGTCATAGAGACAGAGAAAATTTCCCTCCAGTTCCTATAACACAGTATCTTTTATAGGAGAGAAATAACAACACCCAATAAAACATCACCATAGGTTGGATTGGACCTAATCTGACCCCTCCCTGTCTTGAAGTAGCAGGTATTAGAAGAAATGACATGGTAAGGTTAGCCTTAGTTCTATATAAAGCTATTAAATATGAATACTGCTTTCCTCTCCCTAACTCAGGCTTGGATATCATTGTAAGTAGTATCTGTTAAAAAAAAAGCACAAAACAATAGTGTTTGCCCTTGAAAAGTTCTTCAACTTACTCTCAAAATACTAGTGAATTTGCTGATGAAGATTGGAGGAAGATGTAAGAAAAAAAAAACAGTGAAATTGCATTTGATGTAATGCCCTCCAGAAAATGAAAAAGATTAAGTGTAGAATTATTCGATCATAACGATGGTTTAAACAACGTATATGGAAATGTATTCCTGGATAATGCCTTCCAAGTCATTTGGCCCACCTTCCCTTCTTCACATGCATCCCTGTCTGGGCTGAACAATAAGCTTTGCTGCTTGAAGCAAACATGGAGTGGAGACGTGGAAGAGAATCAGCTTTTACTGTTTGAATGTTATTTCTTACACCTAATCTCTGAGGGAGTACATTGAGGATGGAATATTACATTTTCTTTAAGCTACTAGAGTGAAAAATACATTTTTTAGTTTTAAAACATTATTCCATTATCACTAAAATGTGTTCAAAACTTCACTAGAGTTTTGAGCTGGCGTTATTTTACTATATAATTATATTGAGGATGCTGATCGTGCCATATATTGATTTATCCTTGTCTCTTTTTGTCTACTTTCCATGATAATTTGTATTTCTTTATCAATTATTTGCCTTATCCTTCTCGAGACTGACCACTCCCTCATGTTCCATCATCCTAGAAAACTATATAATAATCGGCATGCATGATATCCATCCTCAGAAATGTGGCAAGGAAATGTGTGTGTGTGTGTGTGTGTGTGTGTGTGTGTGTGTGTGTGTGTGTG
>NC_022026.1:51352316-51360276 GCF_000317375.1 Microtus ochrogaster
GCGCGTGTGAGTGTGTTATATGTTCACATCTGCTTTTTAAATTCCACTAACATTTTTGTGGTTTTATGGGCTTTTAGTTTGAACAAAAGAAAATGATTATAACATCCAATTTGGGTTACTTCTCCAGAAGACTTGCCCTTTTCTTCCTTTTAAGTAGGAAATGGCACCTTCACATTGTTGCTTCAGTGCTCAAGGAAGGCTGGCACCACTCTCAGTCTCTGGTTAAATCGATCAGTCCAAACACTAACCCATCCTATTCAGTTACCCGCAAATACGATTAGAATGGAAAATGTTGTGATAGGTAGTATGTGATGGAGATAGAGACAGAAACCTACATTGGAGCACTGGACTGAGCTCTCAAGGTCCAACTGAGGAGCAGAAGGACAGAGAACATGAGCAAGGAAGTCAGGACCTCAAGGGGTGCGTCCACCCACTGTGACGGTGGAGCTGATCTAATGGGAATTCACCAAGGCCAGCTGGACTGGGATTGATGGAGCATGTGATCAAACCGACTCTCTGAACGTGGTGGACAAGGAGGGCTGACTGAGAAGCCAAGGACAATGGCACTGGGTTTTGATTCTATTCCATGTACTGGCTTTGTGGGAGCCTAGCCTGTTTGGATGCTCACCTTCCTAGTCCTGGATGGAGGGGGGAGGTCCTTTGACTTCCCACAGGGCAGGGAACCCTGACTGTTGTTTGGACTGGAGGGGGGGGAGAATGGGGGGAGGGAGAGAGAAATGGGAGGAGGGGAGGAGGTGAAAATTTGTAATAATAATAAAAAAATAAAAATAAAAACCAAATGTTTCTTAACTCCTAAAAACAGAAACAAAAATACCTGTTTTTTTTCTTCCTCTAAATTTCTGTGTGCCAAAAGATGGTGGTATAATTCTACAGTCATCATATAACCTTGAAGGGAACTACTATATAGAACATTAAAAACCTGGTTCCCAGGGGAAAACATCACAAAAAGGAATGAATGAATGTATCTTTTCCCTCTGATGGTTATTGACTGATGTGCCATGGTCAGTAGTAAATACAATGTTGCTTAAGTCCTGCTAATTTAGGTTTTCTCCTACTTGTAGCCTTTACCATCCAAAGGGATATGAAGATGTAGTTCATAATGGAAAACCAATGCTGGTTGTCATGCTCTCTGTGAACTATTAAATTACATTAAATTACACTAAATTGCTTCTGTTTTTCAAAATTGTCTTAAGAAAAGTTTGGCCATAAAATAGACAAGCTAGTACACAAAGCTTACAAACTTTTAAGATTATGAAAAATTTTTCTTCTCTCTCCATCAGTTTAGCAGTCTTATTTTGTTTCTTGTTCTAACCTCTTTTGCATTTCTCCCCCATAACTGAAATTGAGGTTAACTCCCAGGCTACTTTATCTCTAGGTTTTTTTTTTTTTAAATCAAAGACCTATTTGCTAAGAGACTCATGAGAACTGTAGCAAACATGGCATGGTCAACCTAAGTAATGGTGGTAGCAATAGGCACTGTTTAGATACTTTCCAGGAAATCTAACACAGAGAATCAAGGCTGACTATTGGGAGAGTTGAAGGATAATAAAGCATGACTCAGCCAAAATTTCATGTAACATCTGAGCTTTCCCCTTAAAGAGTCATTTTTACTAGCTAAAATTTCAGCAAAAAGAAAAAATGTACAAAGAGCTCAGAGTAAACTATTTAAGACTTACGGATGCTTTAAAACTTGTCCTTGGAGGAACAAGTCATGTTGGGTAAGAAAAATATTTATAATTGAGTCATTCCTTCACCTCTACAGATTTATTTCAATTCAGAAAGCTTTCAATGGGAGCCGAACATAAGCTCAGTCCTGCATTGACTGGCTTGAGCAGAGAAATGAAAAAATTGTTCTCTTCACGAAAGCATCTCACACCTGACTCTTCTTCTAGCTAAAACTGTGCCAAATTGAGATATAAATATGGCTCTTTGTAAGCAACAAGGGTAAATTTCCAGTGCTAACTGGAGTACCTGGGGGGCATTGCACAAAATACGTAGGATTTGAACTATATCATAATGGATGAGGAAGATTCATAGGAAAGAAGAGACCCCAGATGCGTAGATTGGAGTAGGGAAAAGACACTTCTGAATTGACAATGGAGCTGCAACTAAGTTGTATATTCTTTATGATTTTACCTTTGAATGTTAGCTAAACAGCAAGAATCATTTTCCCATCTTCCTTTTCCTGACCTGCCAGGTGTTAGGATTTCTCCATCTTTGGCTATTGTTCAGCTCCTCGGTTTGAGCACTGCAATTTTAGGCATAACGTCTGCTCTTTGTGTGACAGTTCTTGCATAAAACACATTCTCAGTGCTTTCTGTGATACTTATTCTTGATGCAAGGAACAGATGGCAAATCCAAAGTCATTTCTCTTTATAGACCATTCAAGATGTAAGTGACGGACCTGGATGCTGTGGAATAGGATGGCTACAGATCTTTTATGCTCTGTTCAGTTAAATGGTCTGATTGTTTTAAAGAAGCAATAACCATTCCTCATGTATGCATCTAAATAGTGGGAATTTATGTTTATTTTCAATCCTTCCTTAATTTTTCATGCAATTGCTCAATTTAAATATGTAACACAAATGCAATGTCCACGTTATAGTATCCTTCAGCATTTGCTCGGTGTTAGTGAGCAAGTTGGGGAGGAAAGGGTTTATTTGGCTTATACTTCCATATTGCTAGGTATCATTGAAGGAAGTCAGGACAGGATTCCAAACAGGGCTGGAACCTGGATGCAGGACCTGATGTAGAGGCCAGGGAGGGATGCTGCTTACTGGCTAGCTCACCATGGCTTGCTCAGTCTGCATTCTTACAGAACCCACGGCCATCAGACCAGGGACACCACCCAGAGTGGGCTGGACTCTCCACCATCAATCATTAAGAAAACGCCTTACAGCTGAATCCTATTGAAGCATTTTTTCAATTGAGATTCCCTCCTTTCAAATAACTCTGGCTATGTCAAGTTGACATAAGGCTAGCCAGCACAGTTGGCTTAACAGGTCCTAGTCTTTTAAACACACAATATACATATGTGAACATATGCTCAGTCTAAGAAATACAACAGTGACTGTTAAAAAAGAACAGTCATTAAGTGTATAAATCCAAGCAAAATTTTGATAATGTACTGAGAGTTCAGATTGAAGAACCATTACTTGGTACCAGTAATCCTGTGTAATTTACTGCAACTCTTTTCATGTTAATCCTGTATTATTGCATTTATGGATACTAATATTCAGGTTTTTTGAAATATTTCTATTCTTTAAGATTTTCATATGTTGTATTTTGGTCATAATTACTCCCTCCTCCATCTCTTCCTCGAGTCATCCTCCATCCCATTGTGGCCCAATTTTGTGCCCATTCACTTCTTTAAAAAAAATCCTTCAAGGCCAATTAATGCTGCCTATGCACTCTTGGGTGTGTGGCCTCCCACTGAAGTGTGTTACCTGCCAGGGGCCGTGCACTTGGAGAAAAATGACTGGTCTCCCAGCAGCTTTCAAATGACAATAGCTTCTAAACCTAAAAGTGGAACTTCATGCTCCATGCTCACCATCCTCCTCTAGGCTAGGATTGTATCTGACTGAGCTCCCATATGTACGAGACTCCCATACTGCCACAACTACTATGAGTTCATATGTGCAACTGCACTATTTCTGTTCAGAAAGCAGTTTCTTTGTACTCATCCACAGCTTCTTGGCTCTTGTAATCTTTCTGGCTCCCTCGTGTACAATGATCTCTGAGCCTTGGGAGGAGGAAATGTGATACAGATGTCTTATTAGGACTGAGAACTCCACAGTACTCAATTCCCTAAGGTAGTGTATGTAAGAAAAATGACAGTTTTTCTTCATCACAGAATAAATGATATTATACTTACTATACTCATCATACATGGAGTACTGCATTGATAATGTGGCCTGAAAAATAAGGAAATTGTTACTGGCATTGTCTAGAAAAATAAAGAGGATTATCTAGAAGATAGAGACATAAAAGATCTTGAATAAAAGGAGTGCCACGTGAAAAGGAATGAGGACAAATTGTGGCTTCAGGTCATTTTAAGAATCAAAAGTATTTTGATGTTACAAATCTAAAGTAAATACAAAAGAAAGATAGGCAGCACAGAGGCATAGGTAGATGAAAAAAGGAAGTAAGTTACTGGCTCAATATGCTTTTCTATGCCATTATGAAATACCTGGTGCTTAACTTATTTCTGATCAGTAATAACTTGTATTTAGTATTAAAAAAATCACTTTTACATATCAAACTGACAGATCATGTGTTAATTTTGGATTAAGCTAGCAATTGTAGTGGCATGGAAAGTCATATATTAGACACTATAATATGGTTATTTCAATAAGTTAAGCTACAACAGGAGATTTACATGAGGAAGTATAATGATGACAAGAAAGTTTAGCAAAGACTTTATCGCAATAGGAAGGAGCATAGAGGGGATGAGAAGAAATATCACCCATGTTTCGAACTTAGAAAACTAGGTGGATTTAGAGGTCATTCGCTAACCTGAAATAAGAATTCAGTTTTGAATCGATTGGGCTTATCCGACATCTAAGTATCAGCCTGAAAATTTTATCATTTAGAAGCCATGGATTGTGGGCTAAAGCTCTAGATTTAAAATTCATATAGAGTCTAAATCAAAATGATTTAAGAAGCAAGTCTCTAGTAAAGAGTTCAGTTCTACTTTTGTGGCCTGATTGATGAAAGCTTGTAAACCTTACCACATTCTCTCTCACTGATTCTGAGAAAAAAAATGATAAGAAAGCTAGAATATTCTCTACTTTAGTACCAGGAGGAAGTTCAGTTCATTCAAGACCAAACCTACCCATGCAAGGAAACACTGATCCTTCCTTTACAATCCAGCCATAGTAAAGTCCACATCAATCGCCATACCCTACTTTATTGAGTAAAGTATTGGCTTGTTTAAAAGCCCACATTGTTTCGCCTAAACAGTTTTACTATTGTCTTAGGGTTTCTATTGCTGTGATGAAACACCATGAACAAAAGCAACTTGGCGAGGAAAGGGTTTGACTTACACTTCCACCTTGCAGTTCATTATCAAAGGAAGTCAGGACAGGAATTCAAACAGGGCAGGAACCTGGAGGCAGGAGGTGATGAAGTGGCAATGGAGGAGGGCTGTTTATTGGCTTGCCTCCCCTGGCTTGCTCAGCCTGTTTTCTTATAGAACCCAGGGCTACCAGCCCAGAGATGGCATCACTCACAATAGGATGGGCCCCATCAATCACTAATTAAGAAAAATACCCCCACAGCCTTGCATATAGCTTGATCTTATGGAGGTATTTTCTTAACTGATGTCCCTTCCTCTCAGGTAATGCTAGCTTGTGTCAAGTTGACATAAAACTATCCAGCATGACTATGTGAGTAAACTCTTCATTCATACTAGGTACATGTGTAATATAACCAGATAAAATTTTAGATATGTGTAGAGAATACATTCTTCCTCTCTGTATGATAAAAATAGATTTAAATTATGTCCATATATAAATTTCCAATGATGTGTATCTTTCTCATAATAATACATACTTTTGTGTAATTAAGTGATTATGATCTTGGCACAGGAATCATTCTAGTTTGACCTGTATAATGTGTACCTATAAAGCCAAACGTGGTCACGGCGTGGAGAATTACAGGATAAAATCCGTATTTAAACATCAGGCATAAGAAGAGGAGCTCATGAAAGAATCTGAAAAAGACTTGGCAGAAAATGAGAATAGGAGGAAGTCCAGCAAGAAGAGCCTTTTACAACAGAAAAAGAATTTCTTATAGTCAAATATTTAACAGGATTCAAATTAGATTTGAAAGCTACTACTGGTTTAGTAATTAGGATGGCAAGAATAAAATATTGTTTGATTTAAAGAACATCTATGTGAAGAAGAACTATCTCTCAAAGTTTTGCTCATTACTATCTTTGATTTATTTTTAGAGAATCAGTCATGGGATTATTTCATGTTAACTCCTTGGATAAACATCAATACCTACTTCTCTTCATAAAAAAATCATAGACTAATTAGATACATGCTTTAAGCCAGATTTTACTGCAAGTCTATGGACAATATATAAAGTAATGTGAAACTATAAATGTGTGTTTCAAATGTGTATATATATAAAATCTGGTGGCCAAAACCCAGATTAATTCCTGTCCTAAATTGAATTCTGTCATTGAGTACTCAATGTGAATTTAGTATATACCAGGAAGACATCATCACTCCTAAAATTCTAGAATTTTTAAAGTCAGATCAGATTTTCACCAGAGTTAATACTTGTTACATGATCAGAGCTTCATGTCATATGTGTATCTGTTAACTCAAGTTTTGTGCTATGTTCCAACCTTACTTAGTAGCTGTGATTGCCTGAAGCTCTAAGTCAAAAAAATTCTAATATCACAATGGAGTTTGGTGTCATTTCTGACCATGATTTCTTAAAGCGTGTAGAGATTTGTTCTATAGTCTGATGAGTGTCCATCATTGTGTCTTACAGTACTTTCTGGTTCATTTCTCTGTCATTATACCTTATATTCTGTTGATCCCAGTTTCACAATTACAAGATCTATCAGTTACAGCTCCAAATAAGTATATAGTTTATGGTTTTTGCACAAAATTCATTTTTACACATTTCTAAACCATTTAGGACACTGGCAAAATAAGCAAGCACTGCCAAACATATAGATTAAGATTGGGTCAAAGCATAGGTTCACAATTGCTTCTTTATTTTTATTAGAAGTTATAATAGTTATTTTATTTAGTGGTTTGGGAAGCATTGTCCATGGCAGTGGTTCTCAACCTATGGGTCACTACCCCCTTAGGAATTGCATAGCGTGTGTTTACATTACAATTCATAGTAGTATAGCAAAGCTAGAGTTATGAAGTACCAACAGAATAAATTTATGGTTGAGAGTTACCACAACATAAAGATCACAGTTTTAGAAAGGTTGAAAACAACTGGTCTATGGAATTAGTATTTTGTACATATCTGTTTCACCACACCCAAGACATATAATTCTGAAATATTTAAGTTTTGTTTGTATGAGCCTTAATCTCTCCATATATTAAATGTAGGATTTAACAATACCTAACTCACAGTGTTTCTGAGGGTATGCATATGTATGTTTATGTGTACAGAATTGCTTATTGAAACATGCCACAGAGAAAATTTTCACAATTTGTAAACATAATTATTATAACATGTAAAGCATGCATGTTAGCAATTATCATTTACTAGACCCTAGTTATAGATTAAAATTCTAAGATATAAGATTAATGTATATCAGCAAGTATAACTATCCATAACCATTAAACCAGGACAGTTGAGATTCCTAACTATTTCATTTCTCTTGAGGAAAACACTGTCTTCTGGATATGACATAGTCATTGCACACATGAAATTTAGCTGTAGTTACTTGCACAAATCAAAACTTGAGAGGGGATAATAAGTGGGCTTACAAGAACCCATTTCTATCTGAGGAGTTTTTGGCAGTTGATAGCTTCGAGGACGGGAGAACCTTTGGAGGTGTGCTCCCTGGTAGATGGCCCATGCTCTGGTAGATGGCCCCAAATTCAAACAAATTAATTGTACTCAGTGCTTCACCTCAGTTGTGGGGAAGAGGAGGAGAAGGAGGAGATAAAGTTGGGAGGGGACATGTTTTAGAGGGCTCCAAGAAAGTTGAAATGAAAGACTGGGATAGATAAGGCTAAAACATATTATACACATGTAAAAGAAAGAAAATGAAAGAATAGGTACAATATAGCCTACCATGATGTAGAATAAAGAATTTTGATGACTATTATATGTCTATATAAGTTTGTTATATATAGATATAGATATAGGTATAGGTATAGATATAGATATAGATATAGATATAGATATAGATATAGATATAGATATAGATATAGATATAGATATAGATATAGAT
>NC_022026.1:51360433-51389093 GCF_000317375.1 Microtus ochrogaster
TCACAGAGATCCGCCTGCCTCTGCCTCCCAAGTGCTGGGATTAAAGGTGTGCGCCCCCACCGCCCGGCAAGTTTCTTATATTTAACAAAAGAGCCAATTCAATTTTTGAGGGGTTGTTGACAAGTAGACCATGTTGTACTTATGTGGGGATGGGGGTGGTTATGAGAAATCTCTACCGCCTCCTTTTCTGTTCTTTCTTTGACATGAGAAGATAAAGCCATGATTATAGTGACATACAGAGTATTTTCTCTGCCTTGAAAATCCTCTGTGTCCCATCTATTTATCCCTATATTCCCTCATTCCAGCCTACAGCAAACACTTTTTCAAAAAAACACTGTCGTGTCAAATTGTTTAAGAATGCCATTTTCCTTAAATGGTTACATCCTTAAGTAACATACTTGACATTTCATAGTTAACTTTTGGGGGAAGCTGATATTTCTTATGATTTTTCCTCTTATTCAGAATCACACAGAGGTCATATTTTTCTTCCTTTTCAATTTCTGTAAGAACACTTATGTAATAAAGCCCCATGAATAATGTTTATTTGAACACTAGAATTATCTTGAGAATGTGGTGATGAGTTCAGGCCAAGTTTTAATTATTTACAAACTAAACGGTAGATGAGGGTGTCCAGGAGCTTTTTCTATACGGTAGTTGAAAATTCTGGGCCATTGAACAAGCTCTCCTGAAAGGCTGTTCTTGCTCTTCGTTGGTTAGTGAATAACTGAATCTGCAAAATGCACCCGAGCCAAACTTGTATAAACAAAATATAATTAAATTAAGGATTTACATAAATAAAAACACCAAAGGAAGAGCTTGTTATAGGCACAATTGGATTCAGTGCTCAAGAGGTGTCGCTGAGACTTGATTTCTCTCTGTCACTGGTCTTTGGCCTCTTATTTTATATTCTCAGTCTCACCCTTCATGTACTAGCCATGTGAGGACAGTAGCATTAATGTAGTGCCAGCCTCTTACGTTCAAGCAAAGTAGTAAAAGGACTCATTTCCCTAGAGACCTTGTAAAAGGCTCTTTGTGCTAAATAGGCTTGTATAAGATTGTGGGATCATCACTGAACAAATTGCCATGTCCTGAAAAACGCAACGTACTAATTAGCTTAATCTCATCCATGATCTCCATCCCAGTTTTGCCTTCAGTTTCATGGGATGTAAACAGGCAACTGAATTCCCAGAGATCTTTACATATAGGATGAATAAATAGCCTCCGCCTCACAAAGCTACATCTGTACCCTTACATCATCTCCACCTTCCTATGAATATTTCGATGCATCAATCCCCTAAAGGGCACCGTGAAGGAGAGCAGTTTATCTCTTTATTTAATTTCTGCTAATAGGTACTCTTTAAGAGAAACAAACAAACAAACCTAAGTAGCAGCTTCCAGAATATATACTGTAGGGTTGGCTAATAGGTTTCTTCTGTATTCTTCTGCCACCTGTCATGTTGGGACCTCTCACCATTCATTATCCAGTAGCAGGCCTTTATTGTGCAGATGGAAAAATCACCCCAGAGGGAAGAGAGCTGTTCCACTCTACCCCCCTTCTGCTTGCACTTCTGTGCAATGCTAATTTAATCAGGCACATGATTCACTCATTCACCTTAAGCTCAAGCCAGACCTTATTCTATTTTAAATGTTTTAGTTTTATTATTCATCCACAAATGTATCCTTCTTAGCTAAGGTATATTTCTGAGCAGTCAGAAATTTAAGCAGAAGGAAGGGGAAGGTCTTTTTTTAATCACTCCTATTCTGGTCCTCTGTGAGTCATTCCCAATGCATTATTTTGACCAATGTATATGTGCTGTGAGAACATTAGAAATTTACACTGAGGTAAGAATTATAGTTGATAGCATACAGATTAGGAACTCAAGTGGACAACTAAATGGTTCTTCCTAAAAACTCCATTGGAAAATGTGGGCCAAACAGGTGGGCAAATGTAAACAAATTCATATGAGACAAGGTTGGTATGCTTGGAACATCCAGAAACTAAAAATCTTTAGTTCTATTATCAGATTTCTTATGATCAACCTCAGAGTCCACAAAGGGTAATGAGCCTAGAGAAATGGTAGCAGGAGAAAGGACGGTGGTAAAAGGCCAAGGGGCCATAATTACTACTATTGGATAATAGAAGTTCCAAAATAAAAAACTTAGAAGGAGAGCTGTGAAAATAAAATGTGAAGTGACACAGAGATGTATTTAACTAAAGTATCATACAGCTAATTAAAATTCCTTTTGCTACAAAAGTGACTGTGGGTTGTTGGGAGCTTTAATGTACTGCTGCTAATTAGCCTTTAAAACTTGGCCAGTAGCACATGAGTCACCTCTCTTAATACCAAACTGTATGTGACTCAATTATAAAGAAACACCTAGTTATACTAGAGAAATAGAAAATATATAGATCCAGCCTTCCGTTTGATTTTCAACTTGAAGTTAAAACACAGAAAAATCTATAAAGAATATTTGCTGAGATACGCCTAAATGTGTTATACATCTTCAGATTATCCTCACAATGTTCTAATTTGTGTGAGTAAAAGAAAAATTGAAGATTTTAATTTTACCAGCAAAATTAACAGGAGACACTATCATGTACACAGCATTCTGTTGATATTTCTCTTGCATAATACACACTACAATGCAGAATTAATGATTAGTTAAGTACACAAGTTATTTTAGGTATGTAGGAAAAATGAACTCAGCTTCTCCTTTTGTGCTCTCAAGAACATTTCCAAGAGGACATGTGGGAATAAGCGAGCAAGCAAGCAATTCTGTGGTGTGTACAAGTTGGATGTCCTCTAAATTAGATTCCCACATAATATATCTGGAGATAATGTAGGAATCACAGTTTAAGGGCTTGGTAGTCCCACAAGATTGCTTGCACATTTGAATCAAATTGTAAGTAATAGGATGTCATCTATACTACTGATCAGCTATAAATTGAGGGCTTTACTATTCCCTCATCAAGTTCGATTAACATGCTTTAGCAGCTCACAAAACTTGGGGAAGCAGTTGATTTACATTTACTGGTTTGTTACAAAGGTGTACTCAAAAGGATACAAATGAAGTGTGGAATGAAATGAATTATAGAAAAGGGGATGTGGAGAGTTAATTTTCTCTGTGAGCTCATGTTACCCTCCAGGAATATACCTGTGTTTAGCTATCTGAAATCTCTTCTGAACTGTTCTTTGGTGCTTTTGTAGTAGCTTTGTTACTGGGTCATGTTTGATTATATCATCGCTCAACTTAACCTTCAGCCCATCTGCCTTCCCAGATGTTGGAGGTGGGCCTAAATGTTCCAACTTCTAATCATGCTTCCTACTTTCTTGGTACTGGCTTCTAACCCTAAATAATGGAAATGTTATCAGCCACCAGTAACTCACTATTATACTAAAAGACTTGCATGTCTGTTGATTCCAAAGATCTGGGCAATGGTATGCCCAAGAAACAAGGGCAAAGACCAAAGTACATAGTTGACAATATCACCACTTGCTCTGAGACTCCTTTGAGCTCTCTGAAATGTTCAGTGCTGCAAGTAATATGTAATGCCATTTAGTGTGTGTTTTATGTATTGACTAACTGTGAAGGTTTTATTTTTTAAGAATGAAGAATACCCTGAAGATATTAAGTAACTATATTTAAAACATCTCACTATAATTTTTTCACAAATGATAATAGTAATTAAATTTATGTCTGGGTATTTTATCTGCATATATATCCATATACTACTCCTGTGCCTGGTGCTCACAGAAACCAGAAAAGAGCACCGGATCCCTTTGGAACTGGAATTACAGACAGCTGTGAGGTAACATATGAGTGTTGAGAATTAAACCTGGATCCTCTGAAGGAGTAGCCAGTGCTCTTAACCACTGAGTCATCTCTCCAGGTCCGGAACATAGTGATTTTTAAGTATTGATCCTTATTTGCAATAAATTTTCCTTTTTGTGAATTTTAGTAATCATGAAAAATACAATTATTTTTTTTAGTATCTTAAGCTGCTCACCACATAGCTTTGAATTACATTCATGTACATTATTTTTCTCATTCAATTAAACCAGCATGATTTGGAAAACAAATCATTAGAGGCTTTGGAATCTACAAGAGTAGTCTAGATAGTTATAAATTATTGCAAGAAAACAGACAGTTGTAAAAGTAACACAAGACCACAGTACAGTAGAAATACCATTATTTTAAAACTAAAGCTGTGCAAGTGATATTGCCATATTGGAAGTAATTATTAAATGTTTATTTTTTTAGTTGATCATTAATATTGTCACATGTCACTGACAACAAGAAAAGAACTCTGGAAGCTCTTAAAAGTAAATTAATAGAGCGATTTCCACAGGACCAGACCCTAGCCAGTGACCTCTGCCAGAGCAGGCCCAAGACAGCGAAATTCATGGGACCAGGACCAGGCCAGCGACCTTCACAGGAGCAAGCACAAGATAGGGACACCTGTGGGAACAGGCATGAGCCAGCAACCTCTGTAGAAGCAGGTACAAGGGATCAACCTTTGAGGGAGCATGCCTGAGCCAGCAACCTCTGTGGGACCAGGCTGAGCTAGCGACCTCTGCCAGAGAAGGTCAGAGTCAGCTACCTCCAGAGGAGCAGCCCTGAGCCAGCCACCTTCACAGGAGCAGGTACTAGGGAGTGATCTCTGAGGGAACAGGTCTGAACTAGAAACCTCTGTGGAACTGCACCTGAGCCAGCAACCTCCCTGAAAGCAGGCCTGAACCAATGATCTCTGGAGGAACAGGCCTGAGCAAGAGACCTCTGACGTCCACAGACCAGCAACATCCACAGGACCAGGCCTAAGTCAGGGACATCCACAGGAGCAGGCCTGAGCCAGCAATTAATCTCTGCTGGAACAGGCCTAAGAGAGCAACCTCCATTGGACCAGGTCCAAGCAAGCAACCTCCGCCAGAGCAGACCCGAGCCAGCAATTTCCTCTGAAGGAGGCCTGAGCCAGTAACCTCCACAGGAGCAGGCCTGAGGCAACAAACTCTGCAGGACCAGGCCAGAACCAGTGACCTCTGCTAGGGCAGGCCTGAGGCAGCTACCTCAATGGAAGCAGGCCCAGCCAGTGACCTCCTCAGGAGCAGGCCCAAGCAAGAAACCTCCATGAGAGTAGGCCCAAACGACCTCCAGGATTGCAGAGTGACCTCCAGGAGCACCAAGCAACATCCTGGAGTGCCAAATGACTTCCAGCATGACTGAAACCATGGCCCTGACTCAACCATCTGAGCCTTGGATACACTGGCACCTAGAAGCCCCAACTACAACAATCAGAGGAAAAGATGTGTAGACAAGGTAAGAACACACTAAACACCACAAAGAGCAACATGACACCAACAAAAGCTAGTGGCTCTACAACAGTAAGACTTGAACACCCCAATACAGATGAAGCGAAGAAAATGACCTAAAAATAACTTTAGGAGAATGTTTGAGGCCCTTAAAAAGGAAATAAAAAATTCTCTCAAAGAAGCTGAACCCAAAGAATAACATATAGTTATCCTCCTAGATATTGGAAGTGGACAAGATTGCTGGGCAGGGATTGGGAGAACAGGGGTGGGGGTGGGGTGGGGAGATGGGGAGAGAGAAGGGAGAAGGGGAGGATGGGGAGAGCTTGAGGGAATGGGATGGTTAGGATGGAGGAGGGGTGGATGTGGGAGCAGGGCAGAAGGTATCTTAATTAAAAGAGCCATTTTAGGTTTGGCAAGAGACTTGACTCTGGAGCTATTCCCAGGTGTCCAAGGAGATGTCCCCAGCTTGTTTCTTGGGCAGCAGAGGAGAGGGTGCCTGAACTGGCCTTATCCTATAGCCACACTAATGAATATGTTGCATATCACCATAGAACCTTCATCTGGTAATGGATGGAGATAGAGACAGAGACCCACATTGGAGCACTGGACTGAGCTCCCAAGGTCCATATGAAGAGCAGAAGGAGGGAGAACATGAGCAAGGAAGTCAGGACCATGAGAGGTGTGTCCACCCACTGAGACCGTAGGACTGATCTAATGGGAGATTGCCAAGGCCAGTTGGACTGGAACTAATGGAATATGTGATCAAACCGGACTCTCCAAATGTGGCTGATGGTGGAGGCTGATAGAGAAGCCAAGCACAATGGTGCTGGGTTTTGATTCTACTGCATGGACGGGCTTTGTGGGAGCCTAGTCTGTTTGGATACTCACCTTTCTGGACCTGGGGGTAGCAGGGAGGACCTTGGACTTCCCATAGGGTAGGAGACCCTGACTGCTCCTTGGACTGAAGAGGGAGGGGGAAGGGAGTGGGGGGAGAGGAGGGAAGTGGGAGGAGGGGAGGAGGTGGAAATTTTCAATAAAAAAAAAAATAAAAAATAACAAACAAAAAAACAGAAATGGAAGAAAAGACAAACAAAAAAATTGGAAGAAATCAACAAATCCCTTAAAGAAAACCAAGAAAAAGCAATCAAATCAGACAGGTGAAAGTAACAATTCAAGACTTGAAAACCAAAATAGAGACAATAAAGAAAACATAAACTGAGAGAATTCTGGAAATGGAAAATGTGGAAAAGAATCAAGGAAATACAAATGCAAAAATAAACAGCAGAATACAAGAGATAGAAGAGAGAATCACAAGCGCTGAATACACAATAGAAGAAATAGACTTATCAGTCAAAGAAAACATTAAATCTAACAAAAGCTTAACCCAAAATATCCAGAAAATATGGGACACTATGAAAAGACCAAAGATAAGAATAATAGGAGCAGAAGAAGGAGAATTCCAACTCAAAACACAGAAAATATATTGAACAACATCATAGAAGAAAACTTTACCAACCTAAAGAAAGATATGCATATGAAGATACAAGAAGCTTACAGAACACCAAATAGACTAGACCAAAAAAATTTCCCCTTGCCACATAATAACCAAAACATTAACATATAGAATAAAGAAAGAATATTAAAAGTGGCAAATGAAAAAGACCAAGTAGCATATAAAGGCAGACATATCAGAATTACACCCGACTTCTCAATGGAAACAGTAAAAGACAAAAGGTCCTGACCAAAAATTATGCAGACATTAAGAGATCAAAGATGCCAGACAAGACTATTATACCCAGCAAAACCTTCAATTAACATAAATGGACAAAACAAAATATTCCATGACAGACCAGATTTAACCAAAATCTAGCCACAAACCCAGGCCTACACAAAGTACTAGAAGAAAAACTCCAACCCAAGGAAATTAGCTAAATCTACAAAAACACAGACAATAGATTATCTCACAGCATCAAATCCCAAAGAAGGAAAAAACACACAAAATAACACTACTAAGAACAAAAACTAAAATAACAGGAATTAGCAGTCTTACTGGTCATTAATATCCCTTAATGTAAATGGACTCAACAAACCTATAAAAAAATCACAGGCTAACAGATTGGATACAAAAACAGAACAGAATCCATCCTTTTGCTCCAAACAAGAAACACAACTCAACCTCAAAGACAGACATCATCTCAGAGTAAAGGCGTTGGAAAAAATTTCCAATCTAATGGACCTATAAAGTTATCCTAATATCTAACAAAATAGACTTCAAACTAAAATCAATCAAAATCAGTATAGCTCTTTCTCAAAAGATAGGAAACAACCTACCTCAAGACCCAGCAATACCACTTTTGGGTATATATGCACAGGATGGTCAATCATACCATAAGGACATGTGTTCAAGTGTATTCATAGCAGCATTATTCGTCATAGCCAGAACCTGGAAACAACCTAATGTCTCTTGACAGAAGAATTGATAAAGAAGATGTGGTACATTTACACAATGGAGTACTAGACAGTGGAAAAAATTAACAACATCTTGAAATTTGCAGGCAAGTGCAAGTGGATGGATCTAGAAACATTGAGTGAGGTAACCCAGACCCAGAAAGACAAATATCATATATATTCACTCATAAGTGACTTTTAGACATAAAGCAAAGAAAAACTAGTCTATAATTCACAATCCTAGAGAAATTAGACAACAAAGAGGACACGAAGAGACACATACGTAGATCTAATCTTCATGGGATGGAGAAAAAGACAAGATCTCCTGAGTAAATTGGGAGCATGGGGACAATGGGAGAGGGTTGAAGGGGAAGGGAGAGGCAGGGAGGGAAGCAGAGAAAAATATATAACTAAATAAGAACAATAAAAAAGTAAATTATCCAGTCTGTTTGGTGTTCTGTATGCTTCTTGAATCTCAAGGTCCAAATCAGGAGCAGAAGGAGAGGGAGCACGAGCAAGGAACTCAGGACCGCGAAGGGTACACCCACACACTGAGACAATGAGGATGTTCTATCCGGAATTCACCAAGGCCAGCTGACCTGGGTCTGAAAAAAGCATGGGATAAAACCAGACTTGCTGAACATAGTGGACAATGAGGACTACTGAGAACTCAAGAACAATGGCAATGGGTTTTTGATCCTACTGCACATACTGGCTTTGGGGGAGCCTAGGCAGTTTGGATGCTCAACTTACTAAACCTGGATGGAGGTGGGGGTTCCTTGGACTTCCCACAGGGTAGGGAACCCTGATTGCCCTTTGGGCTGAGGAGGGGGGACTTAATTGGGGGAGGGGGAGGGAAATGGGAGGCTGTGGCGGGGAAGAGACAGAAATCTTTTTTTAATATTTATTTTATTTATTATATATACAATATTCTGTCTGTGTGTATGCCTGCAGGCCAGAAGAGGGCACCAGACCTCATTACAGATGGTTGTGAGCCACCAGGTTGCTGGGAATTGAACTCAGGACCTTTGGAAGAGCAGGCAATGCTCTTAACCTCTGAGCCATCTCTCCAGCCCCCCAGAAATCTTTAATAAATAAATAAATTAAATTAAAATTAAAGACATTAACAAAAAAAAGTAAATTAGTATGGAGTTTGACCCCTAGATAAAGAATTATAGGCAACAAGGGCTATTGAGAGAGCAAGATTTAGTTGTCCCCAGAGATGAACCCAATAATTGGTTATTTAATTCCAAACAGTCAGTCCTAAAATCATATACATATTAGCAACATTAAACAGGCTCAGTTGGTTAAATTTATATATTTATGCATTGGTACATATAGTTGCAATAATATTTACAGAAAGAGAAGACTTTCATTCAAAAGGAAGTATAAGGGAGGAAAGGGATGGAGAGAAATTATGTAATTATTCTACTGTTTTTAAAGATAAAATAAAATTTAAAAAGTAAATTGGCAGCCAGGCAGTGATGGCGCATCCCTTTAATCCCAGCTCTCAGGAAGCAGAGGCAGGCGGGTCTCTGTGAGTTCGAGGCCAGCCTGGTTTACAAGAGCTAGTTTCAGGACAGGCTCCAAAGCTACAGAGAAACCCTATCTGGTTAAAAAAAAAGTAAATTGGCTTAACAGCATAATATAGCATAACATAATATTATAATATAACAGTTATTAGATATGAGTGTGTCAGAGAGAATACCTTGAAACAAAATGTTAGGCCACCTCTCAAAGTTCCTCAGTCAATAGCTTTCAGCTAAAATCCAGTAGTATGCCTTTCTAACACCTCACCAAGCGATGTTACTCCCAGGATTCCACATTAAGAGACACTAGGGGATTTGGATTCTAGGGATAGACAATCCAAGGCTTACTATTTACTTGTGCAAAATCCTTGGAGACAGCCATATATTACCTCATCTGAAAAATGTGTATAATGGAAGCATGGTGGTTGAATACCCCAACCAGTTACCATATCCTTCACTTCTTCCTGGTCCTCAGCTAAATATCTATTTTCAGATTTCCTTGATGTTAGGTGTGGATCTGTGCCTGGGAGGCAAGGAATGTGAGCAAAAGTATCCACTCTCAGGCCTCCCTGGAAACAACCAGCACACCTGTCTGCAGTGACCTTTTCATCACTGTGGCTTCTGGCAGATGAGTATGCTAAGCTTCACAAGTGAACATAGGAGAGTCACAGAGTTCCTGACATCAACTATGCTGAGATAGAGGTACTCAATAAAAATGTTTTAAC
Source organism: Microtus ochrogaster (assembly GCF_000317375.1). Lineage (NCBI taxonomy): Eukaryota > Metazoa > Chordata > Mammalia > Rodentia > Cricetidae > Microtus > Microtus ochrogaster. The sequence continues at coordinate 51,370,445 of NC_022026.1, forward strand.
AGCTTAAAAACTTGAATGAATCTGTCTCCTAGCAGACATGATTAAAGATATGAAACTCATCACATCATCACCAAGTAGTTTAGACAGTTACAAGTGGAGGCCTACATAAAATGTATCCCTTTATAGTTAGATTTAGTAAAATCCAATAAGATCAGGGGATGCTTCTTAGTGTAATACTCTTTAATATTATGCTATAAATTTATATGACTACAATGTAGCTTTTTGAGGAGCTATAAATTCCTCTTTAGCTGCAATGCATTCCACTACTTTTGTTTCTTTTTAAGAAACATCGCATCTTTCTTTGTTAATTCATCAACCACCTTTCAGAAAGGCCTAAAATACACCCAGCACCCTATCCACAAGGTGTTTGCTATCCAGTTAAGGAGACACATTTGAAACAATTAGTAAGCAATGTGGGAAAACAGAAGTTCTTTCGATTGTGAAATGTGTACCTTAAAAGCATATCAGCACAATGGATAGGAAATTTCAAAGCTAAAATGCCACACTTGGTTGTTCTGCTAATAAGCAGTACAGATGTGGGAAAACCATTCAAGTTCTTCTTTCTCGTCTGGAAAATAAAAATAACAATTCTATCTAATTTGCTAGGGAGCAGAGTGTGAAATAATTTGCAATTAGAAAGCATGATTCTTTAGAATAGAATGCTTTATTTTGGAAGCTTATGTTCTAATTCAGCTGTATTCATAGTGTTTTATTTCTACATATCAGGATGTTTGTTAGTGATATGATACGATAGTTCCTTCATTCCACCTCAGTGTAGGATCAAGAAAATCGGCTCTGTGTCTTACTTGTTTCCAATTATTTTGTTTTTAATTGAGAAACCCAGTAGGCTTCCTCTCCTTCTTCATAACAAGAACATGCCATTGGCATTCTCTGCTGTAGACTTCTGAGCTCTTTCTGTAACCATTTATCACAACTCCTACTTACCTTTTGAATTCTCAAATTAAGGGTGGAGACAGGAAACTCAAGCACTTTAGCAGAACACTTGTTTGGTCAGCTGATAATAACCAACTTTGGCATTACATTTAAGGACTGTTATTTTATCGTGTGGCAAATAGATAAAATAGCCTTTCATATTTGAAAAGATGTCAAAGAAAGATCATAAAAAGAACATTTAATGTTTTTCTAAATGCCATAATATAATAATAATTGATGTAAAATAGGGCAAGTTTGCCCTGACTAGCTAAACTTCCCTGCCAGCTGTAAATGCTGCCTCCAGCTGTGTTCGAGTTTTGTGCATTTTATCAGACTCATTTTAAAACCATTTCCAAAATGTTTTTCTCTAGTTCTGTTTTGAAGATTTTTGCATCTGTAATATATTTCTTAGATATTTTCCTCCAATTAGACCCTTTGAAAGGGAAATGAATGAAAAGTTCCATTTCAGCTTTTCTACAAGTTTTGCTCCAACTCAAGATCGCCTCCTCAAGCTCCTTGGGCCATGTTTCTGAGCAGTTTGACAGTCTGCACTAGTTCTAATAATCACATCACCTCCGCCTGAGGGGTAAAAATCTTCAATTAAAAACAAAATAATTGGGTGCCAATAACATGTTCTAACTGTGTTTAAAAATGGTTTACAAAAGGTACTATGCTTGATGCTTTCTGAATTACATACAAAATGGAACTATGCCTCATGATTTTATTTTTCTTTCTGAGACAGGGTTTTCCTATGAGACCCTGAATGTTCTTGCAATTGTGACAGTTCCCATGTCTCTGCCTTCTAAGTGCTGGGATGCCATTCACGTACTGTCATGCCTTATTCATAATGCTTTCTTGCATTAATTTTGTAACCTATATGATATGTAGTAAGAAAAAGCTGTATTAATGTTTGAATTAATTGAGCATTGATAAGGTTAACAGATTGTGAATTATATTTTCTCTTTGAATGTCTTGGTTGAGAGAGCAACATAATATTTCTTCAATTATTAGTGTAGACAATCTATATGCATAAATTGTGTTATACTATTTTATGTTACCATGATAGTTGTTAAGCTATCTATGTTTTTAGATTTGTTTCTTTCCATTTAGCTATTTCTATTTTGTTTCATGTATACTTAAAATTTTATTATTAGTTATGTAGGGCTCATTAGCTTTTCCTGGTGGACTGACCCTTTTATAAAGTCACTTTCTTTGTTATTATTTCTTTTTTCCTCTTTATCAGTATTCTATTGCTGTGGAGAGACACCATAACCATGGAAACTCTTATAAAGGAAAACATTTAATTGGGGTTTGCTTACAGTTTCAGAGATTTAGTCTATTGTCATCATGGCAGGGAACATGGTAACATGCAGGAAGGCATGGAGAAGTAGTTGAGAATTCTACATTTGGATCTGTAGGCAACAGGAAGAGAGAGCCACTGGCTCTGGCTTAGGCTTCTGAAACCTCTAAGTCCACACCTAGTGACACACTTGCTTTAACAAGGCCGTAACCTAACCCCCCCAAAAGGCCACCATGTCCTTATCCTAAGTAGTGCCACTCCCAGATGACTAAGCATTCAAATATATGAGCCTCTGGGGGTCATTCTCATTCAAACCACCACACTTCTTGAAGCCTATTTGCTTGACATTAGTATAGAAACACCACAATCCTGCCCCTTATGGTTAATGTTTGTAGATTATATTCTATCCTTTAAATTTCAACATTTCTGTATCTATTTGTTTGTTTTTCTATTGTTTCTTTAATGAATGTGTTTTATAAATGGTTTATTGTTGGATTTTTTTCCTCTTTTACCCAGTTTGACAATTTGATTTAATTTTTCATAATAACTAGATTATGTATTACTTAGAGTTCTCTAGAAGAACTTAACCAACTATAGATAGATAGATAGATAGATAGATAGATAGATAGATAGATAGATAGATAGATAGATAGATAGATAGATAGATAGATCGGTGGGTGGGTGGATGGATAGATAGATAGATAGATAGATAGATAGATAGATAGATAGATAGATAGATAGACAGACAGATAGATAGATAGATATCATAAACCACAGAGCTTGAGAACCTGGTTTCTTGGTCTTTGAGACTTTATCTCAGCTGTTGACATAGAATCATACTAGAGAGGCCAAGAACCCAGTAACTGCTCAGTTCATGAGACTGGGTGCCTCAGTAATCCTAATCTGAATCCCAAAACCTAGAGCACTGGTCCTTGGTCAATGACGGAAGCCTGGAAATGCTGGTTGTGCTTTCAGTGAAGGAACCAGCAACAGTAGCAGCAGAGTTAGCTAACTTGGTGGCAAGAGGGAAGTACAAACAAGTAAAAGACCAATAATCTTTGGATCGTGCCCTTTTTATCTCCCACCAAAACATGCTGCCCACATTTGAAGGTGAGCCTTCCCACATCATTTAAGGCAATTAGGACAGTACATCAGTTGAGGGATCCTTCTCAAAGTGATTCTAATTTGTAGCAAGTTGACATTAAAACAATGATGAGAATTTGGCTTACTTTAACTGTATATAATTATTGGTGGGTTTGTATAAAAAAAAAAGCTACCACATTGGTACATATTTTTTTCTGCTCTTGGTTCTTTGGTCTTTTGCTGAATAATTGTAATTTCAATTCCACTGTTGCTACAAAATTATCCAAGAATAGAGTCTTGGTTAAGAAAATTAATGTTTCAATGCTCTGTGTTTTTTAACTTAAAAGTAGAAGATGGACTTTCCCCAAAATACAGTCATTCATTGACTCTACTTTAGTGTATATTAATAGTGCAAGACAATGGATTTGAGTTTTCACTTCTTTTACTGGTGTGTATTCATTTGTACATAGTGATGACTTTTATATAAACACATTTTCCTTTAAGTATATCTTGTACTTTTACCGTACACCTTCTCCTTTCTTCCTCTACCCACCCCCAGTAGTTTATTTTCTTAAGGTTTGCTTCTACTTTCATGTCACACATACATATATTCAAACATACACACATACATAGAACCACAAACACACAGATAGTTGTGGTTTTATATAATTGTGGAAACTATGATATATAAATGAGGAAAACGTAATTGCCTGAGTCTGCGATGTTTTCCTTAATATGATCACCAGTTGCATTCATTTTCCTGAAAGCAACATAACTTCAATCTTTGTTATGGCTGGATAAGGCTTCTTTTATACACATGCCACATATTCTTTATATGTGTTTTTTATTGTGTCTTTAATGAATGCTTTTTGTAATGTATTTTGCTTTCTGTTGGGTTTTGTTTCTTTTTGCACCCAGTTTGATAATTAAATTCTCATTAAAACACCTAGAATGAATCTTTAACTTAGTTAATTGTGAATAGTGTCCTTCAGGTGTATATCCCATGATGTTTTACTGAATCTATAGGCCACTTTAGATAGTATTAACTAGGTAATTAATTAATTATACCAATCCAGCAAAATGGGAGACCTTTCTATCTTCTAGTATATACTTTGATTTGTATTTTCAGTGTTTTGAAATTTTCTTTATAGTGATCTTTCACTTTCTTGGTTAGGTTTATTCTTAGGTATATTTTAAGCCATGGTTCTATTATTTCTTTTATTTAGTTACTTTTGTGTCTTATACTGTATCTCTTCCTGTACTGGAACTCCCTATGTAGACAAGGCGAGCCTTGAACTCATAGAGATACACCTGCTTCTGCTGGGATTAAAGGCATGCACCACTGTGCTTGGCTTTTCCATAATTTCTTTTACAGAATGCTCATTACTGGTATATAGTAAAGTTTCTGACTTTTAAATGCCAATTCTTTTATTCTACTACTTTGCTGAAAATATTTATTAGTTTTAAGAGTTTTCTGGTGTTATCTTTAGCGCTCCTTGAATATAATATTATATCATCTTCAAAAAGTGATATTTTGGTTTCATCCTTTCCTATGTGTGTCCCTTTTATTTTTTCCTATGTCTTATTACTCTAGATAAGCACTTTCCTGACTAACAATGGTAAGAGTTGAAACATTTATCTTGTTCTTGATTTTAGAGGAAACACTTTGAATTTTTCCCTATTTAGATAATATTGGTTAGTTATAGGCTTAACACATATAGTCTGTATTGTACTGAGATATGTTCTTCTTATGCCTAGTTTCTTTGGGACATTTTTGAAGAGATGCTAGACTTTATCTAATGTTTTCTATATCTATTAATATAATCATGTGATTTCTGTCCTTAAGTCTCTGTGTTATTATTGCACTTACTGATTTGAATATGTTTAGCCATTCTTGTATCCCTGGAATGAAACCAAGTTGATTTGGTCAATGATGTTTTTAATGTGTTGTTGAATTTTGTTTGCAAATGTTTTATTGAGAATTCTTTTTAAGATTTATATATTCTTACTATATATATATGAGTGTTTTCCTGAAGAGATGGATGTGTACTATGTGTGTGCCTAGTATTCATGGAGGCCAGAAGAAGATGTCGGATACCCTAAAACTGATGTCACAGATGGTTGGGAATCATCATGTAGGTACTAGGAACTGAATCCCTCCAAGAGCAGCCTGTGTTCTTATCTGCTGACCCATCTTTCTATCCCCTATTGAGAAATTTTGTATTCATGTTCGTCAGAAAAATCAGCTTATAATTTTTATGTGTCCTTAATTGGTTTCCAGATAATAATGGCTTCATAAAATGAGGTTTGAAGCATTCTTTCTCCTTATATTTTATGGATCATCTGAGGAGCGCTCATATTGGTTCCTCTTTAAAAGTTTGACAGAATTCAACAACAAGCCCATTTATACCTAAGCTTTTAATAGTTGCAACATTTTTTTAGATCTTAATGGTGTTGGTCCAAAGCACTAAGTTTCATCATATTTCATTATTCATTATGTCATTGCCTAGTCATTTCAGCTTCCACCTGCATTTCAGTAAAACTTAGAAAGAGAACTAGTGCTATCAGTTTCTTTCCAGAACTCTTCAGAAAGATAAAGAGAATTAGTTTAAAATATCTTTAAAAACGTTTTTTCATAAAAATAAAAGTGGAGTAACACCAAATAAAAAGGTGTCTTAGTAAGATTGGCTCCAAAATACAGGAGATTCAACTAAGGAAAAAAGTCTATTTTGTATGGCATGTATAAATACAGTAACTAAAATATTATTTGATGTTGTGTTCTAAAATTCTATTTAGTTTTTATTGGTACAATCTCTGGGTGAATCCTACTCCCCAGGGTACCAATACATATCCTTTACTCAGGATGTTTTGCTTCCTATTGACTTTATTCTTCTTTAATAAGGCTTAAATGAGGACATCACCATGGGCTCCTGGGAGCCACTCCAGGGTCAAGTCTCCTGCCAACCCTAAAGTGGCTCCCCTAATTAAGAACTGTGGTTCCTTGCTCCCCTGTCCAACCTTCATCCATCCCACTCCTCCTGTTTCCCCAAGTTCCCCCCCTCCTTCCCTTCTAACTTTTTTCTCCCCATCTCCCCCTACCCCTATCCCACCCCACCCCCAAGATCCCAACCTTCTCCCTGGCAATTTTGTCTAATTCCCATAGCCAGGAGGATAACTATATGTTTGTCCTTGGGTTCACCTTCTTATTTAGTTTCTTTAGGTTCACCACTTGTAGTCTCCGTGACCCTTATTTGTGGCTAGAAACCAATTATGAGTGAGTACATCCCATGTTCATCTTTTTGGGTCTGGGATACCTCACTCAGGATAGTGTTTTCTATTTCCATCCATTTGCATGCAAAAATCGAGAAGTCATTGTTTTTTACCGCTGAGTAGTACTCTAATGTGTATATATTCCACACTTTCTTCATCCATTCTTCCATTGAAGGGCATCTAGGTTGTTTCCAGGTTCTGGCTATTACAAATAATACTGCTATGAACATAGTTGAACAAATGCTCTTGTGGTTTGATAGGGCATCTCCTGGGTATATTCCCAATAGTGGTATTGCTGGGTCCAGGGGAAGGTTGATCCCGAATTTCCTGAGAAACCGAAACACTGATTTCCACAGTGGTTGCACAAGATTGCATTCCCACCAGCAATGGGTGAGGGTACCCCTTCCTCCACAGCCTCTCCAGCAAAGGCTATCATTGGTGTTTTTGATTTTAGCCATTCTGACAGGTGTAAGATGATATCTCAAAGTTGTTTTGATTTGCGTTTCCCTGATTGCTAAGGAAGTTGAGCATGACCTTAAGTGTCTTTTGGCCATTTGAACTTCTTCTGTTGAGAATTCTCTGTTCAGTTCAGTGCCCCATTTTTTAATTGGGTTAATTAGCATTTTAAAGTCTAGTTTCTTGAGTTGTCTATATATTTTGGAGATCAGACCTTTGTCTGTTGCGGGGTTGGTGAAGATCTTCTCCCAGTCAGTAGGTTGCCTTTTTGTCTTAGTGACAGTGTCCTTTGTGATGTCCCCAGTTGGTCCCTTGGGCAGCTGAGGTTAGGCAACCTGAGATGACCCTATCCTATAGCAATACTGACGAATATCTTGCATACCACCATAGAACCTTCATTTGGTGATGGATGGAGATAGAGACAGAGAACCACACTGGAGCACTGGTCTGAGCTCCCAAGGTCCCAATGAGGAGCAGAAGGAGGGAGAAGATGAGCAAGGAAGTCAGGACCACGAGGGGCGCACCCACCCACTGAGACAACGGGGCTGATCTATTGGGAGCTCACCAAGGCCAGCTGGACTGTGACTGAGAAAGCATGGGATAAAACCGGACTCTCGGAACATGGCGAACAATGAGGGCTGATGAGAAGCCAAGGACAATGGCACGGAGTTTTGACCCTACTTCATGTTCTGGCTCTGTGGGAGCCTAGCCTGTTTGGTTGTTCACTTTCCTAGACATGGACAGAGGGGGGCGGACCTTGGACTTTCCACAGGGCAGGGAACCCTGACTGCTCTATGGACTGGAGAGGGAGGGGGAGAAGGGTGGGAGGAGGGGGAAGGAAATGGGAGGCTGGGAGGAGGCGGATTCTTTTTTTTTTCTTTTCTCAATAAAAAAAATAAGGCTTAAATGATGGGCTAATCTATGAATACAGAGATAAATAATTTAGAAGACACTGATAATGAGTCTTTTTAGTAAGATACTAGTGGTAGGTTCTCCTCTAGGACTTATGACTTCTCTAGATTTACAGTACCAGGCACTAGTTCTATCCAATGGAGAAAGTCTTGGATATTCAATAACATTCATGGCACTATTGCACCAGTGGACATATTTTTTGATGTTCATCCTTATTTTAGCTCTTTGATGTGGCTTGATAAAGCCGCTGATGACTCTACTATCACCCTATGTAACATTTTTTATCACTATGAATGCTAGCCATTTGGGAGGAATTTTCCCGGTCAGTATCGGCTTGAGTTCTCCCTGTCCTGTGATTTCTGTATGTGGGGTCTTCAACAATAGTATCTCACCATATAGTTCTGATAGGTAACCAAGAGTAGTGGCACTAGCCTGGTGTGTTTATGAAGATCTGTGAATCCCTCTGACTAACAACTCAAAGGGTGGCATTCCACACCTGACATTAGATATTTTGTTTGATAACTTAAACCACTGGTGGCTTCATAATTTTTAATTTAAAACCTTGTTGGTCCCTCTTTCTTAATTTTGTAATCTCTTTTTTATGAAGTTCATGGATTGATAAAGGTGAGTATACTTAGTGTTTCAAACTGTTACATAAACATTGAGAGATACTTTTCTGCAGTCCCTGGTGATATCAGACTTCCATCTGCACAGAAATCATTCCTGTGCTCTATTGCACAATAGGAAGACTATAGTTAAAACCAAAGTCTTGTATATACCGAAATACTCAAAAGAGATGATTTCTCCATTACTGCAACAGAGAAATGATACATATTTGAGAAGATAAACATACAAATTGCCTTGACTCAATTATTACAAATTTAAACTAGTATCAAGATATTATGTTGCAACATGTATACATACAAGTATTGTGAGTCATTTGAAAACTTCAAAGTCGCCATTGAATAATTTATGGGCAGATCCCAGCTTAATAATGGAAGTACATTCCATAGTCACTGCAAGAACCTAGTAAAAGTAAATTATCCCTAGATAGCCATGTTGTTCTTGTTGTTGTAATAAACGAGTCGCCAAAATAATAAAACAGTTGTAATGAACAGTTGAACTTGAAGAAAGCTGATGATTCTACCTAATACTTCTCCTGGTTCTCTTTCATTCTCTCAGATTTTGCTTTGACACCATCACTTGATCAAGTTCTGTGCTATTTCTGATTTTAAAGGCCTAGTGGCCAATGAAGCATTCTGACATAACACATGCTTGGCAAGTTTGCTAGTTGATTGGATATGTTACACATATGGTAGCTCATTATTTAAAGCCCTTTTCACCTTTCCTGACTCACTGAGCAAGCAGAAAAAAAAATACACACTGACATTTAGACACATATGTGCACTGTAAAACTCAAGTGAATAATACATTTGTTTTTATTAGAATAAATGATGAAGGCATTTATTTTTATTAAACGTATCAACAGCACTGAAATGACTTCTCATACTTAACAGAATGTCTTATATATTTGCTCCAACTAGAGTTTAACCAATAAGAATTTTTTTTCTAACTTAAAACTAAAAAAAAAAATGAGTCCTATTTATCTAATTTTGAAAGTTTTAGTGCTTGGGAACCATTTTATTTGTGGTGAACTCTGTGGATCCCTCTGCAGTAATGACCTCCTTCCTAAGCTGCTGGGAGTACTGTTGTTAAGCGGATTTCAACTGTCCTCTTCTTGGTTTCTTAAGGGGACCTAATGCTATATCTCTTACTCAGTGACCCACCTCCAGTGAACACAAGGATTGGAAATGTTGACCCAACTTGGAACACTTAGGGGCCATTCTAGTTTTGGGGCTATCTCTAGAGCCACCCATGGATATGGTTGGGTCTGCCTTTTACCTCAAATTTCCCCCTCTTTCAAAGCTCTGTTTTTTTCACCTCATAATTCAGGAGGACTTTGTTGTTTTTATGTTAGTTAGTTTGTTTATATGTATATGGGTGTTTTCCTTGCATGCATGTTTGATGCCTATGAAGACAGAAGAGTGCATCAGACACCCTGAGATTGGAGTTCCAGACAGTTGTGAGCTGTCACATGGGGCTGAGAATTAAATCTGGGTCCTTGGGAAGAGAATCCAGTGTTCCTAACCACTGAGCCATATCTCCAACTCCTTCGGTGATACTTTAGAATAAGTAATTTACATGCTAAACTTCTTCTTAGTCTGCTTCTTTTGTGAGCTCAACTTATAATAAAATTATTTCCATCCTCATCTTATATAAAATAGGGAAAAAGTTTTTAAGTACCCAAATGAGGGTAAATTGCTGCATTTTGTGTAGTCTACTCTCTGAAAGGGCACTTTTACTGGGTCAGGGCTGCTTGACAAAAATTCATGTTGCCAAGGTTACTGGTTGCTAATACAATTCTATTTCATTACTGTGTCAGTGGCCCAGAGAAGCGGTCTGGGAGTCGCATTGCCATACATAATTTCCTATAGTGAAAAGTGTCTCTGGTAAGAATTTTTTAACCCCTTGTACAACGGGGTTACAGTCAGTGAAATGGTTGTCAAGTTGACTTTCTGTGTTGCAGAACTTTCTCTTTATTCCCAACTATATGATAGCAAGGAACACGTGACTTTGGAAAATAAGCCTTGACAGCTCTCTCTGGATTGACAAGTCACTGCCTTACCAGTGCTTCTGAAGCTCTAGCCTACTTGCTTTGCATTCTCCCCCACCTCAATTTACTTCTCTATCTGTTTATATTCTGTCCTGATGATGTTAGTCAGAATCAGGCTAAAGAGAGGTCTCTATGGTGAGATTATTTCTGGTTGTCGCCATGGTGATCCCTGCATCGCTAATAAATCCACAAGTTAGTTTATTTCTTATCTTGAAATTACCACTGCCTTCAGCTTTATGATACACACATGGGAGAAGCTATTGGGACTTATACAGCAATATGTGAAGTGGATAGGACCTAACTTCATTAGAGGCTTACTCTCTTTTCTATTTCTTTTATTCCTTTTTCTAGAAATCCAATCTCCCATGTTTTATACCTTATCTCTTCCCCACTCCTTCATTATAAGAAAGAAACTAAGGTATAAATAAATGATACAGTAGTATATTACATCCCATAAGGAATACATGGCTATTAAAACAGAACCAGGAGAATGAATCTCTAATTATGGAATGTCAGACATTGAGAAATAAGTGCATAGAAAATAAACAAGAATAGGAGCTATGTATTGATTGCTCTGCGATATCTTTCCCTATCTATAAAGGATAGGAATAATATTCTCTACCTCTGGGAATCCTCATGTGGACTTAATGAGATATGGCATGCAAAGAGTTTAGAGCAGTACTTGACATAAGTGCTTTTACTTTTATATGAAAATGATTTTTTACTCATAAGAACAAATTAGGAAAAGTTCCCTTTTAGTCGTTAAGCTGAGATATTAAATTACTTGAAGCCTGTTTTTCACTCATACAGGGAAACAGTAAAACCTTGTTATTTAAGCCATTATCTAGAAGTATTAGTCACAGCCAGGACCTTTTTAAAAAGGAAAAAAAAATCTCAAGGCCTGCTCTGGTCTTAACTAAAAGGAATTTGCATTTTAATGAGATTCCTAAACAATTTGTACATACATTAAAGTTTGAGGAACCTGGCTAAAAGTATGTTTTTTTGAAACAGAGGCTTTGAAATCAGAAAGACCTAAGTAGAAGTTCACTAGATAAGGAAACATGAGCAAGCTGTTTGCCCTGAGTCTCGGATCCCTCAGTAGGGTCTAGGGTAACCACATCTGTTTAGGAGAGCTGTTTGAAGGTTTAAGCGGAAAGCACTTATTGACACATCTGCTGGGCAAACACCATATGTTTGATAAATTGTGGTTATAGTTGCAATTGCTTCCCTTAATTCACCATTTTACTTTATACATTTCCATTTACACACAGTCAAGTGAGGTCTAAAATTTTTAATTGGATAATTCCAGAAATAATTAATTCTTAAGTCTTATATTGCATGGTATTCTGAATTTCATCATGAACTCTTCATCATTGTGCTCTATACCAAATAGAACACTAATCATTTTTTTTGTCTAGTGTATCCAGGCTATATAAGTTCCCTCCTAAGTCACTTAGTAGCCATTTTGGTGATCAGTTCATCTATCGCAGTGCTCGTGCTCCATTAATTCTTATTCAAATTGATTAAGAGCCCCGGAGTTCAAACATAGTTATGCTGGCTGGAAATTTGGATCTGTCAAAGAGAACCTGTAAAGTGGTTTCTTTAAGTGAAAAGATAAAAGTTCTTTATGAAAGAAAAATTCATGTCCAGTTAGCTATGATCTATAGAACCTATTTCTTAGAGAAAGAGCATATTTACATAAATTTTATTATTGTGCATTGTCATACTAGTTTGGTCTATTGTCAATTTGTTCCTGCACCTAATTTATAAATTAAACTTTAACTTAGTTGCATCTAATCTTCCCCACAGAGAAATATATATATATGTATATATATACATATATATATATTCAATATTAGCTGCAATTTAAGGCATCCACTAGGGTCTCCACTAGGGTCTTGAAACACATACGTCACAGACGAGGAGTATAGAAAGGGCTACTATATTCTCAAAATAACCTCTGAGCCTCTGGAACATGCAACTTAAAACTCTCAAGAACAGATAGCTTGACAACTTTCAATGCAGAATTGTTCATAAAATACACATGGAATTCTAGCATCATTTATAAATTTGAAGTGGGAAAAGTGTAATAGTTTTAGTTTGTATTGGAGGGAATAGGCTGATGGCAAAAGGATTTGCCTTTATGACTGTTTCAATCTTCTACTGCCCTGCTGAATATGATTCATTCAGGTAATACTTGACAAATTTTATAGTATGTGGAGGAGATGCGTGGGTCCAATCAAACGTTTGAGTGTTTTAAACATTTTCCCTGCCAGCGAGGGTGACCAGCTTTGTTCTGATGTGTGAATGGAAATGCTGTGTTCCTAAGAAGATTCTGGAGACTGGATTGTAAGTTGTTTTTAACTTGGATTGGTAATTCCCAAATTTGCATTCTCCATCTCATTGCACACTTATGTCATGATTGAGAGCAGAGCTCAGGAACTAATTCACTAGAGTTCAAACTTTGTCATTCATGAAATTGGGATTTCTTCCCTCTGTTGATGGTTAGAAGTTATTAAGATAACACATATAATCATTTTATAAAAGTTACTTGTGTCCTCTCAAATATAAGTTTCCATTATTGCTGATAGAACATCATACTTATGAAACAGCTTTTTCCCTCAAATCCCATATTTAGCATGTTTTTTTATCTCCAGCCTACTTTTTTATCTCAGTGCTTATTTGTGGGTAGTAGCCAGCCTCTAAATAGACCTATTAATAATTCTGGAAGAATAACAATTAAGATACATATCAATGAAAGGTGAATCTATGTAGTAGAATATATTCAGAATGGCATTTTCTAGATGAATGAGCATTCGGGAAGGAATGTTGTTCAAATGCTGTGCTATGAGTCTTTCAGTCATTTTCATACTTTTAATAAGTACCCAAAGGATAAATGAAAGTTTACCAACCAAGAACACCAATTCCCAGTACCTATATTCTTTGTCTTCAGTTGCCAGTGCTCTAAAGGATACCCAACGGTATCCTTTGCAACAGAATGCAATCCCATTTGGAAATATTATGGAATGAACAACATCAGAACTTGAGCAATATATCAATGGCATTTCCTGAAATAGAACATGCTAAGCTTGTGGGAGACTTCAGGTACCTTAAGTAATCAATCTAAACTGGGACAAATTATAGGTTTTGGAGGAGCTTCCAAAGCCCAACCTCAAGTATAACTAATAGTGAACATCAGAAGAAGCTGACCTTAGCCTTGATAGTTAACTATTTTTCATATGATAGTTTATTAGCAATAAAAGCCCTCCATAAAAGAGTTGGGACATATTTAAAATTTTTACTATACTTGTTAAATCATTTTCCAAAGAATTATTACTGAAGCCACCATTGTTACTACTTTTAATCACTTTTTTTTAATTTCATGGTCAACACCTTTATTGCCTCATTATACTTTTAATTAATGCAGGATATAATTTCATAGTAAACGTATTGATTATTTGTTATTTTCTCTCATTTGTCATTTATTTATACCTGTACTTCCTTTGCTCTATTAGATAGACTTTTTTAGATTTATTAGTATCATTATATATTAAAACATTGGTCTTGTCGCATTTTTCTCAACTTATACTTTAGCATCCATTCTTATTTATCATGCATTTTATTGCAATCACTGTATAGAAATTAGAAATTTTGTTCAGCCAAATCTATTATTTCCTTTCTAATATTTTGGCACTATTTTTATCATAAAGCTTTTGTAATTGGGAAAACAAGTGACTATCTGCGCTTTTTCTTAACCAGCAAGCCAATCTTTATTAAATGTCAAAAATGCTTATTTGAAAACAAAATGTAGCCAGTATGATTTAACTTTATTCATGATAACTAAAGTATTCGTAAGCCACTTACAAATTTAGAGGTACTCATGAATAGACATAATCATCGCAGGACTGAAAACTATCTTTTAAACCTTTTTATAGAGTACTTGAGAAAAGAGTAAAAGTGTCAGTGAAGATAGTAACTCATAAAGGTGAAGTTGTACCTCAGTCTTTTAGGGAAGTTACTTAGTTCTGATTCATTTACGGGAACAGTATTATGTTATCTGTATCCTGATTTAACTTGTTTCATTTGGAACAAATATTTAACAAGCACTCAAGTTTTCAGGTATCATTGAAACATATTAGGAACATTTCCTTGATGTTGATTGACTCTGTGAAGGTCTGAATAAATTTTATGATAATTTAAATTTTCTTTAGCATTTGAATAATCTTTAAAGTCTTTCTCTACCATTTAAGACTTTAATATCTCATTGACTTTTGAATTGAGCTTCTTTGATATCTGAGCAACAATATTTAAATTAAAATATTAAGATTTATTTTTATATTTATCTTATTTCCATTATAGATATGGGAAGATACAGAAAGACAGAGAGAAGGCACACATATTCCACAGCACATGTATGGAGCTCAGAGGACAGCTTTCACCTTCCACTTTGTTGATGCTTCATCTTTCTCATTGTTTCTGCTGCTATACTGTATTCTTCAGGATAGCTGCCTTATAAGATAAGTTTCCTGATCATTCTATTTTCACTTTCCAGCTCACTGTTGGAATGCCAGAATTACAAAGTCGTGCCAGCACATCCTGCTTTTTTACATGGACTCTGAGGATCAAATTAAGGTCATCAGGTCCCCGTGAGGTATCTCACAGCTGACCCAAAGTATATGATTTTTAGTTCACTCTATTAGTTAAATCTTTTAAATTTGTTGTCTTAATTAATTTAAACAACTACATTTGAGGTACTTATATCATCTCTGTCTTGCTTATAAGAAACAGAGGGCTGGTGAGATAGCTCCGTGGGTTAGGAAAATGGCTACCAAGCCAGGAGACCTGAGTTTGATCCCTGGGACCTACATGGTGGAAGAAGAGAAACAACTCCCACGAATTGTCCTCTAATTTCCGTACATGCACACATAGACATGTACCACTAAATAAATAAATATAAGAAGCAGAACCAAAGAGACTACATAAGTTTCCAAGTACATAGTATCAAGAGAAAGAAGTAAGAATCAATTTCTGCTAAGTCTAACTCTATATCTAATGTTCTATAGCTATGGCAGATATTATGATGCACGTTTACCAACTACCATGCACCCTGTGCTGACTAGTTTTATGTCAAATTGACACAAGCTAAAGTTATCTAAGAGAGTACTTCAATTGAGAAAAATGCCTCCAGAAGATTGAGTTGTAGGCAGGCCTGCAGGGCATTTTTTAAAATTACTGGTTGATGGGTAAAGGCCCAGGCCATTGTGGGTACTTCCATCTCTAGGCTGGTGGCCTTGGGTTCTGCAAGAAAGCAGTCTGAGCAAGTCATGGGGAGCAAGCCAGTACTCAGCACCACTCCATGGCCTCTGCATCAGCTCCTGCCTCCAGGTTTGTGCCCTGTATAAGTTCTTGTCTTGACTTCCTTTGATGATGAACAGTGATGTGGAAGCTTAGCCAAATAAACACTTTCCTCCCCAACTTGCCTTGTGAATAGCGTTTTCATCACAAGAATAATAACCCTAAGGTTAAACTCGTATCAGCATAGTGGGTTATTGCTATGACAGACCGGGCCATGTTGTTTTGAGGAGGATTGTGGAGGTAGTTTGGACCTTTGGGTCGAAAAGTCATTGAATGTTGAGAGCTCAGTGGACTATTTTGTAGATGCTTAGAAGATAAGAATTTGAGAGCAGTGCAGACAATGAAGTTTGTGAAGTTTCAGAGTGAAGCAAAGACTCTTCCTTGTCATTTTAAATCATGATATTCCTTCCATATCTTTTAAAGTTTGATACTCAGAAGGCAAAAAGCATTTAGTCCTTCTCTCAAAGACCCCAAGTCTTAACAGTTTCAACACTGTTCAAACGTCTAAAGTCTTGGTCAGGCAGTGGTTGTCCATGTTCTTAATCTCAGCACTCCAGAGGCAGAGGTAGGATCTGAGTTCAAGGCCAGCCTGGTCTACAGAGTTAGTTCCATGACAGCTGGGGATACACAAAAAAGCCCTGTCTCACAAAACAGAAATCAAGAGAATAGCAACAACAACAAGAAATGGGTACTGGGATCTGAACCTGGGTCCTCATGCTCAAAAGTCCAAAGTCTCTTCTGAGACTCAAGGCAATCTCTTAACTGTGAGCTTTTATAAAGTAAACATTAGGTTGCATAAATCCAGTACAGAATAGCAAAGAGCAAACATTCTTTTTCCAATGGGGAAGAAGGTAAGTATAGCAAGGAAAAATTAAGACTAAAGCAACGTGGAAACCAAGCAGGGCAAATACCAAATGCCTAATATCTGGTAATCTTGATAACATCATCTTTGCAGCAAACCATCTTAGATAACACTTGTAGTGCTCATAGTCTCTTACTTGGGCCGGCTTCTGCAAACATTCCACAGTCTTAACATCCCCAAGATCTCTTGAGTCTCCACTACAATTTATACTTTTCCTTCAGTTTCACATAATGGCATCTCAGAGCCTCTTCACAGAGATTGTGACTCTGCCACACATTTCTTGGCCTTACTAGCCACCATGACTCCATAACTTGTGTGTGTGTGAGTGTATGTGTGTGTGTTTCCATAAGCTTATGTAGGTATGCATACCTCTCTGGAAATATCCTAACAACACATGCACAGATGTGTCTTGTAGGTGATTACAAATCTAGTATAATTGACAATTAAGAGTAATCGTCACAACCTATAAATAATTTTTAATAGTTACCTGATATAGTCTCCTTTCTTAAACCAAGGTCATATGCCAGTGTTCAAAGATAGATGGTGAAGCTATGTAAATCTATTCTCATTTTTTTTGCATTTTCCTCTGACCACTGCCTAGAGTCATATTATTCTTTTTTTTGTACCTACCTGTGACTCTATTTCTTAATTATAAAGTAGAGAAAAAAAAAGCTTATAGATGGCATAGCAAGTCACAGTAAAATATTGAAATCTGTTTTTGTGGAATTTTATATTTTAAGGCTTAGCAATGATAAAAAGCACTCAGGTTCTGAAGAGGGAAAAAGAATATGATTACTATCTAATGCTGTTATATTCCAAGCGTAGAAAAATGTATCTTTTTCCTGTGGAAAAAAAAAGCTACCTATATTTGAAGAATTTGAAATTAACATAAAACTACTTATTTCATAAGTGTTGGCATTATCAGTGTTCAAAAAATAAACTATTTTTATCATTATGTATAAATTTACAGCGTTATGTAAATGTCATATATCCATCTCTAAATGTTTTTTCAACAAATTCATCTTTTATTCATCTGGTAGCTGTATACTAAGCATTTTGTGCCATATCTACGAATCATTTAGGAAAAGGATGTCTTAAGAATTTATGTATGTTTCCAGGCTTTCCATTAAGGTTCTGAAAAAGTATTGGAAATACCTAATGTATCTGCAAATTATTCTTAGCATTAACATTTCTTGGCCCCATCCTTTCTCTGTCTGCCTGTCTGTCTTTTTGGACTACTCAAACATCCCTATTTTAAAAACAAATTATTGGCCTTTTAGTAAGCTCAGCCATTATTGGGATTCTGAAAAAGATAACAATTTTTTTCATTCATGTTTAGAAATGTCTTTCCCTTTCTCTGTCATATGAGATCATGTACTTTCTTTCTTATTGTGTACTCACTTGCTCTCAATAACTTTTGATAAATTGTACATACACAAAATATATTAAAATTCATAAAAGAAATGTCTTTACTTCTGATGAATTAAAAAGGCTTATCTAAATGTGTATTTGTAAAACCAATCTGAAAGTATG
This sequence comes from Microtus ochrogaster, assembly GCF_000317375.1. NCBI lineage: Eukaryota > Metazoa > Chordata > Mammalia > Rodentia > Cricetidae > Microtus > Microtus ochrogaster. The sequence continues at coordinate 51,388,823 of NC_022026.1, forward strand.
ACAGCTATTTGGACATAGAGATGCTTTTCTGATGTTCTTAAACAGTCACCTACACAGAATGTAGATCCTCCTGGTAAACCTCTGCTTTTGGTCTGTATGCATCAGGAACATGGTGATGTTAAAAATTCCAAAGCCCTGAGATACATCCATGAATATTCTAAGGATGTAAGTCTAGCAAGTGCGGTAGAGGAAGGAAAGGAAGTGAAGTAGGTAAGTGAAAATCAAGAAATGAATCCAGACACATAGTTGGGCTACACTATAGTCCTGTTCA
>NC_022026.1:51389193-51393570 GCF_000317375.1 Microtus ochrogaster
TATATATATATATATATAGAGAGAGAGAGAGAGAGAGAGAGAGAGAGAGAGTCATAACAAGTGTTCCTATCAAGACATGGGAGAGGAGTAAAATATGTAGGTTAGCTAAAGCAAAGTACAATGTTGCCCCAAGACGGTTATAATTACAAGTCCAGTGGTCCATATTTAAAATTTGAGAATTCATCGCTTTAACATATCATTTAATTAAGATCCTGAGCACAGGTTTTAGTTTTCATTCTTCCCAAGCATACATTGGCTGGGCTTTCTCTGGAGCTTCATATCACATGGACTAGTTAAAGAGCTTTTGTTAAAGTGCGTTCCAGATGCACTTAGAAATATCTAGGAGCTTGTAAATCAGCTTTTAGTACCGACCAAAAGAAGACTTCTTTGTAAGAGTTCTGAGGCTTCAACCTTCTGCTGTTTAGAATCTTTTCTTTCCTTAGCTCCCTGCTCCTGCCTAGCAGTATACTCAGGTGTATGTGGAAATATTTAACCATAATCTTCTGATTAGGGGCTTCCCACAATCAAAGTCCTGTTTGTGTATATGAAATTCAAGCTATCCCATTTCTTACCCCACGGAGAATGTTCCCCTGCACTGATTAGTAAGCGACTTTTACAAATGTACTCTGTGGTGTGCTACATCCTTCCTCCTCTTTCTTGCCCACATTTTCCTTTGCTTCTTTCTTCTTCACCCACTTGTGATTCAACCATGTCTTATTTTCCTGACATTCTCATCCCATAGCCCAGGTATACCTCCTTGTTCTTCAAACACCCCTACAAACATACCTCACATCTCCATATAACTAAACTTTCCTCTTTGACCTTCAAATTTCCTTTTTTAAAAACAGAAAAAAAAGAAAGAAAAACAATATCCACAGTGCTGTTTTGATACTCTCTAATTTTCAGTTTTCCCTGCAAACAGCTCATATAGGAACTTGTAATAATCTTGTTCTGTGTAATTTAGTCATACTTCAATTTCAGGGAGAAAAAAAATCCATTATTCTGTCTTGTTTCCTTTCTTTCTTCTCCCACATCTTTCATTAACTCAGAAAGCATTTTAGAGCCTCCTTCTACTTTCCAATATTATAAACACTGAGGAAGGGGGTTACAGGGAGTTTTTTACCCCTCCTTCAAAAAAATCCTGGGCTGATAGCATTAGAGATTCAGTCTAATTTAAACTCTATTGAAAGTACAGTATAGGCTTGTGATGTTCTAGAAATAACAGGCACATTTGCTAAAGCTGTCCATAGTTTATGGAGGACCCCAATTCAACTCAAAACAGCTGAAGGAATGAGCCTGACAAAGAAAATACATGTGTAGTGCTTTAGGCAGGTTAGGGCATGGAATAAATCAAATTCTACTTTCTGTAAGGTCATTGAGCTTCCATGTTTTGTTGCGATCGAGTGCTGAATAATAAATTCAATTGATTTTACACAATCGTCTAAATAAGTCTTTTATTCTACAGGTGACTGGTTGGAAGTTTTGGATGAGAACACGCATTTAGAGAAATCCGACCTAAATCAAATCTCATCTCCCCAGCCATCTCTTCTTTATTTAATAATCAAGCTCAACTGCCTCTATAAAAGATCGTATAGATTTCAGGAAACCTTATGCTAACTGTCCACCTTTCAGTCCTCTGCTGTATCTAGATTAGTGGTCAAGACTGTGGGAGATAACACTGTACAAGACACAGTAAACCTGATGTCCACAGGCAGCTTTTTATTCCAGTTTACCAAGAGTAGTGGCACAAATAACAGAGAAAAATACAGTGGTGGTGAATAAATAATCTGCAAATGAACTCCATCTAGAACATTCCTTAGCTAGCTAGGATAGTCCCATTTAATGAAGTATTCTGATTTAAGTACTTACTTCCAAATCAATAGTCAGCATTCTTTTTAAACTGTCTCTTAATCTGCATTTGGTGAGAGGAGTTAAATTCTGCTTTTTGTTTCTTTGTTTTGTTTCAAGACAGAGTTTCTCTGTGTAGTCCTGGCTATCCTGGAACTCACTCTGTAGACCAGGCTGGCCTTGAACTCACAGAGATCCACCTGCCTCTGCCTCCCAAGTGCTGGGATGAAAGGCATGTGCCACCACCGGCCAGATCTAGGAGTTAAATTCTTATGCCTTTTGTGGGGATTAGGTAAGAAAACTGTCTATGAATTAGCTTTGTCCAGCTATGTTTCTCTGAGCTATGTCCTACATGATGAAGACCATGTGGTGAACTGCTCTTCCACTTCAGAATGTAGGATTTAGATTTCATAAGATGCACTCACACATCCTTTCTCCCCTCCAACATAACCATTTCTTCCTCTATTTGTTTCATCATGTTTACCACCCACAAACATATCTCATATCTATATACAAAGTTAGCAAAAATGAATATCTACAATACTGGGAATAAAGTGCTGGAGATACTAAAATCTGAATCATTTCATTCTGTGTGACTGCTAGCACCGTGCTACCCAGACTGCTGCCCTTCACAGGCTAGTTTTTAATCCTACACTATCCTTTCAGGAAACAAACAAAACAACAAAAACAAACAACCAAATATGGGGAACTTTGCAAATCTGGCTTTAAACTTAACAGCAGATTTTCTAAGATGACACGGCCAGTTCCTACTACCCATTACTATTAATACACAGTCTCCTCTAGTAATGTCCATTTTGTCAATTAATTCACAATCATTTGAACATATACCTGAAAGAAAGGTGTCTTCAAATCCATTTGAGATAAAGAACAAAAAAAGAACGAAAAAAAGAAAGAAAGAAAGAAAGAAAGAAAGAAAGAAAGAAAGAAAGAAAGAAAGAAAGAAAGAAAGAAAAAGAAAGAAACTCAATACTGTGTATGTGAAACTTACTTACTGGATAAGTTGTTTCTGTGTATTTACTGTGCAAAGTTTTCCCAACATATTTAGTCAGTGAATATCATTACAGTCAGAGATACCTAGCCCTCTACATTCATTTCTATTATTTCTTGAATTTGTCTCATCTAATTGTGCCTATCCCTTTAATTTTATTTCCATTTGTGTACTGAGCTTTTCCTCATTCTATTTATCTTGCAAAAATCAGCATTAATCATTCATCTATTCAAGTACCTTATGAGGTAACGGGAATCTATTACTGCTTTCAACTTCCTTTTGAAACATTCATTTCCTTTCTTACTGTTTAAAACTGTGAAACATTCCTGGCGTACATATTTAGCCCAATGTAGATGAATGCTGTTCTATAGAACAAAACAACAGGGTATGTGACATTTCTGGAAACAAAAAGAATAAAGTCATTTCAATGAACTCCCTTAGAAGTCTATTAATCCCCCATTCATATCTGTTGAATATGCTATCTAAACCACAGTGCACTGCTGATGTAATCTCTGGACTGCTTCATTCTTTAATGATCAAAAACTAAAGGAGGAGGCAAGATATGATATTGAAAGCATAGTTTTTTATTTTTTCCCGGCATTGAGAAATTGCTTCGCTATTATAAAAGTGTCTCTTAATTCATTTATTTATTCAAATTTTATTAAGTCCCAATTTGTGCCCTCGGTATACACAAAGGCACAGATGCTAGAGGGTGAACTTTAGGGGGCCTCTATCCCCCAGGGATGCTTGGGACTGTTAATTGGTGTATGTGCCTCAGGCTTTCCTAACTATTGTGATATAAACAATATAAAACAAAACACTAACTAGAGCTTCTATTGTCATTATATAGGAATCATTTTAAATGTTTCGGTTGGATTACAAAGGTTCTTCTTTGAGAATATATGTAATGATTATAAACAAGAAAGTAACTTAACCTATACAGAAGTTTCAAAGTATCAATCAATGTTAAGGAGAAATGATGCATTCTTTAGAAAACCTGTCAAAGACCACTGTCTTACAGGAGTGGCCCACCAAAATTACCTGGAAGCCTTTTTGTTTTTTCTTTTAAAGACACAATCTCTAAAGTAATTTTGAAGTTAGCATGTAGACTAGTGGGTTTCACTATGAAATCTGCATATATGTATTGTTCTTATTCCTTCTCTTCTTAAACTGTCCTCCCCAGTGTTCCCTCTGTCCCTCTTGTTGGTTTCCTTCTTCCCCCAAATAGTCCCTATTTCTACTTTCATGTCACACACATCACCCTCTCTTTTTATGTACATTCCCTAAAGGTCTCATCCTCTCCTCTCTTGTTCCTCTTTCTAATTTTATCACACACACACCCCACATACACATACACACACATCTGCACACACACACACATCCCACATACACATATACACACACAACTGCACACACACCCCACATACACACACACATCTGCACAAACACAAACACAGCTGCACACACACACACATCCCACATACACATATACACACACATCTGCACACACACACACCACA
>NC_022026.1:51393841-51396703 GCF_000317375.1 Microtus ochrogaster
CATCTGCACACACACACCACATACACATATACACACATATCTGCACACACACACACACCACATACACATATACACACACATCTGCACACACACACACCACATACACATATACACACACATCTGCACACACACACCCCACATACACATACACACACATCTGCACACACATACACCCCAATACACATATACCCACACATCTGCACACACATACACACACACCTCACATACACATATACACACACATCTGCACACACACACACCCCACATACACATATACACACACATCTGCACACACACACATATGCACATCTTGTAAAACCACACATTTTGGGGATAATCAGATTTGGGTAAGGGCTAAGTCTCTGATCCCCTTTCTAATTCTCTCTCTCTCTCTCTCTCTCTCTCTCTCTCTGTCTCTCTCTCTCTCTCTCTCTCTCACACACACACACACACACACACACACACACACACACACTTTGCAAAACCACACATCTCGGGGGGGATCCATCCTTGAACTGGATTTTCTGGTTAGTCGGGTTTGGGGTAAGGGCCAAGTATTTCCATTTCCATTACTATCAAGTTCCCAGGTGAAGTACAGTTGGGGAAACAATGGTTTAAAGAGGGTTTTTTTTTAAGACACTACAGTTACAAAACTGAAAATATCAAATCTTATATGTTAAACATAAATCAGAGTTTAATACTACCAAAACAGCAGATTGTGCCTACAGAATTTTCTAACTGAGGCCTAGGGACCTAAAAATCTCTAGCCTATTTCATTCACTCCCTAGGCCCCTATGTCCTTAGCTTTGCCCTCTGGGCATCAGAAAGCAATGTGTTTAAATAATTTATTCACAAACTAAAAGCCTTCTTTGGGGGAAACACTCTCTTTCTTTTACTCTGGTGCTTTCTGAAATGCTCTGTTATATAAGGAACAAATTACTCCCAAATTTAAGCAAATGTCAACAACTATTACCCTAGTGAAAGCTGATTGTGAACAGTGTGGAAGAGAGCTCTTCAGTGTTTTCTTTCTGATGAAAGGGGAGTCAGGCAAAATCGATATTAATATCAGTGCCCAGATTCTTACAGTTGAATTTAAATAATGAAATAAAATGTCAACCTTTCGTTTTACAAAATCCTTTTGTGTGTGTGTGTGTGTGTGTGTGTGTGTGTGTGTGTGTGTGTGTCCCAAAATCTATATGATGTTTTAGCTAGATGAGTTTTGGCTAATGCATTCCCTGAATACATTCTTAGAACCCTTCCAGTGAACTAAGCCACAAAGTAGCCTCTGGTTTTCCAAATGACAAAATGACTGTGGCTAAACAAAATATAAGCAGGGAAGTTTCATTTTCACCCAGAAAAGCCTGTTCTCCACATGGACTGTTATGAAATCGTGCTGGCTGAGGGAGGCTCCGGTACAATGACTCCACAGTTATTTTAAATATCAGTGTGGGAGGGATGGGGGATAGAATGGCCACAAGTTTGATGAATTCCTTTTCCCCACCTCTGGAGAAGAGGAACTCTGGGCAAGAGGCTGCTTTATTTACACAAGGAAACACATTTGTGGAATAGATCAGGCTGAGGGCAATAGGGGAAAAGGAAAAAGAGACTATTAACTGAAAAAGATCTCTATTTACTCCTAATTTTGAAGCAAAACCACACAGCAACTAATAGTATGATTTTTTTTTAAAAAATGAAGGATATATTATTGTTCATTCATCGTTTTGTTGTTTCATTGTTCTTAACATTTTGAGCTGGAAAGTCTGCATAGCTTTTATCCTCTGGGTGAAATTTAGTCTGTCAGAATCATAATCAAGAGCAGCCTAAACAAAGCAGATTTTTTTGGTGAGGTAATTTCTCCCAGGATACCTGTCCATTCCGGGAATTTTTTCTATATCTGACCATTTAAATATGGAATCTCCCCTTTCTTCATTATGGTTGTGTGATACTTTAAATCAAAAGTCAGGATCCCTTGTAATTGTTTCTGAATCTCCTTCCAAAATAACATCTCAACCGCGAGGGGTGCACCCACACACTGAGACAATGGGGATGTTCTATGGGGAACTCATTAAGGCCAGCTGGCCTGGGTCTGAAAAAGCATGGGATAAAACCGGACTCGCTGAACATAGCGGACAATGAGGACTACTGAGAACTCAAGAACAATGGCAATGGGTTTTTGATCCTACTGCACGTACTGGCTTTGTGGGAGCCTAGGCAGTTTGGATGCTCACCTTACTAGACCTGGATGGAGGTGGGTGGTCCTTGGACTTCCCACAGGGCAGGGAACCCTGATTGCTCTTTGGGCTGACTAGGGAGGGGGACTTGATTGGGGGAGGGGGGGAAATGGGAGGCTGTGGCGGGGAAGAGACAGAAATCTTTAATAAATAAATAAATTAAAAAAAAACCAAAATAACATCTCAGAAAAGAAAGGAAATAACTCCCCCATCCCCCAAAAGCAAATGAGATAAACATCCTCATTTATGTCTGGATGTGATCTTGCAATTTAAATGTAGCCTAATAAATCCTAGGTCTAAACCATTAATTACCTAAAGAATAGCATATAAATGCTACAATAGTTAAATAAAATCTCTCTGCAGAGCATGGAGAGATGACTCAGCAGTTAAAGGTGCTTGCTGATCTTCCAGAGGATCTGAGTTTGATTCCTAGCATCCACATCCAGAGGCTTACAATTGCCTCTAACTCCAGCACCATGGGATCTAATGCTTTCTTCTGAGTTCTGATAGGCATCTGCACACATAGGAAATACACACACATAGATAGATAGATAGATAGATAGATAGATAGATAGATAGATAGATAGATAGATAGATAGATAGATAGATAGATAGATAGATAGATAGATAG
>NC_022026.1:51396803-51411514 GCF_000317375.1 Microtus ochrogaster
AGATAGATAGATAGATAGATAGATAGATAGATAGATAGATAGATAGATAGATAGATAGATAGATAGATAGATAGATAGATAGATAGATAGATATAAATGCAACTTTAAAGAAAATCTCTCTGAAAGCAGAGAAGATACATATCAAATTCATAAGCATTAAAAACAAATGAACACGATTTCTAAAATAAAAGATGAGGGAATACTTCTAGTAGAGAAGGGATGCTGTATATTCCAGTATCTGATTGAAACTATAGTCTTCAGCATTTACTATTACAAGCAATATCGCCATATGTTGTATACTGACTGATTTTGGCCAGAGTTTCAGCTGCTTTGATTATTTGCCATCTTGAACCTGAGTTCTGAAAGATAGGCAATGCCATTCTTTCATACTTCATATTTTTCTCAGATAAAATTCACAAAATCTAAAAATTCCATTATATATCATCATTCTCCAAAGAAATGTTATATTTATTAGCAATCAGTCATAATTCCTAGCAATCATGACTATACATTTTGTCTATGGATGTGTGATTTCTGTACATTTCATATAAGTGGGCAGGATAGTTAATATTCAAAAACACAATAGCAGTACCTATGTGCAATAATGGAATTTAGCGTGAGGTTTTCACAGGCATGCTTTGATTATATTCACACTTCACCCTCTTTTGTGCTGGTCCCACTTTTCTTACAGTAGGACTCCTTCTACTTTAATGTCTATTAGTTTTTCTAAACCTAGATTATGTGTAAGAGAAAGAAATAGATAATATTTGTCTTCCCATGCCTGCATATTTTGCTTACATCATAAGCTTCAGTTCTGTTTTCCACATTTCCCTAAAAGTAACACAGTTTTACCCTTCTTTGTGACTGGATAATACTCCATTGTGTGTGTGTATGTAAAATTTTCTTTATCCATTCATTTGTTAATGAACACATAGCCTGATTTCATAAGGGCTATTGTGAACAGTGTGTCATCGAACATGTGTATAAAAATATCCCTATTGTATCTAATCTTGTTTCCTCCAAGTTCATATTTAAGGTTGGTAAATCAGAATAATTTTATAATTATTTTATTTATTTTACATCGTTACATGAATTGTTAAGTTTCATTATCACATTTTTCAAACAAAATTTGCCTTTGCTGTTTTTCATTCAACCTTCTTCTCCTCCATCCTTTCTCCTTTCTTTATGCTTTTCATGTTCCTTCTGCCATTCTTCATTCCTACTGTAATACCTCTGGTTCTCCACTCTCTCCTGGTCTCCTAGCTAGGCTTCCAAACCTACATCCACTTTTATACCCCCTTTTAACATACATAGAAACATCAAAATTTAGGATCCACATACAAGAATAAACATGTAATTTTTGTCTTTCTGATTCTAGGTCACTTAAAATAATTTTCTGACTCATTCAATTTTCCTGTAACTTTCACAATTTCATTCTTCTTTCAACTAAGTAAAATCCATTGTTTATATATGCAATATTGTCACTATTCATCCATCTGTTAAAATTAATGCTAAGGGAGAAAACAGATATAGGAATAAGCAGAGACTAGAGGGAGGAAGAAATTGTCATCATTTGTGGGAAAGGTTGAAGCAAGAACACTCAGTGTTTTAATTATGGTTGCTACAGCTGTGATAAAACACCATTTTGTAAGATATTTATACACTGTATGAAGATATATTTCTGGGATTGGTTTGATAAAAAGCTGAATGGCCAATAGCCAGGCAGGAGGTATAGATGGGACTTCCAGGCAGAGAAAGAGGAAGTAAGAGATGATTAACCTAGGCAGAGATGCAGAATGAGTTGGACACACATAATGGGATAGAGGTAAAATTCACATGGTAGAACGTAGATTAATAAAAATATTCATTAATTTAAGTTATAAGTTGGTTTAAAACAAGCCTAACCTAACGGCCAAGCTTTCATAATTAATAATAAGTTTTTATTTGGGATTTGGCTGTCAAGACAGAGAAGGACTCCTTACAACACCATGACCAAAAGAAAAAAATAGTTGGGGAGGAAAGAGTTTTTTCAACTTATACTTCCATATCACAATTCTTTCTCAAAGGAAGTCAGGACAGGCACTCAAATAGGACAAGAATCTGGCAGCAGGAGCTGATGCAGTGACCATGGAACAGTGCTGCTTACTGGCTTGGTCCTCATGGCTTGCTCAGCCTGTTATCTTATAAAATCCAGGATCACCACTCTGCCATGCTCTGAGCGGGTCTCCCCCTTTGATGACTAATTAATACAGTGCCCTACAGTCCTGCCTACAGCCAGATCTTATAGAAGAATTCTCTCACTTAAGAATCCTTCCTCTCTGATTACTCTAACTTGTGTCAAATTGACATAAAACTAGCCAGTATACTCAGCATATTTGACAAAATGAAAATAGAAATCAGAGTGATAAAACATGTTTACATACAAGTTAAATCATTTAATATTTGTAAAAGTGAATTGGGTATTGCTATCCTGACTTTTTGATGAAGAAAATGAGGTATGTTGTTATTGAATTAAGTTTCTTTTTTTTGTTGTTTTTTTTCCAGATATGTGAATCTATTTATTTTTTTATTTTTTTTAAATTTAGGCAGTCCTTGGACTTCCCACAGGTCAGGGAACCCTGATGGCTCTTCAAGCTGATGAGGGAGAGGGACTTAATTGGGGGAGGGGGAGGGAAATGGGAGGCGGTGGCGGGGAGGAGGCAGAAATCCCCAATAAATAAATAAATTAATAAAAAAATTTATTTATTTATTAAAGATTTCTGCCTCCTCCCCTCCACCGCCGGATGAGAAGTATAAATTAAGTTTCTAAAAGTTATAACTACTAAGTAGTATAACCAGGATGCAAGACAATATCTGATTTTAAAACTAGGAAAAGAGACAGAAACCAAGAATTTTGCAACCCTGGTCATAATTTCTAGTCACCTTGAGAGACATGGAAACTGTTCCCCTCTTCTGTTAAAATTAGTTTAAGGAAAGACTTTGGATTGGGCACTTTAAAGAGCTTTATAGGTGTTTCCAATATATAGTCGTGGATGGAAATCAGCAATATAGGTGATAAATAAAAGATTTGAAGGACACATTGCTGGTCGAGACTGGTCTGGACCAGTTAGGACCGGTTCAACACCCGTCTGGACTGGTCTAGTCTGGTCGAGACCAGTCTGGTCTGGTCAGGGCTGGTGGAGACCAGTCTGGTCTGGTTGAGACAGGTCCGGACTGGTCTGGTTCGGTTGAGACCGGTCTGTCCAGTCAGGATAAGTCAAGACCGGTCTAGTCTGGTCGAGACCGGTCTGGACCGGTATGGTCCAGTCTGGTCTGGTTGGGAATGGTCTGGACTGGTCGACATGGGTCTGGTCCGATCTGGACCTGTCGAGACTGGTCTGATCTGGTAGAGACTGATCTGGTTTGGTCGTGACCCATCTGATCCTGTCTAAAGCAGTCTGGTCCAGTCTAGTCTGGTCAAGACTGGTCTGTTCTGTTCTAAACTGGTCCGATCCAGTTGGGACTGGTCTGGTCCAGTCTGGTTTGGTTGAGACCGGTCTGGTCTAGTTTGGTCTGGTAGAGACTGGTCTGTTCCGGTCCAGTCTGGTCGAAACCGGTATGGACAGCTCTGGACTGGTAGAGACTGGTCAGGACCTGTTTGGTCTGGTCGAGACAGGTCTGTTCCGGACTGAACTGATCCAGTCCACTCAAAACCAGACTGGTTGAGACTGGTCTGGTCTGGTAGAGACCAGTCTAGAGCAGTCTGTACCAGTTAGAACCAGTCTGGTCTGATTAAGACTGGTTAGGACCAGTCTGGTGTGGTCGAGAATGGTCTGGTGTGGTTGAAACTGGTTTGTTTCAGTCCAAACTGGTCTAGTCCTGTCTAAACCGGTACAAACCAGTCTCGAATGGTCCAGACCGGACCATACTGGTTTAGACTGGTCCCGACTGGTCCAGACCTGTTTAGGGTGGTACAGACCAGTACAGACCGGACCATACCAGTCTCGAATGGTTCAGACTGGACCAGACTGTTTTTGACCGGTTCAGACCTGACCATACCGATTTAAACTGGTCTTGACTGGTCCAGACTGGACCAGACCAGTCTCAAACTTTCCAGACTGTACAAGACCAATACAGACCGATTTAGACCAGTGCAGATTGGACCAGACTGGAGTAGACTGGTGTCGACCAGTTCAGACCGGACCAGACCGGTTTAGACTGTACCAGTCAATACCAGTCTGGTCCTGTCTGTTCCAGTGGATACTGGTCTGGTCTAGTCAGTACTGTTCTGTCCTGGTAGAATCCGGTCAAGAGCAATCTGTTCAGGTCTGGTCTTTTCCAGTCTGGTCCAATGTGGTCTGGACCAGTATATTCTTGTCTGGTGCAGTCTTGTCCGGTCTGTTCTGATTGAGACTGGTCTCGTCAAGATCAGTCTGGACCAGTCTGGTCTGGTAGAGACTGATCTGGACTGGTCCCGTCTTGTCTGGTCCTGTTTGGTCCTGTCTGGCCCAGTCAAAACAAGTCTTTTCCTGTCTGTTCCATTTGATACTGGTCTGGTCTGGTCAAGACTCTTCTGGTCTGGTAGAATCTGGTCAAGCACAGTCTGCTATTGTCAGGTCAGGTCTGGTCTTGTCTGAACCAGTCACAACAAGTCTAGTCCTGTCTGTTCTGGTTGATACTGGTCTGGTCCAGTCAAGACTGGTCTGGTCTGGTAGAATCAAGTCAAGAACAGTCTGCTCCAGTCTAGACTGGTCGGGCCTGGTCTTGTCCGTTCTTGTCCAGTCTGGTCCAGTCTGGTCTGGACCGGTCTGGACCAGTATATTCTTTTCTGGTCCAGTCTGGGCCGGTCTGTTCTGGTTGAGACTGGCCTGGTTTGGACTGATCTGGTAGAGACCAGTCTGGACCAGGTTGGTCTGGTGAAACTGGTCTGGTCCAGTCTGGTTTAGTCAGGTCTGGTCTTGTCTGGATCAGTCAATACCAGTCTGATCCTGTCTTTTCTGGTTGATACCAGTCTGGTCCTGTCTATTCCAGTCTGGTCCAGTCTGGTCTGGTCTGTACAGGTCTGGTTTGGCCTGGACCATTCTGGACGAGTATATTCCTGTCTGGTCTGGACTGTTCTGATTGAGACTGTCTAGAGGAGTGAGTGGGAAATTATTCTCCAGAGGCACTAAAAGCTGAGTGAATGATAATTGGGAGTGAGCAGGCCAGTGAAGAGGGGTAGATTTGAAGGATACATTGAGGGGTTCAAAAAGTGAGTTGGAGATGGACACAGCAAAAAGAGAATAATAGGTTCTTCTCACAGTAACTACAGAGGTGAAGGGAGCCTGGTGATAGTCCATAGAAACATAGTTACATAGTCCACAAAAAGTGAGACTTGGAGGGTAAAAGGGCAAAAAGATTGTTTCATATTGGTAAAGACTAATTAAGATAGATATTAGGATAATAAAATAATGGAATTGTAATACTTAGAACAGGGAATTGAATAAAAGAACCAAAAGAGCAAAATAGTATTCACTTGAGATTACATCAAAACAATTTTTTTCAGTATAGTTAATTATCAGTGTTACATGATTTTCTGAAACAATAATTAAGAATTAAATATAGGCAAGAAAATATGTAATAGAGTTTACTAACATCCAGAGATTGCACAGGTTAATTAAGTGATAGGGCAAAGAGCTGAACTTGTAATTTGCTAATGAGATCACATAGAGATACACATTAGAAATCTAAGCAAGACCATTTCACATGAAATTGAATATACTGAAATTTACATGAGACTCTGATTTGAAGCTAAAATAAATGAAATCCAAAATTTATTTTTATATTCAAATGCATTAAGTGGCAGATAATGACAAAACTAATAGAGGAAGAAGCTATGGTTTCAAATCAAGAAATAATGAGCAGTGATTACACTAGTGACCAGAGTCTAAATAATTGATTTGCAGCTTTTTTTTTCTTGATTTCAGGCAGACTACATTTCAGACATGGGTTATACATAAAATGAGCAGAATACAGAGTTGTAGTTCTAGCAATTATGCCTTTTGAAAATTCAACCAGGTAAGGAGTTTCTTCATTGTTCAAACCAATATATCTGTCCCTTTATTTTAATTTAGATTTCTGAGTGCTCTACCTCCCTAATTTTAAAACCTCATAACAGGTACAAAATATTTTATTGATAACACCATTTTTGAGAACTGTTCTTCTAAAGAACTATGTACTGAGTTTTGTACTTTCTTTTTTACTATTATTACTTAAAATAACTTTTAGGCTTAAATATATTTTGATCACATTCGTCCCCTTCCCCAAGTCCTTCTAGATCCTCTCTTTCTCCCTACCCACTCTACTTTAAATTTTCTCAAAAAACAAGCTCCAATACAACAATCCCCACAAAATCCAAGAAGACAAAATCAAACGTCACCTCAAAATAAACACATAAACACACACACAAGAAAAAAAAGTGGAGTCCATTATATGTTGGTCAACTATTCCTGATCATGAGGCCTACCCTGGAGTAATTGATGAATCCAATATCACTCTATTAGAGAAAACTGATTTTCTCTCACACAAGTAAAATGACATTTTAATTGTTAACCTTTACCCAGTGGCTAGGTTTTCATTCATTCATTAAAAACATATATAATATAATAATATAAAACAAAACTATTATATCAAAGTTCAACAAAACTAATAAACAGGAGGAAAAGCACCCAATAGAAGGCAGAAGAATCAAGAAACCCACTGGTTTGGACACTCAGGAACCTCATAAAAGTGCAAAAGTGGAAATCATAATATAAACACAGATGACCTGGTACAGACCTGTGCATGCCCTGTGCATGCTGCTTTAGTCTCTGTGAGATTGTATAAGCTTTGCTCATGTTGACTTAGAGGTTTTTGTTTTCTTGGTGTCCTTCCTCCCCTCTGGTTGACTCTTTCCCCTCCCCTTCCTTGGGGTTCTCTGAGCTCTGAAGGGAGGGATTTGGTGGAGCTATCCCATCTAGGGTAAAGTGTTCTAAGGCCTCTCACTCACTGCATGATGTCAGGATGTGGGTCTCTATTTGTTTCCATCTTCTGCAGAAGAAAGTTTCTCTGATGATGGCTGAGCAAGGCATTAATCTATTAATATATCAAAATAACAGTCCTTTTGTCACTATATTTTTGACCTGTACCTTAGGTTCCAGGGCTATATCTCATCTCAAATTCTTGGTCACCCAAGCAGTGTCAGGTATGGGTTCTCTCTTGTAGAGTGGGCCTTAAGTTAAAACAGGTTACTGGTTGGTTACTTCCACAAGCAAACCCAGAAAGACAAATACAGTATGTATTTAGTTATGTGTGGATATTAGCTGTTAAGTCACTGACAAGTTACAGTTCATAGAACCACAGAGGGTAGGTATTGTGTATGGGACTAGAGGGAACAGATAGATTTCCTTAGAAAAGTTAAACAGAATGGATAGATAATAATAGAGGAGGCTGGAATGGGAGGATTAAGTGGGGTTGTGGGAGGGAAAATGAGAAGAGACAGCTAAAATTAAGGGGCTTTGAAGGATTGTATGGAAATGTAATACAGTAGAAGCCTGTTAAACTATATAAATATATCAAGGCAATCTAAATAAAATGGGCAAATAATGGGGTAGTCAGAACCCAAATTGGCTATCTTTTGTCACCAAATGAAGCTTCCACTATTTGGATTAGATTATATTTAATTGAGTTTTTGGCCAAAGAAGTCTTTTGGGAATCCCCTAAACAACCCATGCTGTTGCCAAGACGATAGCTTATTCTCCCCAAACAGACCATACGTCCTCATTGCTTAAGACAACACCTATGCAGCTCATGGAGGAGAATGGAAAAGTTGAGCTAGAACCTACGTAGCACCTTCACCCCTAAGTTCCAGTGTCTTTGGTACAGGAAGATACTCTGTACACTATCAAAAGAGAAACCTAAACACAAAGCCAGTCACAAATCCTTTAGTTACAATTGTGTGCTACCTGTAAGATATGCTAGAACAGTAAGTCGTTCTTTCTGTTCTTTGAAATGTTTTTATAACTTGGTATGTTGCATAAAGATTCCTTCTACCAAGGATTCTCTCCCTTTATTTTTATTCTTTACTACTAACCCTCTTTCCTTCTCTCTTTAGATTAAAAATCTCCTTAAGACCCACCTAGGTATGCTTTTTTTCTAGAATCATATGTCTGTAATACTTTGATTCTAGTTGGTATTCATACCAAGCATCCCAGTTGCTATTACTTATCCAGATTCTATCTGCAAGCTATTTGTTCTGTCAGGTGAGAACCATGCCTGATAGGTTATAGTTGTTCAGCAAACATGTTTTTGTTTCTGAATAGGTATTCAAATGATAATAGAAAATGGATTATATGGAGGACAAACAAAGGAGGATAAGGTCATGTAGAATGACTACATATTTAATAGATAAAACTAACTCTACCTCTATCTCCATCCCAATTTTTACGGATGTTGGATGCAAGTTTGCTTTTCCCCCAATATCTGACACCTTCATTGCTTGAGCTGAAGCTAATGAAATCTACTTTACTTCTCTTGAGACTTATTTCCTGAACAGACTGCTAGAATCCTTCCTTTTTCTTTAGCTGGGGGAAGCAAAACGGACCTATGATGGTATTTCCCTTTAGGAACAGATTTTAGCTACCAATCAACAATTGGAAAGCTATAAATAATCTTCTTAGCATAGTTCATGAAAAGGCACAACTATGGACTGTTTTCGCACATGTAAGTGACAAGCTATAAAGCAAAGTAAAGAAATGATAAGGACAAAATTTGTGATAGCAGTCATCTGTGTGAGGAGGAAAGGGGAGAAGATATGATTAGAGGCACAGATTAAAAGTTGGGTATGCCAAAATCAAGGACCAAGTTAGTGTCTCATGGTCATATTGCTGCTGGGGGTAGTGGTGGTATCCAGACACAGCTGCTGGTAGTGACCATGTTGGGGTTCACAGTTCTATCTTGGCTAGGGATCTGACCTGAGGTCAGAGTCCTGCATTGCCACTAATAGTCACGTAGATGCCCAGGGTTGGGGATGCATCCTGAGGCCATGGTGGTGTCCAGAAACCATACGGTTGCTGGAACCATTCCCACCTCGGTGGCTGTTCCTTCCATCTAGAGTCAGGATGTCATCGAGGCCTAAGATGCTTCCTAGGGCCATGTCTGTGCCCATGATCCAGCCACAGCTGGGGTCTTTGTTAGCGTCTGTGGCCAGTGTCACCTCAGGAGGCCTTAGGAATCATGTGAGATGAAATCAGAGGGCTATACTGAGCCGCTTCTGCACTTTACTTTCTTGCGAAATTTGGCCTTGCCTCTCACTGGCCATTGCAGCAAGAGAGCTGGGCCCTAAACTCGGGACAGAGGGCTCCCACCCCTCACCACAGATGAGGATGACTCTGCCACCGCACCCAACGCAGTTGGCCCCAGTGGCTCAATCTGACCTGCTTGGCTAACACGCAGGCCTACAACTGGGTCTCCAGCTGACCCACCCTAGCATTTATTCCATCTAGGCCCTGCTGGAGCTCGTGAAGGAACTGGTCCTGGGAAACGTTAACCACAAGATCTCCAAGACACAGGATACTGTAGAAGATCCAGTGAGGCTGGTGTACCAAAAATCAGAGGCCTTGAACCAGACCAATGACTCATTGCAAGTCAAGCTGATGAAACAAAGAGGTATACTATATGATACATTGAAGCCTCCAATGCCACCAGGGTAGACAAAGAGGTGATGGAGTCAGGAGAGAAGGAGAAGTAGAGATTGTTCTGTTTCAGGTGTGGTTTTTACTCTGTCTTGGTTTATTGGTTTTTTTGTTGTTGTTGTCGTTGTGCTTGCTTTTGTTTGTTTACTTATTTACTTTGTCTTGATTTATAGAGGGCATGCAACAGGGATGAGGGGGGAGTACGGAGGCACTGGGAGGTGAACAAAATTGGGTTTCATGATATGAAACTCCTAAATATTCAATAAAGAAGTTTTTAGAAAGTTGGATGTGTTTGTTTGCTCCTTTAACATCAGCACTGGGGCATGGAGGTAGTGGATCTCTGAAAGTCACTGGGAAGCTTGTCTAGGCAAATGAATGGGCTTCAAGTTCAGTAGGAGACCCTGCCTCAGAAACTAAATATGGAAAGAGATGAAGGAAAGACATCTGATGTAGACTTTAGGCTTTCACACGAACTCACACACAGATGGATAAGCACCCCCACTCCACACACATGTGCCCCCACACATATTAGCAAGTATTTATCACACATACAACAAACACACACACACACACACACACACACACATTCAAACACAGTAGCTAACTAAACTAAGTAACTAATAATTAATTAAGATCACCATGGGGATCCTTTTGCCCCCTGAGAGATATACAATAATCCAAGGAATATAGCATCTCTATCCTATTCTTGAATATTTACATTGCACTATTTCAAAATCATTGATTGTAATAATCTCTAACTGTTGAGAAGACAATATATTTTATGTTCTTCTAACATTTTTTGTGTTTTCCTAAAGTTATTTTATTTGAATGTAAGTTTCTTTTGTGTTTCAACTTTTTTAACTTTTACTTTTAGTAACCTAAAATTATGCTAAAGTTAAGGCATTTTTGGTTTTAGTAAACAAAAAGACAAACTAGCAAAAGATGTGAAGAAAGGCAAGCTCTCATATATTATTGGTTGGGATCTAAATTAGTACAACCACTGTGAAAACAGTAAGGGAAAATAATCAGAAATAGAATTGCCATGTGATTCAGTCATCCAACTACTGGGTACATATTGAAAGGAAATGAAAACAGTACGTCAAAGATGTATCAGCAGACGCATTTTTACTGCAGTGCTATTCACAATCTCCAAGGCACAGAATCAACTGAAGTATCCATTGACAGAGGGGTGGATAGGGAGAATATAGTATATATTGTATATTCAATGAAGTATCGTTGAGCAAAATCCTATAGTTGTGATCATATAAGTATCTGTTTAGTGAAATAAGCCAGGCCCATAAAAACTAAATACTATATTATATCACTCATCTGTGTAATCTAAAAAGATTGGACCCCTAAAAGTATAGAGCATAATAGTGGTTACCAGAAACCAAAAGGGCAAATAAAGGGAGAGGTACTAAGTCACAATCACATAGGAATATAAAGTTAACTTTTCCTATTGTATAGAGGATGATTATAATTAACAATATTACAGCATACAATTTAAAATAGCCAAAATAGATGATTTTGAATATTCTCAGCATAAATAAATGATACATGTTTAAGATGAATGTTAATCAAATAGCTTATGTTGATAAGTATACAATGTATAAGCATACCAAAGCATCACCACTAAACCTTACAAACACACACACACACACACACACACACACACACACACACACACACACAATTATGTACTATCCATGAAAATAGAAAAAATCATATTGCTTTCCATAGGGATAAATAGATGTAAGTTTCCATCACCAAAACTGGTGCTTGAACTTCAAACTATTATCATAATAGTTTCAGGCATGAAGCTACAGTTCTCAGATTAATTTTTGAATGATTGCTATCATTATAAAGTTCTTCATTAGATAAACACTAAAGGGTTCCTCCCTGAAAGTTCCACCACTGATTCTATTTCTATTCCCTCAAACAACATAGAATATCCATGAGTATAAGTTCTCTCTTGGTAATTGACCTTATTTTTCTCATATAAAGTAAGTTAAAATGATTCATTTCAACATTAAGATATTTACAGATATTACACATGACTCACCAGGAGCAGATCTAGTTTCTCGAAGCCGAAGCTCAATAAATTATGCCTTCTAAAAGTTATAGTCAAGGAAACATCGAGATGGCTCAATGACTAAAGGTGCTTGCAGCCATGCCCCAGGATCTAAGATCTATCCCCATGACCTCATGGTAAAAGAAATAACTGACTCCTACAATTTGTTCTCTGATCTCTACTTGCATAACATGCATTCCTATAGTAATACACACAAACAATAAATACAATTTTAAATTTTAAAAATTATTTTAAAGGTATAGTTTCTCTTTCATCATCCAACTCCAAGTCAAACCCTCCAATTACTTTAAACTGTTGTCTATATGGCAATGCCTCCAGACATTTCAGGATCTTATATTTTGTGTTCTTGAAAAGACAGGGATCATATCTCTCCTGTTCCCTCCATTGACAACTACTAGATGTTTACCACCAAAAACAGTGATATAGAGAAACACATAGAGAAACATTCTTAAGATATGTTTTTAAATTAAATAAGGAATAAGAAGTTTGATGTTCTCAATATGAATACAACTTCCAAGTTAGGCATAGTGGTTCATGTGTATAAACTCAGTACTCATGAGGCTAAGGAAGAACTGCCCATGTGTTCAGGACCAGCTTGCCCTACATACTGAGTTACCAATCAGGTTAGGCTACAGACTGAAATCTTGTCAAAGCACACACAACCAAACAGAACTGCTTAATGATTAGTAAAAGAATAGATATTTATGAAGTTTGAGTCTGAGACCAAGTCCAATATTTATCCACCACTCCAGAATGCAACAAAAAGAGTTCTCATATATCTCATCTTCCTGAACTAAGTGGGAGTTTTAGGGAGGAGAGGGAGAAGATTAATTTTTCTTCTCATCACTATCAATGCTATATCAAGGACTTACTGCTTTTTAGACTTCAATCTAAAGGCATTAAGTAGAGTATTTCACTTAAAGCCTTGAAATACTTTCAAGTTCTTTCCAATTCTTCACTCATAATGAAGAAATTGGGTTTGTAGTTGCTTAATGAAGCAAATAAAACATAAAATAAGAATCAAATTTGGGATTCCACACTGTGTTTGAGTCCTTATTTTTAACTCAAAGCCAGAACTTTAATTCTTCTTTTCCAATGAACCACAAGGTAGTCATCCCAATGTAGTGTGTCTACTCCTAGAGTACCACCTTCAGGGATGTATTAATTTGTTAGAGCTATTATAACAAACTATCACATTCTGGGTAGCCTAACAGAAATTTTGTTTCTTATTATTCTGGAGGCAGAGGCAGGCAGATCTCTGAATTTGAGGCCAGACTGGTCCCAGAGTGAGTTCGGGGACAGCCAAGCTACATAGAGAAACCCAGTTTAAAAAAAAAAAGACTTTTAAAGCATGGCCTAGGGTACTAGGATTTTTTTACTATCAGGGATCTATGAATAAGACTTTTACAAACATAAATCAGATAAAACAAATATTTTACAAACTTTAATTGAAATTCATTATTTTCCTCTAAATATGAGGCTAGAAAATGCATACTAGCATTAAGTATGCCCATAAACTCATCATCATCTGAAATCAGATATTTTGTTACGTCATATTATAGTTGTTAGAGGTATTTCCAACAGTTGTGCTCATCATTGTCTGAGCTTATGACAGTTTGTAGACCCACTTCTAGACCTGGCTTGTAACATACTAATAAAGAAACTGTATACCATAAACTTATTTCTACTCATCTTGATAAGTGTATAATGTGGGATTCCCCTCTGTATGCTGTGATTACCATTGATTAATAAAGAAACTGCTTTGGATCTTTAGCAGGGCAGAACAGAGGTAGGCGGGGAAAACTAAACTGAATGCTGGGAGGAAGAAGGCCTGGAGTGGGAAGTCATGGAGCTGCCTCCAGAGACAGACATGATGAAACTTTGCCAATAAGCCACAGCCATGTGGCGATACACAGATAAATGTAGATGGGTTAATTTAGGATATGAGAGTTAGCCAGAAATACGCTTAAGCTATTGACCAAACATTATTGCAAATAATATAGTTTCTGTGTGGTTATTTCTGATCTGAGCAGCCAGGAATAAACAAGCGGCCTCCATACAGCAAGTGTACGTCAGTAGAATCGGTTCTTTGCAGTCATAAATACTTTATTTTATATATTTTAAAGAATTCTGAGAAATGGAACAATAGGCATCATTATATATCAAAGACTCATGGAACACAAATATGAAAAACCATGTATGATGGATCTCATGACAGATGGTAGTTTATTCAGAGATTAACTAAGCCAATTCAGTCACGGAAAGGTAAATTGACAATGTTTTGAATCTTTCCTATAATGTGTAATTTATTTATAATTTATTATAAGGGACTCTAGTTGTATTTATTTTGTTTCTCAGAACAAAAATACAAAAATTCACATTTGAAAAATATCTTAATTGGGACTCGGCTACTTTAAAATATTCCCTTCAGGAAATAAATTTATGGAATATTGTTCTAAGTACAAAATGGCAATTTTAGATAGAAAGAAAATGTTAAAAGCTAAGTATTACTTTATCTATAGGTATTGATATTTGAATAATTGTTACTTTCTTTCTTATTCTTTTGTATATGTTCCATTTTTACAATACACATATATTAGTATTAAAATTATAAAACATTAATAAAAATAACCTGTATCTGAAAAAATATATACAAGTTGTGAAAAAAATACAAGTTCAAATGTGCTTCATTGCTACTATTGAGTAACAAGACTAAGACTTCACTGGCACGTTCCTGGAGAAAGGTTTGCTACAATGTAGAAAAGGCCTTTTTACGAGGAAAGTAGATGGGAACAGCTTACTTTTATTTATTTATTTTTGCTTTTTCAAGACAGTGTTTCTCTGTGGCTTTGGAGCCTGTCCTGGAACTCACTCTGTAGACCAGGCTGGTCTCGAACTCACAGAGATCCGCCTGCCTCTGCCTCCCGAGT
>NC_022026.1:51411614-51413932 GCF_000317375.1 Microtus ochrogaster
GGAAGTCACCTACAAAATACAGTAGAGGAAAATTTGACTGTCAAGGAACTCACTCTGTAGACCAGGCTGGTCTCGAACTCACAGAGATCCGCCTGCCTCTGCCTCCCGAGTGCTGGGATTAAAGTGCGCCACCATCGCCCGGCCGAACAGCTTACTTTTATAAAGTGGTAAAAAGAACCGGCAAATGTAGTCTGATTCCACCACCCTGTTTGCTTTTCAAATTCTGCGTTATTTGTGTTGACTATTCATGTTTGGTTGACAAATCACGGAACATCCTTCAGATTCTCAGATGGCAAGAACATAGATGGTAGTTTCAGTCCTTACCAGATGGAAACTGCTGCTGGTACAGAAAGTCGCTCTAAATATTAGTGGCTTTATATCCATAGAGCTATGAAGAGAGGAAAGAGATTACATCCCTGCTGTAAGACAGTCATTCTAGAAAACTTCTATCACTAAATTCAAAAGACAAAAACACATGTAAAGACAGACATTAAATTAAATCACCCAGAAAAGATCATCAGGACCATTGTTAGAGAATGGTAGCCAGATGGAGAGATAAAGAAGACAAGGAATGTTTCGATGTAGTTAAAATATCAGAAGCCACGGAGATAAAATATACCCTAATAAAAGCATACTGTACTGTTGCTGTTAGGAATTCTGAACCTTAAGTGGTTCAATGTTCAATTAAATGGAGAGAAGTTTAAAACATTTGGTGCACAATACACAAAATGTTCAAATTTATCAGTGTAAAATTCTTTAGGAATGAATTTTGGTGTTTTTTTTAAGAGTGAAAGTCATGCCAAGTTTTATAGGAAAAAAATTGAATGGGTACTTCAGCTGTGAAGTTAAAATAAGAAAATTGTTTTCTAAATCTTAATAAGATGACAAGATCTATATAAGTAAAAAGTTAGGCAAGAAAGGCAAATTGAATCTTGAATGCATAAAACAAGCTGGGCTCTAAAGATCATCGTTCATGTTTTCCCCTTATCATTTGATGAATTTAATGAAAATTTTTGTTTTTTCATATATCCATCATTCTAAAGGCCTCAAAATGTGTTTCATTCTAGAAGGTTATCAGTAGCAATATAATCAGAAAAACGTTGAATAAGAAGTTGTATAGCGTCTGCAAATGGCAAAAGTAACAAAAAAATCATTTAAAATTTAAATCATTTAAATTATAGTTTTTAGCATAGAAACAATCTATTAGCAATAACTTTGATAAATAAAGCTGAAAGATACATTAAGAAATAAAATAGACATAATTTTTTTATTCATAAAATATTTTTTACAATAGGTAAAGTGTTAGGGGGAACTGTACAGAATGGAAAAATAATTAAAACATTTTCTGTTTCAGTAAAAAGACTAATCTTAAGCTTTAATCCATTTATATAGAAAATCTTAGCTATAGGTATACTTTTGGGACTATATTCCAAAACTAGTTCAAAAGTTGGAACTTCCAAACCATGCAAACAATTATATGACTGCTAGCTAATTTTATGTTAACTTCGTAGGGCAGGAGGATAAATAGCTAGTAAACCATTATTTCTGCATGTACTACAGCAATGTATCTGAAAGACACTAATATTTTAACCAACAGAGTGAGCAAGGAAGATCTGCTTTTATTTATTTGGACAGGCTTCATCTTATCTGTTATGGGCCAGAAATGAACGAAAGACAAAGGAAGAGCAAAACTGTCCTTTTGAGCTGGGACAGGTATATTCTCCTATACTATTCTGAGGCCTTTGTTCTTGGACCCATCAACTATGTTTCTCAGACCTTTGATCTTGACTAAACTATACCACTGACTTTCCTTGTTCTCCTATAAGGGCAGCTCATAGGCTCTCTGGAGTTCTAAAACTGCATAAACCCATTACAATAATGGAAATATATATTTATATATATTATATATATAAAATTATACATATAAACACCAAAATGATGTTTCATTTTATTAGCTATTTTTTTTACTAATTAATCCTTAACTTAATATGTCATCCTTTTCCATAGATGACGTGGGCCAATCAGTGTAATATTTTCTTGAGCATTAAAATTGAGTCTGTATTAATTCGATGAGAAATGGGTGGTAGTAACACATGCCTTTAATGTCAGCACTTGGGAGGCAGAGGCAGGTAGATCTCTGTGATTTTGAGGCCAACCTGCTCTATAAAGCAAGTTCCAGGACAGCCAGAGATGTTACACAGAGAAATCCTGTCCAAAAAAAAAGAAAAGAAGAAAAGAAAAGAAAAGGAAAGGAAAGGAGAGGAGAGGGGAGGGGAGGGGAGGGGAGGGAAAAGAAGGGAAGGAAAGGGAAGGGAAGG
>NC_022026.1:51414032-51420506 GCF_000317375.1 Microtus ochrogaster
GAAAGGAAAGGAAAGGAAAGGAAAGGAAAGGAAAGGAAAGGAAAGGAAAGGAAAGGAAAGGAAAGGAAAGGAAAGGAAAGGAAAGGAAAGGAATGATGGATGTTTAAACAAAATGGACATGGAAAATCACACCTGGAGTCAACAACTTAGTAATTAAGTCATAATCACGTTCACGCTGCTACTTAAGAGCAGCCAAGAATCATGGCAGGTGGTCTATAAACAGAATTAATAAAAATAAGTGATGATCCAAAGGAAGAACTTATATAAATTTTTTTGGCTTTGGAAGAGATATATAGAAAAATTGGATCTATGATTTTCAGGTTCTGGTTCCCATGGAATGGGCTCTGCTCTTATTCGTCTCTCAACATTACAAAGTTACTGAGAGGCCTGTTGTGTTCTTGCAGTAAACGCCCTTCAGTCAGTTTGAGTATCTCCAGTTGATGGAATTGAGACTTCAAAGTCTCGTAAACTAAGGTAGTACTGGATACCTACAAATCATTTTGAGGACAAAGAAGTAGTAGATCTAATTCCGTTCATTTGCATGCAAACCTCTTCCATCATCTTCTCATTAATCCCAAATAAAACTTCCTATCATTCAAAAAGCATCGCAGACTTTCCTCGGTGACCATTCTGGAAGAGGTTATTTCTCAGCAGCTCCAATAGTGGTGGTTATGTTTATCAAGTTTTTGACAAAATCTTAAACAGCTTAAGGAAGAAATGATAACTTTCAGTTCATAATTTCAGAGCTTCCCAACATAATCATTAGCTCCATTGATTCTGACATGTGGTTATATTATGGAAGCAGGATCATGTGGCTAGTGCTGCTCACTTTCCAGCTGATACGAAACGGAGAGAACAGAAGAGAATGGGGGCAAGATATCACTCCCAAGACGACTCGTAGAAAACGCTTTCCTCTAGCTAGTCTCTACCTAATAACAGAACCTTTAATAAATGAGCCTTTGTGGGGGAGTGCACAGTGTGTATGTCTGTGCGGATGTGTGTGTATTTATATTTTCATTATCCTACTTGTGTAGATAACAAAATTATCATCAATACTTCATATGTAAAAAGAATTGAGGCTGAAAAGGTGAGATATCTTGTCTACTAAATAATGAAGAAGTACTTAAGGTCATGTATGTTAGACTTTATCTAAATCTCATCTTTCTATTTTTTGGTTTTTCAAAATAGGGTTTCCTGTATCAGTGGCAGTCCTGGAATTCACTTTGTAGACCAGGTTGGCCTCACATTTACAGAGATCTACCTGCCTTTGCTTCCCTGAGTGCTGGGATTAAAGATGTGCTCCACCACCACCTGGCTCTAATCTCATCTTTATAGGTTTATAGCAACAAGGTTATACAGGTATTGTTAACCCCATTTTGAATATAAAATAGCTGAGGCTTAGAGAGTTTGAAGACATTATTCAAAAAAGCCAGTACATGCAGTTAGAGACAAATTCCAGTGCCATTATCATTGGCTTCTCAGTAGGCCCCAATTGTCAGCTACATTCAGAGAGTCCAGTTTAATCCCATGCTCGTTCAGTCCCAGTCCAACTGGATTTGGTGAGCTCCCATTAGCTCAGGCACACTGTCTCAGTGGGTGGACCAACCCCTAGTGGTCCTGACTTCCTTGCTCATATTCTACCTCCTTTTGCTCTTCAACTGGACCTTGAGAGCTTAGTCCAGTGTTCCGATATGGGTCTCTGTCTCTATCTCCATCTGTTGCTGAAGGAAGGTTCTGTGGTGATATTCAAGATAGTCATCAGTCTGACTACAGAACAAGGCCAGTTCAGATACCCTCTCCTCCACTGCCCAGGGTCCTAGCTGAAGTCATCCCCATGGATACTTGGGAACCCCTCTAGAGTCAAGCCTCTTGCTAACCCCAAAATGGCTCCCTTAATTAAGGTATATTCTTCCCTGTTCCCATATCTGTCCTTCCTCCATCTCAACCATTCCACTCCCCCAAACTCTCCCCAACCCTCCCCTTCTCCCTTCTCTCTCCTCTTCTCCCCTTCCTCCATCTTACCTCCATCCTTATGCTCCCAATTTTGCATACCTTCCTAAGCCTGGATGGAGGGGGGAAGGCCTTGGACTTCCCACGGGGCAGGGTACTCTGCCCTGTCCTCTCTTAGGACTGGAGGGGGAGGTTGAGAAGGGGAGCGAGAGGGAAGTGGGAGGAGGGGAGGAAGTAGAAATTTTGAATGATATTATTTATAAAGTAATAAAAAATTATTAGAAAAAAGACATTATTTAAGGTTACATGGAGAGTACGCAGCACTATCAAAACTAAAACCAAAGCCTGAGCCTGTGATATCTTAGCTATTAAGTACTAGATTACTCCCAGGTCTAGAAGACCAGGGCTACATATTATCTGTTTGGACTAAGTATGCACAAATGATTCAATAAATGTAAACTTGTTCTGAAAACATTGTAATAAGTGGCCTAAAAATGTGGGAACAAGTTAGTCAAAATTGTAACTAATTTTTTGTTTATGATAAAAATAAAAAGTATGCTTATCTCTGAAACTATAAGCCAGATAAGTGTTAAATGACTCATGTTAACATTTTGATGCATCTCTACACTTCTAAATCAAACAACAAGTTAATATTGCATCAGATATTCTGTTTCTGGTAAGATTAGGAAGGGTAACAACAACCTCAAGGTTTTATAGCTTTGAAATTTTTCTAGCGCAATATTTTGCTGTTTTGTTTCTTAGCTAATTTCAACCAGAACAGGAGAGGAATGATTATTGTGTGGGTGGGGGTTTTGTCTCATTTTCTCATAGCAATAGAACTATATTTTATCCACCTATCGAGATTTGAAAAGCTTTGGCTTGGGAAAGGAAGTAAACACAACTAATTTTCAATAGAAAGAGAACAGATCAAGTTATATTTGGCATTTAAGGCACCCAGGGGAGATTAGCTGTCACCAATTAAAACAAAATTGAATCTTATGTTTTTTTTGTTGTTGTTCTACTTCTTCCCAGGTAAGTTTTAAAAATGAAGTTTCCAAGCCCTGTGTCTTCTTGATGAATGATGCTAATATCATTTGTCAAGAAGATTGCTAATTGCTAATATCCCAGGATGAATGGAAATGGAAATCTGGGCTGGAAAGAAAACTTGGCAGTCATTTTTGCTGAATTATCTTACACAATATTCCCCACAATTGATCATTGCTTATGTTTAAAAGCATTCCAGGGAATGCTTGGATTTCAGAGTTGACTCGTCATCTATGAATAGCTTTTGTCATATTAGATTAACACATATCTCTAGTCTTTCCATAATAATAAATTATTACTTGAAGATTATCATAACTAGATTTTACTATATCATATTTTTTGCTATGTTATATATTTAAACAATATTATAGTATATATCTACTGAAATTATTGAACAAATATTTCCACACTTATAAAATTGTGATAATAGGTACTATCTATTGAATAGGTACAAAAGTTGGTAAATACTAACTATTCTTGTTGTACTAATATTGATTACTTAGGGTATCTGTGAAACATAGTACTAACCACACTACAGATAATGACTAATAGAATCCTCAAAATCAAATTATAAAGTAGATGCCATTATTTTGTAATGCAGATGACAAAATTGAAACTCAAATCAGTGTCTTCTGAAGAAAAAAACTTAGGTCACATTCCTTCAAAAACTAAGAGTTAAAAACAATTTGGATCACTTCACAGATCATAACCTTACTTCATTCGAGGTAAAATTTCTGTTCATTGAATCAGATCTATTCATAAGACTTTACATAATATTGCATAGATTACTTCTATGAATTAGCTTGTGTATGCATGCTAGAAATCACTAAAGAAGAATGTCCTGTTCACATCATATTGGCAAGACAAGAAAATGTCACAAATTTAATGGTCTTAGTGACTTCTCCTCTTTGTGTCAGCTCAAGCACCCATTGAATCACTCTTTTCACTTTCTCTGTGCCACAAGGTAGATGAACATTGATTTGACATGAAGCCAACCTAATACATCGAGCCAGAGTGACATGTTTCCTGAGCATTACAAACAGAAAACAGTATCTAAAGCAACAGTAACCAGAGAAAACGTAGGCTTTGCCTGGTACTACCCATACTTATGTTAAATTTTGTGCTAGATTTTTAAATACAAGTGAATATGTACTGGACAACTTTGATGTTATTTCATGATCCTTCCATTCTCTATGATCATACATTTGCCTCTATGGGAATAATGCACTCTAACAAATGCTTACTCAACAAGCCTTTAGGGTCTTAAGTCAATTTTTCAAAATATGATTGCTTACTGTGATACTGTGCTAGAGCTTCTCTAGAAAGCTTTGTTGTCTGTTATGCTTGTTTTCTTTAAAAAGAGTTATAATTACAAGTCTATTACATTGTATAGTCTTTGGCTCTGGGTAATGTTGGTGTGAGATTTCTTTATTCCCAAGTTATTTTATACTAATGTGGAAAATAAAGAATACTTTTCAGTTTTCCTGGTGTTCACTTCCTATTCTCTTAATCAGTGGTTATTAAAAATTTATTTGTACAGTAGTTACCAGAAAAGATTACTGTTTAGTTAAAGGAAGATATTTGGGCCAACCACAAGAAGATCTAGAGTTTGCTCAAGGAATCTGGGTTTTAAAATTAAACAAGTGAGCAAATAAATACCACTTAGGGTAATCTACACTCTGGCTAGCATGGAAAATCAGATAATAAAAAAATCTTCATTTCCTAAATGTAATTACTTATATTTTAATTTTATTTTTATTGGTTTCATTGCAGTTTTTAATGCAGCTAAGTCAGTTTCTTTATATGACAATTATTGATTCGCAGTGCAGAATAAAATTTTTAGCTAAAAGCATTTTTGTCTCTATCTTTTGTTTCTCTTCAACCTGTGTCTTTATTATGACTATGTTTCAATGAAATTACCCTGACAATGAAGATACTTGGATAAGTGGAGAGGCCCAGTCTAAACAGACAAAACAAATCTAGGAATGCAGAATGTCACAAATCCGGCAATTAGAAGTAAACATTCTTCAGAAACTATATGATCTTTGCTACAGGATGATTATGATGATGCTATTCAGGTTTTATCAATTACTAAAAAAAAAGAATCCAAGGAAAACTATATACAGGAATGTTCTAACTTAGATACAAGGCATTAATGTGTGGTTTAATTTTAAGCATTTGATAAAATATAAGAAAACCAATTAGACCTTCCAATTAGAGTAGTGTCAAACATATTGGTACAAGAGGTTTTGTGATATAAAGTTACTTGTTTTCTTTTTTATATAATCATGCTCCTCGAATCACAGAAAGTACATTTTTACTAATCATACCAGTATGGCTATATTCACAGTACTTTTATTGTCTGTGACCTCCCACTAACTCAGGTCAGCTGTCTCTGTGGGTATCCCCATCATGATCTTGACCCCTTTGCTCAGATTATTGTTCCTTCCTCTCTTTGACTGGACTTTTGGAGCTCAGCCCATGCATGGCTGTGGATCTCTGCATCTGCTTCCATCAGTTGCTGGATGAAGGTTCTATGAGGACAATTAAGGTAGTCATCAATGCTAGCATATCTTGTAGGCAACATACCATTGTAGATCAAAGCATTCATGGCTCGGTTAATATTTACATTTCTCCTCTGATAGCATGCAGAGTACTTTCCTGTACCAAAGACATTAGCAGGTAGTGGCAAGGGTTCTATGTAGGCACCAGCTTGATGCCTCCATGTTCAATGAGTTGTATGGGTGTGATTGCAGCAATAAGGCTGAGCTGTCAGTTTGTGGTGAACAACCTATTCTCTTTTGCAACAGCCTAAATTGTAAATTGCTTGGGGATTTTCATTGGACCCCTATGGCCAACATAGGGGATGTAACCCAGTATTTTTGTTGAAGGCTTTGCTTGGTGACAAGAATTGGTCTCGAGACTTTATTAAGATCACTTTCATATATTTTAGGAAGTTTCCACTGCACTAGGTTTCCATACCACCCCTTGAATGCCCCTCATTCTAGCTGTTTCTATGTCCCCTCCCTCAATCCCATCTCCTCTCTCTCTCCCTACCTGATTTTCCTGTTCTTGCCCCCAAGTCCACCCATAAAATCTATTCTATTTCCCCTTCCCAGAAATATCTATATGCCCCCCAACTTCTTTGCTCTATGCCTATTGTCTCTGAGTTTTTGGATTACAGCATTGTTATCATTTACGTAATTGCTCATAGCTACATATAAGTGAATACATACCATATTTATCTTTCTGGATCTAGATTACCTCCTTCCGGATTATTTTTTCTAGTTCCATTCACTTGCCTGTAAATTTTATGGTGTTATTTTTGAAAGAGCTGAGTAATACTCCATCGTGTAAATGTACCACATTTTCTTTATTTTTTTTTAATTTTTTTTTATTTTTTTGGTTTTTCGAGACAGGGTTTCTCTGTGGCTTTGGAGCCTGTCCTGGAACTAGCTCTGTAGACCAGGCTGGTCTCGA
>NC_022026.1:51420606-51422794 GCF_000317375.1 Microtus ochrogaster
CTGTAGACCAGGCTGGTCTCGAACTCACAGAGATCCACCTGCCTCTGCCTCCCGAGTGCTGGGATTAAAGGCGTGCGCCACCATCGCCCGGCTTACCACATTTTCTTTATCCAGTCTTCTGCTGAGGGACATCTAGGTTATTACCCATTTCTTGCTATTATGAACAGAGTAACAATAAACATGTTTGAGGAAGTGTCCTTGTGTTAGGATGAAGCATCCTTTGGGTATATGCCCAAAAGCATAACTGATATTAGAATTTTTATATACTTAATTGCTTTTTACCAAATGGTAAGGATGAAGTAAACTGGCCAAAAAGAAATGTCAAGAATAATCAAAGATAATAATGAAGAAATAAATACTGTATGTCCTAGAAAAATACATCACACATTGTAAGAGCTCATTGAAGGTTAACTCTTATTAACACCAAGATACTAGTAATAGAATCTGTTTAAGAATGTCACCAGAAGAAATGAGAAAGATTATGGGACTGTTCTTAATGTTCTTTCAAGGAAGTAAAACAAGAGCAGTTATCCCAATAGTGTTCGATTTATCTTCTCCCACTCAAATCCCACTCTATAACACATTTCTCAGTTTGCATGCTTTAAATTGAGCAACATATACAAATTATGTGGGAAAACATTTTATCTTATTAGCAGGTGGCATGAGAACATCATTGTAGAGAAAAAAACAGTATTATTAAGGGGCTTTCATTTTTGCACTGCTGGTAGAAATAAATCATAGATTGCTCAAGTTTCATCAGAAATGAGGGAGGGACACTGTATATTAAATGATAACAGTTTTTATAATTTCCGAAGGAAAATAATCCAGGAGAGGAACCTCCTGACTGTTGGAGGACCTAAAGAAAGATTTTAGAAAGATTCAAAAAATTGGTTAGAGATTGTTTTTAATGTCTACAATATTTTATAGATAAAATATCATCCCTGTAAGCATTCTTTGAATTTTTGATACAAGTTTTTCAATGCTAATCATTTTATGTGAACAGTATTTCCATTTAGGAGAGCTCAAAAAGAATTACTAAGGGAAGGTTGTGTGCCTGACGGCAGCAATATTCTTCCTCGTCCGGAGTTGTACTGGCTAGTTTTGTCAATTTAAAACAAATTAGAGTCCTAGAGTCCCTGGAAAGAAGAAACTCAGTTGAAAAACTGTCTCCGTAAATTGGCCTGTGGGCATGTCTATAGGTCATTGTCTTGATTAATGATAGATGTGGGATGGCCAGTCTACTGTGGGTGATGTCACCCCTGCTCGGTTGGTCCTGGATTGTATAAGAAAGCACACTGTAAGCCAAGGGGAGCAAGCCTGTAAACAGTGTTCCTCCATGGCCTTTGCATTGGTTCATGCCTCCAGGTTCTTGCCTTAAGTTCCTACCCTCGATGATGGACTATGACTTCACTTCCTGGGTTACTTTTGGTCAATATTTGATCACAGCAACAGAGAAGTAAACCAGAAAAGGGGTAAAGGCAGTGAAAGGGCCCACGAGTTGTCCCAGCCTGAGGGATCCAGCAACAGCAGAAGTGAATTGTAAGAACAAAGGCATTAGTGAACATCTTCCTAGACCTGAAATCAAATCAGTGGGTCACTGGGTATAGGTCAGATTACCCAAGAAGGAGAACTAACAGAGGAGTCTGGGAATAAAGCATGAAGACCATTCAGCACCCCCCAAAATAAATTTTATGTAGGTGACAGTGATTTGGTTGGTAGTGTATTGTTTAACATTACAAAAAGATATTTCCTAAAACATTTTGGTAATGCTTTTGAGGGAAGCAAGGCCAACGGCAGACCACGAGACTAAAGTATAGACTATTTAGGACCTCACTGCAAGAGGGATGGACAAATGGACAAAAGAAAGGGCAAGCTTGGCTAAGATCTGCAAGCTGTAAGACAGAATTGGCTAACTTAGAAATATCAGTGTATTTTTCACGTATAATAAGCTGTAGTACAGAACAGACCCAAATACATATGATAGATTGACCAAAATAAAAGTTTATTTCTTCCACATATAGCTGTCCAAGTAAAATGTCCCTTGTCGCTGCAGGGTTTTTTTTGTTTGTTTGTTTTTGGTGTTTCAAGAACTTGGCATCCTTGCATTTTACAATTCCACCATCCGTTAAAACTTTCTTCTTCTTTTTTTTTTTTTTTTTTTTTTTTTTTTTTTTTTTTTTTTTTTTTT
>NC_022026.1:51422894-51448147 GCF_000317375.1 Microtus ochrogaster
AGCTCTTGTAGACCAGGCTGGCCTCGAACTCACAGAGATCCGCCTGCCTCTGCCTCCCAAGTGCTGGGATTAAAGGCGTGCGCCACCACCGCTCGGCCCCGTTAAAACTTTCTGATGGTCCCAGGAAGGCGGCAATGTTAAAGGAATAGGTCCTCATTTTAAAAATCTTGGTAAAGAAATATCTATACCATTCCTATATGTATTCTATTTTCTAGTACTTATTATCATGACCACATTTACTGGTGGATGTCAGGCAAAGCTGTCTAGCTCTAAGTCCAGAAAGAATAATAGAAAGTAGATTTGGGAAACAGCTGAAAGTTTAGGCATTATTGAGAGAAAGAATTTTGAACTAATTCCCAATATTTGTGACAGTTTTCTAGGAGAATGAATTAGTTAGGAATATAAATTTGTGTCAAAGAGATATAGGATAATGGGTTTATTGTGTGACTTTTTTTTGAGATAAGCTCTCATTATGTAATCCAGACTGACCAAGAAAAAATAATCCTCCTCTCTCAATCTCTGATATTCTGGGATTATAAGCATTCACAATCATGTCCTACAGTTTGTAAAATCTTGAGTTAAAGTTATCTAGGAAATACCTGTGGAGGCATCTGCACACGTACACACACACAGACACATAAATAAATAAATAAATAAATAAATAAATAAATAAATAAACAAACATATATATATACTTAAGAATTAATGATCTATATAACTTGCTCGTGGTATTAAGTTTATAACATTTATATGTTTTCAACATGTACCAAACTATAGAGTATTTGAGTTAAATCTCTGCAGTGGTTTGAATGGGTATGACTCCCAGTGTGTGGCACTATTAGGAGGTATAGCCTCGAGGGAGAAGATATGGCCTTGTGGGAGGAAGTGTGTTACTGCGGAGGCAAGCTTTGAGGTCTTATAAGTTCAAATCTGGCCAGGTGGCAATTCACTTCCTGCTGCTTCCATCAGCTCCTTCTCCAGCACCATGGCTGCTTGCACACTGCCATGCTTTCCACCACGACAATAATGGGCTAAACCTCAGAAACTATAAGTCAGCCCCAATTAAATGTTTTCATTTTCAAGAGTTGCCATGGTCATAATGTCTCGTCACAGCAATAGAAACCTAACTAAGATAGGATATTTTTTGAGTGAAATCTTCATTGGCTTATATCCATAGGCACAGATGGGAAAAACATAACTACATTAGTATTTCCAGGTAAGAAAGAAGTTGAATTTTCATGAAGATTAAATGATAAGTACAACATACACCTGAATCATCAAATAGTGCATAGCCTTCCATAATAAACAAAATAATATTTAGACAGCGTCATCCTGGTGTGCCTGTGCCTGGTTTCAAATTGTGGAGGATTAGCTGAAACCAAGTTTCATTTCTTTGTGTTTTATACATCTGTTTTAAAAAATATGCTCCC
This sequence comes from Microtus ochrogaster, assembly GCF_000317375.1. Taxonomy (NCBI): domain Eukaryota; kingdom Metazoa; phylum Chordata; class Mammalia; order Rodentia; family Cricetidae; genus Microtus; species Microtus ochrogaster. The sequence continues at coordinate 51,424,325 of NC_022026.1, forward strand.
ACAACTGAAAGGTGACAATTTCTGACCGAGATACCCAATGCTTAAGAGTAGGCTTACTTTACTTCTAATTTCCTCCGGGCAAATTGCCCCAACATGAAATCAATGCTTCGTCTTTCAAGCAGCTATATGCCTGTGTCTATAAACCAGCCTTTACGGCCAATCTGAGTCTTCCTTAGGAGGCCTGGGTAGGTCACTAAGATTTTGGTTGCATTCTGGTCTGAATGTGCCTTGTCACTTCCAATACAGAAGTCTTCCAACAGATTTCATGAATAGACAATTGAATGAATTAAAATGCTTCCTTTTATTTTTAAGAAAATAATATTTTAACTGTTTACAAACCTAGAAAAGGATCATATTTTTTGACTTTTTTTATGTCAAACTTTGCCCAAGTGTTGTGTGATAAGAGTGTAGGGGTGAATAAGTGGTAAGAACATTAAATGCTCCAGTGAAATCATCAAGAATTAGACTGTTAAGTGATGTGACACATTTTAATATATGTAGGAAGGGTTACCTGTAAACATGCTTACGGATATGTCCAAAATATTTTCATGCTAAATACAAGTCAACAGGGTGAATTTTGAAATATAAAGTAAAAATACTAAGCTGCATATAACAAATTAGACCGAAGCAGTTGTAGATAAAGATAGACAGCCAGAAACATACACACACAGAGGGGGGGTAGGGTGTGCATATGTATGCAAATACTTCTTGCCCTTATTTTTGTATTTTTTTTTTTTACTTTTTATTTTTTTACTTCTTGCCCTTGTAAGAAAAAAATTCTGGCAATATAATTGTTTCAGTGATAGAAAAAAGCCCCAGCAAACTGGCAAAATAAAAACAATGAAATGGTCCTCTTACTTTTCTTTACACAGCAAATGTTCTTCTACTTGTACCAATGAAAACCCATATACGACTCCGTTAGCCAATCTGTGTTTAGTCAATCTGTGTTTACTTCCCTCTGTTATGTAACCTGTCTTTCTTTTAAATCTCATATGCCACAGGAGAATCAGAAATCTACAAACAGTCTAAGATGAAATAATCATTATCATGCCTTTTTCATGCCAAGTTGTGGTTTGATCCCTCACTTCTAAAAGCTAAACCCAAAGAGGAAAAATAAATGATTAGTGAAAGCTCTTTGCCACTCAAACTCTGGGAATATAATTAGGGGACTTCTCTCCTGACTAACCCCCCTCCATGGAAAGCTAGTGCCAGATTCGCTATCACTGTAAAACATAAGGTTGCATGGAATACCTCTTTACATGAATGCCAGATGGAACTGGCAGTGGAGAAAAATGACTAGGTCTTGAATTTGTACTTGATTTAGGGTCTGAGGGAAAAAGAAAAAATCATATGTTCATAGCATGCCCACAGTTCTTGTTTTTCTCTCTCATTGGGAATTCAAAGATTCAATTAGTGTTTGCTTCAATTAAACTCAAGTATCCATAATGACTTGGGCTCTGCTGTGGAAGGTGTGTGTGTGTGTGTGTGTGTGTGTGTGTGTGTGTGTGTGTGTGTGTGTGTTGGGGGATAAAGACATTCATTTCTAATACGGAATATATTCATCACTATGAAAACTTCTACCACCCTCACTGACCTGAATGTCTGGTCTTTATGAACTTTTTATAGGTAACTATTGAGCCATCTGCCTTATATTGGCATACATAACCCTAAAGGGGTACAATTGTGAGTAAGAAGTACATCTGCCTGGTAGATCTGCATTTACCTGTGCCAAGTGCCCTCTGTTTTATACAGCCCCCTGTAAGAATGGCTTTAGAAAATGTTAACAAACCACGGTCTTAACTGTATGGGGGTCAGGTTTTGCATTTAATTTTCCTTTGAAAAGAAAAAAAGGAATAAAATTGTTGACACACAGTATATATTAGGCAGTTAGTTTTAGGCTAATCTGGTTACTGCCTCAAGAAATAAAAGAATTAAGAGATGACCCAGTGTACAAAACTGAGGTAGAGGATTTACAAAAGTGAACTGATGACAATTTTCCGTTGCTGTTGCTCTGAAATGTATTTTTTATTATTTTTCAGTATCAAGCAGTCAGTGCTAAGTGGTTTCCATGCACACATCCTAAGGAAAACTTGTCAAATCTTGTTCATAGGCTACCTTTGGAGCTGTTTATATATTCCAAATAAAGAAGCACTTTACCTATGGTTTCTGCAATTAGAAACATGCTCACTGATAGCTAGACATAAAAATTGCTATTTAAATCCATAGAAGGCATGACACACTGTTAAGTCTATTTGAACTACTTTAAATTATTAGTTCTGGTTTGAAGAAAGTAACAAAAATCATTTTGTCTCCACAGGAAATTAATTTTGTTACTGTTCTTAGTAATAAAAGCAGAATTCTTTTAGGTACAGTTTTTTTGTTGGTACCTTTTGAAATGTCCATTGTTTGTTTTGTTTGCCTCATATTGAAAACAAAAGGTTCAGGTTACCAATAGCTCCTCTTTCAAGTTAATATAAGTCAATTTGATTTACATGGAATATAATTGTATTCCACACTAGAATAGTTACCATCTCAACAAGGGATTCTAACTTTTCTAACTGGGTTGTAACTAAGTCATTTCATGATATTTGTGACTTCAAAAGCTTTTAAAAAATGATTTTTTTAGTAGAACTGCAGTATTTGGTTTTGCCCTAAGTCCATGGGTACCTAGTCTTAAGTTCTTCATTACCCAAGCAGTGTCCGATATGGGTTCCATCTCATGGAGTGGGCCTGAAGTCAGTAAGGCCATCTTAACAAATAAGATATTGGTTGGTTACTTCCGCAAGCTCTAGGCCACCATTGCACTAGCATATCTTGCAGGCAGGGTACCACTGTAGATCAAACGGCTTGTAGCTGGGTTGATGTTTATGCTTCTCCTTTGGTAGCATTCAGGGTACCTTACTATACCAATGATGCCAACATACGTAACAGTAAAGGTTCTATGTCGTTGTGTAAGTGTTGTCTTCAGCAATAGGGCCTTGTTGTATTAGGTTTCCATACTACCCCTCAAATGTCCCTCAATTCTAGCTGTCTCTCCCCATATTCCCTCCTTTAATCCCTATGTCCCCTCTTGTTCTCACTTCAGCCTCCCGTTCCAGTTCCCCCCCATCACCCATCATCCATGACTATTTATTGTTTTCCTTTCCTGGAGAGATCCTACCCCCATCCCTTATTCTATACCTAACCTCTGTGGTTTTATGGATTGTAGCTTGGTTATCATAACTTTAGTTATGGCTTTTATTGCTGTGAAGAGACACCATGACCATGGCAACTCTCATAAAGAAAACATTTAATTGGGGTGGCTTGCTTACAGTTTTAGAGGTTCAATTCATTATCATCATGTCAGGGAGCACGGCAGCACACATGTAGACATGGTGCTGGAATAGAGGAGAGAGCTGTATCTTGAAGACAATAAGAAGTTGACTGTGACACTCAAAGCCTGCCTCCACAGTGACACACTTCCTCCATAAGAACAAGGCCATACCTACTCCAACAAAGCCATACTTCCCAATAGTGCCACTTCCTTTGGAAGTCATTTTGTTTCAAAACACCACATTCCACTCCATGGCCCCCAAAGGCTTGTAGCCATATCATAATGCAAAAAAGGTATTGTCCAATTTCAAAAGTGCCCATAGTCTAAAACAGCCTCAACAGTGTTTAAACATCCAAAGTTCAAAGTCTCTTCTGAGATTCATACAATCTCTTAACTGTGTACCCCTATAAAATCAAAAAGCATACTCCAACATATAATGGCACAGGAAATACGTTACCATTCCAAGATTCAGGGAAGGGAGCATAGTGAGGAGATGCTGGACCAAAGTAAGACCAAAACCAGCTGGGCAAACACCAAACTCTGTGTCTCCATGTCTAATCAAAGCACTCTCCACCTCTCCAACTCTGTTCAGCTTTGTTGAATGCAACATATTTCTTTCTCGGCCAGGTTCCACTCCCTACTAGCAGCTCGCCTCATCAGGTATCACATGACTGGCATCTCTAACATCTTGGGTTCTACAAGGCAATCCAGGTTTCAACTTCATAGCTTCATGAAATAGCCTCTCTCCTAGGACTCCATTCAGGGAGACCCCTGACACATGCCTGACTTCCATGACTTTATTCCATAACTCCTCTCTTCTGTCCTTAACTCTAAACCCAGAACCATGTGGCCAAAGCTGCTAAGTTCTGCTGCTTGTTGGGGTTGGAACATGGCCCCTCATTCAATTACATCTTCACCACCTTTCTGTCTTTCTTTTTTTTAAATTTATTTATTTACTAAAGATTTCTGCCTCCCCCCTGCCACTGCCTCTTATTTCCCTCCCCCTCCCCCGACCAAATCCCCCTCCTCCAACCAAGTCACTGCCTAAGCTTGGCTGTCCTGAAACTGGCTCTGTAGACCAGGCTGGCCTCAGACTCAGAGATCCACAAGCCTCTAATCTCCCAGTGTTGGGATTAAAGGTGTGCCACTGCACCTGGCTCTAAACTTTTCTTTAGTTCCTTTTCACAAGTTAGAAACTTAGCTGGGGGGTCATGCCCTGAGGTCGCCACTCCCTTTATTATATTTCTTAATCCCTTCATCTCTTTGAACACAGAATTTAGTTCTGCTCTACTTCCTGGTGTCCCTTTCCTCCTCAAAATTTTCATTTTGAAATTTACCCTACTCAGCATGCTCCTTTCCAGTATAAATCTTTATAAGTATGGACTCTAGTAGCCCCACCACAGAGCCTATACTAGGCTGTTTTGAGATTTCTTCTGCCAATGGAATTAATCCAAACTTCTTCACTTTAGCCTCACACAGCCTCTTCAGGCAAGGGTGAAAAGCAGCCACTTTCTTCACTAAAATATCACAAGAATTATTTCTATGCAACATACTACAATTCTCATCTGAAATCTCTTAAATGAGCACCCAACAGTTCAAATCACACTTAGATCCACTTTCTTCCATGCTCCTATTAGTATGGCCCATTAATCAGTGCTTAAAACATTCCACTGCTTTAATAGCACAAAGTAGCAAATTCGAAATTCCTCCAAACAAACACATGGTCAGGCCTATCAGAGTCATGCCCCAGTCCCTGATACCAACTTCTGTCTTCGTTAATATTTTTATTGCTGTGAAGATTCACCATGACCACAGAAACTCTTTTAAAGAAAACTCTTAATGAGGGTGCCTTGCTTACAATTTCAGAAATTCAGTCCATTATCATCATATCAGAGAGCAAGGCAGCATGCAGTCAGATGTAATATTGGAGTAGCTGAGAATGTGGTATCTGTCACACAACAGAAAGTTGGCTGTGACACTGAGTTAAGCTTAAGCAAAAGACTTCAATGCCTGCCTCCACAGTGACACACTTCCTCCACAAAGCCACACCTACTCCAGCAAAGCCACACCTCCCAATGGTGTCACTCCCTTTGGGGGCCATTTTCTTTCAAACCACCACATCATTGACTTAGCTTCTAATATCCACATATAAGCAAATACATACTATATTTGTCTTTCTAGGTCTGGGTTATCTCACTAGGGATTGTTTTTTTTCTAGTTCCATACATTTACCTGTACATTTCATGGTTTCTTTTTTATGACTGAGTAATATTCCATTGTGTAAATGTACCCAATTTTCTTCATTCATTCATCTGTTCAGAGACATCTAAGTTGTTTTTAAACATCAGTGTCTTGATCAACAACCACTGGAGAAGATTTCTGCTATAGCACAGGGTACCAAATACACAGACTCACTGGCAGATATTATGTAGAAAGTGAGAAATCTCAGAATTTTAAGACCTAAACAGACATTTTCATCAAATCCCTGGGCTCTGGGACCTTGCAGAAGAGGAGGCAGAAAAAGTGTAAGAGCCATAGGGGATAGAGGACAACAAGAAAATAAGGATATCTAAAGCGACATGAACAATGCACACACACACTCACAAAGACTAGGGCAGCATGCACAGCCCTACTCGGGTCTGTACCAGATGGGATCCTTGAGCCAAAAGGAGCAGTGGACACATAACCCCATTCCTAACCCAGAAGCAATCTCCAATTGATAACCACTTACAAATGAAAATTTAGTTTTCTCCAACTGAGTCTCACTGGAGAAACAAACTACTTTTAAGGGTAGACTACATTCCCAGCCATAGATGACCAGCAGAAAATGAACTCATGAGTATATCTGGAGGATCCTTGCCTCATAAAATAATATATAATATACTATAAATATAATAATTTAAATAAATTAAAAATTCAATCAATTATCTATGTCATAAGTGATTAAGATGCATTACTGCATGATTGAAAATTTAACATTCTAGTAATATGATTGTTCAGTTAAGCTACAGCTATTTCCCAATAATGTACAGAATAAGAACAAAATAAAATCTTCTATAAGAGACTAATGTGAATTTCTGATTTGATATTAAGATGCTTTGAGAGACATAACTATATGTGGTATATTTGTGACTCATACTTATCCTTCTGATTTACTTCCCCAAAGTTCACATATATACCTAGTAACTATATTTTTGTTAATACATTATTCACATCAACAGAACTAGTTTAGTTCTGAATATGAAAAAATGTCCCAATTGAAAAGAAATGTTCATTCAACTCTAGAGCATAGAGATATACTGCAGTCATTTCCTAATATAAATAATCTCAAACACTGTCTTGATTTTTTTTATTTCATGCCTATTGTAGCCAGCATGTTCAACTAAGTCATAATATCTAGATTCACTAACTTCTTGGTTCCTGTTCTCTCTCATATATTTCTTGAGGCATCTCTGGGAGAATAAGATTTTGAACTACTCAGTTTTTCACTTTTACTATCTCTTGATTCTCGTTCCCTCTAGGAAGACTGATGGGGGATCTTGTGGTCTGAGTATAAAATGTTTACCCCAAAAGGCTCTTTTTTTTTTTTTTGGTTTTTCGAGACAGGGTTTCTCTGTGGCTTTGGAGCCTGTCCTGGAACTAGCTCTGTAGACCAAGCTGCTCTTATAGTGATGCTGGTGATCGTATTTTGTGAGGGTCTAGAAATTTTAGAAGGTAAAGCTTAGCTAGAAGAAACATGCCATGGGATATTTGTCCCTGGCAATGGCATCTTGGCCCTGTCCCTTTCACTTTCTCTACTTCCTGCACACCGTTCAGTAAACAGCTTCTTCCTCCATATGATGCTTTGCCTCATGTGTGCCAGAAACAACAAAGTCAGTCACAGTAGACTATGATCTCTGAAATCATAAGCCAAAATAATTCCTCCCTTAAGTTATTGCTATTAGATATTTAGTCACAAAACAAAGTAACTAGTATAAGCCTCCACCAAGAAAAAGGGCTAGCCATCCCTTGCAATCATGTTCATTGTATTAAATTCTTCAGGATCCTCTGAACAATGCTAACTCTTCAAATACTCCTCAAACAGAATACTTGCCTGCCAGTGTTATATTACATAGGGTGTCTTTACTGGCCAACCAGAAAGCTAAGTCTCCTGAATGATTAATTCTGCCAACCTACCACCAAAACTGCTCATTGCAATCTCTTCGTGCACTGAAGCACATCCCAGATCCTAGGCAGGGGGCTAGAGTTTTGTACAGCTATTAAAAACACTTTTAGGGCTGGCAAGATGATTCAGCACATGCCTGCTGCCAAGTCCAGTGACCTGAGTTCAATTCTTGGGACCCACATGGTGAAATAAGAGAAATAACTCCCACTAGCTCTCCTCTGACTTTCACATGCATGTTATAGTGTGTGCATGTGTTTGTGTGTACACATGTGTAATTGCAAGTCATTTAGACACCTATTTCCTTTTTGCTGTTTTGAGACAGGGTCTCTCTCTCTCTCTCTCTCTCTCTCTCTCTCTCTCTCTCTCTCTCTCTCTCTCTCTTAGAGATAGGGTTTCCCTATGCAGCCCTTGCTGTCTGGGATCTCGCTATGTAGATCAGGTCTCGAACTCACAGAGAGCTGTCTGCCTCTTCCTCCTGAGCACTGGGATTAAAGGTGTGTACTAGCATTGCCCAGCTAAAATCCCTATATTTTTTAAAGCCCTAGAAATCAATTTTAGTTTCTTGGACATGATAACGCTCCTCTGAGAAACTAATCTCTAAAATATAGGCCAACTTGGGCCTTCAAAACTACACGATACTGGTTTCCTGGATTTTAACAATATTTGGAGGCTAAAGGGGAAGAGCGAAGGATAACACAGTGGATAACAAAGGCAACCAAAATATTACCATGATTTTGACTTGAGAATCTAATCAACCAATGAATAAATCCATCAATCGATAAAGAGACTGACTGTGATCTAAACATTTGTGGCTATGTAGATAAGAAAGAGCCAAGAGATACACACCTTTTTAAATGTATCAATTCTTTAAACATGTAATTTGTATGCTTAAGCCATATTCTGATGTACCTTATATATTTCCCCTAAATTTGAGATATAATAGCACTAAGACTTTGTTCTCTGGAAGACATTTCTGAATAATTATTTTCTATGTATAGGTATAGTTACAAAAAATGGTCAAAAAGAATCACAAAAATGCAATAAAAGCTGAAGCTTAGCTGTTTTACTAATGATTCAATAAAAGAAAAACATGGTCTGCTTTCTAAACAGAAGTGTCTAGGTTTGATGCCAACTTAAAGAAAGAGTAATTACTGCAGTAGTAATGCAATTCCCTTCATTTCCAGTTTCAGTAATGCAAATATTCCTATTAATGCCTGCTTGGTCACCATAGTGTTGTACCCACGCAAGATACAAGAGAATGCCTCTTAATGAAGGTCAAATTAAAAGTCCTTTATTTCTTTTATTTGTTGGCAGTCAAGAGCAGGCTCACAACAAAAAGAGCTCTCTATCCCAGCCAAGAAAGAGGGAGAGCAAGGTTTATTAAAACACACACAAATACACACACAGTTACATCATACCTGAGACAGGCCAGGGAGCAGAAGTTTCAAGTTTCAGTTCAATTTGTTTATGTGTAAAACAATGGACCTCCCCAAGCTGCAAGTACCCCTGCATGAGAATGTTCTGCTCAGCAGGATGTGGTCAGTAAGGGAAGGGGGCAGTTGGGAGAAGTTAGCTAAAACTAGGAAAAAATGGAGTTACTTTGGGCAGTTTTATAATAACAATTTCTTCCCCAACCTGAATTTCAAATGAATAACAGCACTTGGTATATAAAATCATGTCCTCAGAACGTGATTTCCAAACACAGGTCTGCTAACCTTTTACATCATAATTACCTACATAGTTTGTCAGAAATACAGACTCAATGTCTCTGATCAGAATTACTGGAAGAGAATTTTCAGAAGTGAGCCCAAAGACCAACAGTGTGATTTTTAGAAGCTCTTCGCTTGATTCTGATTCACAGGGAGATTTGGAGGGCATTGTGGGATAGTTGAAACCATTTTTGTTAAAGCAGAAAAGCTCTAAATGGTTTTCTAACTCATACTTTCTTAGTCACTAAGTGTGACCTTATGTCTGCCATTGATAATTGCACTGGCCACACCTTCTCTGTATGTTTTCCAACTGCCCCTAATGCTTGGATTCCGTTGTCCAAATTGCTTAGGGGATCCACTATTGGTCTTCTTTTTGTATATTTTTTCAGTTCCATTGCTTTACAAAATTTCTTTTCTCTTTCATTTTAGGTTTTTACTCTATGTATCTGAAAGATATCAAATTGTTTCAATCCATTCATTACCATTCCTGATACGTGATGTTCACACAGGTTACCTCCTGAACCACGTGTAGCTGTTTAAAGAGATGAGTGTTCCCTCTAGTCTTATCTGTAGTACCCAGGGATACTAGGTCACATGATACCATACAGGGTCATTTAAGTATCTCTTGCTTTGCCTTTCTTCTCAAGCACTTAGTATCTCAAGTCAAATGTTTCAACCAGCTTTGATACAAACTTTAGAACAGGTCTGTGAATTCATTCTAAGTATAGTAGACACTGTGCTGTGCCATCCAAATCCATCTTTAGGAGCAAAGAACTCATTCCTCCGGCTTCTGGGAATGTAGCCATGAGACAGTCTTTAGCTGTCAGCCTCCCACATAAATTCTCCTCGGTTGCAAATGGTTGCTTTGTTAAAAGCTATCTATCTTTCCCAGGGGCCAACTGTATCCAATGAGCATTAGAGAAAAGTATAAAGATAGTGATGGCCTATGTTCTATAAAGTAAGGCAACCTTGAATGTGAGTCCCTACATCAGAGCTTCTTATTGGGTTGTTTGACACCTGTTTTGAAACTGTGTTAACATTCAACTACTGCTTGGTCCTACTTTCTTTCCTTAGGTTCTGGTAATGATTTTCTGAAAACACCCCAGTAAACCTCTTACACATGTTGCTCTCTCAGTGTGCTTCTTCAAGAAACGCAGCCTCTTGAGTCCCTGGGCCAGTCAATCTGATTATTGACTATGTCCAGCTTATCACTACACAAATACCTTGTTTTACTGGCAGTCTTGAATAAAAGCAAGTCCTTTATATTTTCCCCTAGAAATTATAAGAATTGTACCTAATATTTATTTCCATAGGCAATGCATGATAAAATTTCGAAAGGGTATGAGAACAATTTGAAAATATTCTTACAAGTGAATTGGAGCAGAAAACTATCAAAGAGGGGAGAGGTGAAGAACGTGAGCCTCTGAGTTGTATGAAAGTTTAGAAAGGGACATCTACAATGTCCTTAAGTAGAATAAAGATTGGGTACTTTCCACCATATATATTAAGATAGGGCTTTCACTGAACTTTGGGGTTGTCTGGCTAACTTGCTCCTACATTCCCTCCACACAATGTTATCATATACAAGCTATCATTCCTGCTCAGCTTTTAGGTGGATTCTATTCCAGGGATCCAACTCTGGCCCCAAAGTTTATGTGGCAAATGATTTACTAAGGCATATCCCCAGTCACAACTTTTCAACTTTCATATCATCTGCTAAGGAAGACAGAAGCATAGTGGGCTACAGACTATTTCATATCTATATGAAGACTGTATTTTTTAATCCTAATGTTAAGATTCACTCACCAGGTGGTGGTGGCACACTCCTTTAATCCCACCCAGCACTTGGGAGGCAGAGGTAGGCAGAGCTCTGTGAGTTTGAGGCCAGCCTGGTCTACAAGAGCTAGCTCCAGGCCATACAGGGCTGTTACACAGAGAAACTCCATCTTGAAAAACCAGAAAAAAAAAAGACTCACTGGTATATGCGCTGCTTCCTGATTAAAAAAATAAGAGTCTGGGAAGCACTTAGAGATATTGACCTTTTGATAGTTAATGAATGGTCAAGACAAAGAATATAAAGCCATAACTATTCAGAAAATTCATTCTGTGCTTATCCGTACTTAGAGGATGTAGAGAACTATCCATTTCTAAACATCACTTTATTCCTCTTTGTCCTTCTTATCTTTGGTATATCTACTTTCTTGATTCATTTACAAGGCCATTTTGAGAATCACTTTAATGCCTGTCAAGGGTTTTATGTACGTTATCATTTAATCCTCTGTGGTGCTGCCAGTCATTTGCAACACCAAATAGAGCAATTAAATAGCAATGCTGTATTGTTGCTTTAAATATTCATTTGCACAGCCAAGCCTAAGAAAATGTAATGTATCAAATCAATGTTCTGCAACTTCTGAGGCCATTAAAATAGTATTAAATAATCTGTATTAAGAGTAAATTTACATAATATATTAATCAAATATTGAATAAAACTCTATGTATATAAAAAGATGAGGAAATATTAAATATTGACAGGTGTGAGATAGAGGAAGCTATCAAGAGAGCAAAACACAGGAAGACCCCACGGTAGAGGAGCTGGAGGTGGCTACAATAGGCTCAGGAGCCAAGGCATTTCTCAGACTCTTCAGAGAGATACGGGAACATGAAGTGATTCCCACAGAATGAAAGCATTCGGCTATAATTCCCACATATAAGAAGAAGGATAAGCTGGACTGCTCAAATTACCAGGGCATTAGTTTGTTGTGCCCTAACAGCAAGATCTCCTCCATTATCCTGCAAAGGATCAAGGGCAGAAGAGAGGAAATCCTAGCAGAGACCTAGTGAGGATTCACAGCTAACAGGAGCACAAATGGTCAGATCTTCACTTTGAGGCAACTAGCAGAAAAAATACAAATAATTATATGTCTGTTAACTTATATGTCTGTTACATCGACTTTGGGAAGGCATTCGATAGCATTTTTAAGACAATCATAGGAGTGTTGCAGGGGTGCATTCTCTCACCACTACTTTTTAATATATTTCTGGAATTAATAGTAGCAACAGCCCTGGAGAATGAGGACATAAGCGTGCAGATTGGTGGTGTGAGAATCAATAACGTGTTTTGCCGACAATACAGCACTACTTGCTGTCCAAAGGAGCTGCATGCCGTGGCAAATAGAGTGATGGAAATAAGTGAAAATTCCTGGAATGAAAGGAAACATTGAGAAGACTGAGATACAACACGTGGGAAGGGCACACAAGGAGTTTAACATTGTAATAAAGAAGCAGAACCTCAAGCAAACAGTCAGCTTTGTCTATCTGGGAGGAAATCTCAGTTCAAAGGACATCAAGGGGTGGATAGGGGTAGCAAAGGCTGTATTCCAGGCACTAGGAAAGATCTGGTTGGCAAAAGACATAACAACAGCAAAATTATATGAGACACTTCCTTGTCCTGAGTAATCTTCTTTACAACTCTGACACATGAACAATGAAATGCTCCACAGAACAGCATCTGAATGTGTTTGAGATGGCATGTCTCAGGAGAATTCTAGGCATCGCAGAAGAGATAGGCTGCACAATGATGACATTAAGAAACATCTCTATCTACAGAAGGACGTAAACTACAGGATACGGCAACGGCGCTTGAGATACTTCAGCCATGTTATAAGAATGAATGACAAAAACAAAAACAAAAAAAAAGAATGAATGACAGCAGACACCCAAAGACAGCACTGCTTTGAGGAGTGCATGGGATAAGGTGAAGAAGAAGGCCCCCAAAACACTGGATAGACAGCATAGAGGAAGACTGTGGAACCTGGGTGTATCAATAACAAAAGCATCTAGGACTGCCCATGATAGAAACAACTGGAGAACCACCATTAACGGGTTGCCCACACATCCTTAAGTATTTCCAGGGCACAAATGATGATGCTATAAAATGATACCTTTTTTCAATTACATGTGTTCATTGAAAGAAGTATCAACACCTCTTTGAGATGCTGTGCTACCTATGTCTCAGTTTGGCAATGAGATGGGATGGCTTCCATTTCAGAATATGTGTCTTGCATGAAGAAGACACAGAAGAATACAGAAGAAAGAGATTTAACCTAGACATTAAGACTTGTAAAGGTTTTATAAGTAAATGTAAGGAGGAAGAATTTCACCCAAAACCACAGGTAGATGCAATTCAGGCTGTAGAAGGAAAACATTGTTAGTAAGAAAGTGGTTTAGTATACTCATCAAGGAAAACTGGATGAAAGTTGCTAAAAAAAGAATAATAGTACTGCCATATAGCCCAGCAAACCCACTAATGCTATGTACATAAAAGAAATATAAACAGTATGTTGAAAGGATAGCTTCACTCCTATCTTCACTGAAGATTTATCCAAAAGAGCCAAATATTGAATCAAACTGAATGTTCATCAACAGATAAATTAATTAAAATTAACAATAAGTTAGTTAAAATGTGTTTATGTATATACACATAACAATACATAATTTTTATTTGATAGCCAATGATATCTAAGAGGCATTACCCCCACCCATTACAGGGTAGTTGCATTTAAATTATTTTATATATGTATATATCTGTGTTGTAAAGAAGCTTCTACAATAGAGAAATTATAAAATCCAGATGTGGGGAATGACTTCAAGGAAACAGTATTTTCCAGACACAACTCACCGAGATTTTGACAGCATGCGCAACATCTGTGCAAGCTCAAGCTAGAAAGAATTCTAGCACAGAAGAAGGGAGATGGGCATGAAGTCCTCCCCCTAACTGAGGAAAATATTGGCATTTATTTGCTGCTGTGAGAAAGAAAATCAGTTTTCTTAAATTAAGTGATACCGGCTATATTGACCACACTCTAGGGAAGGTCCCACATCCAGCACAGTTGGCCAATGCCAATAATGACTCAATTGATTTTGAGAGAGAGGAAAAGAGAGAGAGAGAGAGAATTAAGTTGGGTATATAGGGAGGTGGGGGAGGATCTAGGAAGTGTTAGGGGAGGGGTGAATATAATCAAAATACATTGCATGAAATTATCAAAGATTTAATAAAAGCACTTAAACAACAACAAAACTTCATGACTGTGGGAAGAAGACTTACAGAGAATGGAGAAGTAATGGGGGATAAGACAGGAAATTACACACACAAAAAAAATCGCAAACAGTAAAACATATTGGAAAGTAGCATTGTAGTCACACAAAGATAGATGTGTAGATTAATGGAGCAGAATTGAAGACCCAGTTATAAATACATGCATGCATCTATAGGCATATGACTTCAGAAAATACTAATTAAAAATAGAAAACCTCTTTAATAAATAGTGCTTGAAAAACTGGATACACAGCTAAGTGTAAAAGATTGAATCTAGATCTCTATCTCTCACCACACACAAGAGTCAATTCCAAATGGATCAAAGACTTTAACAAAAGACCTGAAATGCTGAACCTTCTACAGTGATTCTTAACCTTTCTAATGACACAGCCCTTCAATACAGTTCATGCTGTGGTGACACCCAACCATAACATTATTTTCATTACTACTTCATAACTGTAATTTTGTTACTGTTAGGATTCATAATGTAAGTATCTGATATGCAAGGTATCTTATATGTGACTCCTGTGAAAAGTTCGGCAGACCCCAAAAGAATTTGCGACCTACAGGTTGAGAACAGCTGAATCTAGAAGAAAGAATATGGACTAGACTTCAGCATCAGGAAAGGGCTTTCTGAATAGGATTCCAGTTGTTTAGAAAATAAGACCAATAATTTATAAAGGGGGCTTCATGAAATTAAAAACTATGTACAAAAAAAAAGAAACTTATAACTTAGTAAAGAGGTAGTCTACAGAGTGGGAGAAAAATCTCTTCCAGCGATATATCTGACAAATGATTAATATCTAGGATACACAAAGAACTACAATCAGTAACTGTCAATAAAACAAACATCCGTTTTATGATATTAGAGGCAATCAGAGTATCAAGCTGTATGTGTCATCTGTAACATAAAACTGTACAGAGACCTGCTTAAAAGGGAGAAATACATATTGATACAACAAAAGATTCCTTTAGAGATATGTGTTCTGTGGTATAAATACATGTTTATGGACATGTGTATATATGTGTCTATATTGAATATGCATTTTTGTATACAACTGTACTGATATTCTTCATTCTCTTCTTTAAATTCCCTCAGTATTCTCGTTTGGTAGTTTAGGAAACTGAAACATAAGAAATGTATCAATGGCCAGGCGATGGTGGCGCACGCCTTTAATCCCAGCACTCGGGAGGCAGAGGCAGGCGGATCTCTGTGAGTTCGAGACCAGCCTGGTCTACAGAGCTAGTGCCAGGACAGGCTCCAGAGCCACAGAGAAACCCTGTCTCGAAACCCCCCCCCCAAAAAAAGAAATGTATCAATGAATTTCCTTGAGCTTTGACGTCCTGGTGAACTCAGACAAGAAGAAGAACATTAGCAAAATATCAGAGGGCAACAGCAAGAAAAAGGTTGGAATATTTATTTTGAGTTTCCTTGTGGAATCACTATAATGGGAAATTCTCAACTGAAAACCATAGTTTCTGGCAACTCTTTTGCTCCAGGTTCCAGTGATTACATTCCCCTTTCCCTTCAGTGGTGATGGCTTCTTGTTGTGACTATCTCTTGGGATACCTGCTTAACTTTGTAGTCCCTGTGCCTTGCCCATACATTGCAACGTATGTCCTCATTAAATTATAAGCACATTACAAAATCTGATAGTCAACTCACAAGGATTAGTAGTGTTTTCCTAGTCTGTTGCAATATCCTACACTGTTGACAATCATATTTTATTGATAATAACTAAGTACACTAAACTCCAAGGTCCTCAAGAGCTAAGATCATACCATGCACATTGTTGTGACACTTGCAGGCCTGAATCTCTGTTGCCCTAGAGTTGGCCCTCAATAATTATTCTGAGGAAGTGAATTGAACCACAGCACAACATAGCTATTCCTAGGCTATGATCTTGAATGAACAAGATAAACATTATCTTAATCATGCCATAAAAATCACGTGTTCCTAAAGAGTTTAGAGATGTTAACTTGCTGAACATAACACCCATTTTAATGTCTTCTTCATGCAGAAATAAATGGTGTTTAAGGGTATTATACAGCTTGCTGTGTAATTACATTAATCAGAGAGTGACTTTTCTGTTGGTTCCTTTGCCGTTGCCATGGTAGCAACCATATGTTTGCAAGTAAAGAGCACACATAGAACCCATTCTTAATTACACGTGTAGCATGACATTTCAGAGAACACAATAAATCTGGAGGTCATGGAGCATATGGAAAGAAGATATGATGAATAAAGAATTTCTCTCCAGCTTCTCTGTCTCTTGGCTATTACCAAACCCTTCATTAATATGTTCTGACTCCTATTACCCTTTTTCTTTCATGGCAGTAAAAAGGCCTCTGCAGCCACCCACCAAATTATAATCCTCTGCTCCTGAAATGACCGAGAAATGTGCCAGAGAAAAGACAGTGGTAAATTAGGTCCTGTCATAACAAAAATACAGTGGAATAGAAATGTCTACTGACATTTTTCAGAAAAAGAAAGAACTAGATTGACGCCACTCTCCATCATTTCTCATATCATGGCAGACCATCAAGGTCTCCCTTTGTAAGAACTAAGAGTTTATGTTACTAAGAGTTCTTATTTATGCTTAAATACCTTACCCAGTGTGCAAAATAGGTAGCAGTTCTTACAATTCACAAGGCTGTTGCTAAGATTAACTAATTATTGGACATTTGAAAAATAACTCAGAAAGTATAATATCAAGGCTAAAATAAATGTTCAAATCGAATGTTTTTCATTAAGTCAAAACTATGTAATGATTACTCTTACTCTCTCTCCTGCTGTTTTCCAGATATTATTTAAGGAAAGTAATGCACTCTTTAGAGAAATAAAAAATGGTCATTACTTAATTTTAATTAAGCCTTTTCAAGAAAGAGCCATATGCCTGTTCAATCTACTTAAGTTGGTTCTTTACTTTAAATGCTCTCATATGCTAATCACATTTGGCATTATTTTTGTCCAAGAAAAATCAATCTTATACTGGTAGTAAAGTATAGTTTTGTAACAACACATTTGTTTCTGCCTCCTTTTGGCTTCGTTTCACCAATGTTGATCATTTACCTACTTGTCGTTTCTATTAGTACTTGCTATCTACTTGCTACACACCTAACAATTTTATAAGACTCAAAGGATATGAAAATAAACATCCCTGACCTTTCAGATGCTTAGGTGTAGTGGATGATAGAGACATGCAATCAACTGGCAAGGAGAACAGCCTATGAAAACCTAATGGAAATTGCTTTTCTCTGCTCTGACAGCCCCTGCAACCACAGGAAATAAAAGAATAAGAACTACTCAAGGTTTCTTGAGCTCTAAGCTTTAGGCTGACTCACTAAAACATCCTACTGAAACCTATTGACAAGACCAAATCACAAGACAAATGATATTCATAGGGGAAGGTTATATGCTCCTCTTCTGAATGGTAGCAACTTCAAAATAACAATATAGAAGGTGTGAATATGAGGATGGATCAAAGATTGCTGGCATTTTTGCAATTGTCATGGTATCAAATTCATAATAAAACAAAACAAAAGATCTAACTCAGTTGGAATCAAAAAAGATAGAATAGTCTTGAAAGATGAGTAGAAAATTTATACAGTAATGTGCAATAAAATCAAATAAAAATTTATATTGACAGTATGAAACAAGGAATATAAAATATAGAATTGAATAATAACCCTAAGTCAAGTGTATCCCTAGTTACATTTTGTACTTAGCTACACTGCTGAAAAAATATTTTTTCTGAGCTTTGGTTAGATTTAATCTGACTAGAATCCATGTCAATTCTCTGTTTTCAATGCTGGTCCAGTACTTAACTCCCAACAATTCCTAGAAAATCACAAAGACTATTTTATTAATAAATGTTCCATCAGAATTTTCTTGCTGAATAAGTGAAAAAATTAATAAACTAAATGACAAAATTAAGTAAGTTTAAAAGTCTAGATATCAGGATACCCTGACAGTACCAGTTCCTTAGGTGTTTCTTTTGTGTGATAACACCATGACCAAAATATATCAAAAATCAATTATAAATTGAAAAACTGGATATAATGAAGGAATATTTATAAAACATAAATTGAAAGTATGAGCAAGGAAGTCAAGACCGCGAGGGGGCACCTACCCACTGAGACGGTGGGGCTGATCTATTGGGAGCTCACCAAGGCCAGCTGGACTGTGACTGAAAAAGCATGGGATATAACCGGACTCTCTGAACATGGCGGACAATGAGGGCTGATGAGAAACCAAGGACAATTGCACGGGGTTTTGATCCTACTGCATTTACTGGCTTTGTGGGAGCCTAGGCAGTTTGGATGCTCACCTTCCTAGACCTGGATAGATGGATGTGGGACCTTGGACTTCCCACAGGGCAGGGAACCCTGACTGCTCTTCAGGCTGATGAGGGAGGGGAAGGGGAGTGGGACGTCGGGAGTTGGGGGAGAGGGAGGGAAAAGGGAGGCAGGGAGGAGGTGGAAATTTTTAATAAAAAATTAAATTAAATTTAAAAAGAAGAAAAAGAAAGTATGAAACAGTTATAAAAATCACAGTGAGAAAATTTTTAGAAATCACCATATAGAGTAAGCTCAGTGGTAAAGTGGACATGACTTAGAAAATAAGAGATGACTTGGGAAAATTCCACAAGCTCCCACCATAGATGAATAGCTACAGGTGGTCAATGACTGGAGAGAGAGAGAGAGAGAGAGAGAGAGAGAGAGAGAGAGAGAGAGAGAGAGACTAAGTTTCCTCCAGCGACTAGCTTCCCCATAGATTGTCCAGCCCCATGTGGTTATTTCTGAAGACATGTACATAAGAATAGTGCAAAATGGACTCAGTATATTGTAAACAAATGCACCATATCTAAGCTATATAATGTAAATATGTGTAACAATGATAATTAAAGAAGACATTATGAGTTTGGGAAGGGTGATGGGAGAAGAAGCAGGAGTAATGTAGATACAGTGCTCATGGGTGAACTTCTCAAAAAAAATTTTAAAAATGATTACCAAAAAAGGAAAATAATCAATGAACTGGAAGACAAGTTGGCACAATCTACAAAATCTGAAGACTAGAGAGAAAATTTGAGCAAACAAATTAAAAGAACTTGAAAAATCTGTGATGCCATGGGAAGAGGTCTAATACTCTAGTCGTAGGGAGGGAGGAGGTAAATAATGGGATGTAACAGAAAAAAAATGATGAGAAAACTTCACAAATTTGTCAAAAACAAACCTACAGACTTAGGAACCAGAGTGAATCTGAACTAATACACATTTCTGAAAACGAGGCACAGAGAAAAACCCTTAACTTGTATGATAAAAACTTTAACACATTGAAGAAAGAAATTAAAGCAGATGTACAAATTCAATGTAATCCTCATCGAAATTCCAACACAATTATTCACAGAGCTTGAAAGGACAATTTTCAGCTTCATATGGAAAAGCACACACACACACACACACACACACACACACACACACACACACACACACAAATAAGATCCCTAAAACAATCCTGAATAATGAAAGAAGTGCTGGAAGTATCTCAATCCCCGATGTCAAACTACTACAGAGCTATGGTAATTTAAAAACAAAAGCATGGTATTGGCACAAGAAGACACAGATCAATGGAGCTGAACTGGAGACCAAGACATAACTCCACACATGTACGCTGATTCTTTTCAATGAAAAAGAAAAGGCCAAAATGCACACTGGAGAAAAGATAGCCTCTTTAACAAATGGTGCTAGTCAAATTGGAAGGCTGCTTGTAGAAGAACACAAATAGCTCCATACTTGTTATCCTGCACAAATCGTAACTCCAAATGAACCAAAGCACAAATCATAAGGCCAGATACAAGGAATCTGATAAAAGAGAAAGTAAGGAATGTATTGGCACAGGAAAACATTTTTTGAACAGTATACTGTTAACATGGGCATTAAGACAAATTATTAATAAATGAGACCACATGAAACTGTAAAGCTTCTGTAAGGTAAAGGACAGCATCATTTGGACAAAGCATAGCTTACAGGATGGGAAAAGTTTTTTTAACCTACTACACATATGATAGAGAGCTGATCTCCATCATATACTCTCACAAAACAGTACGTCAAGAAAACAAACAGCCCAGTTAAAAATGGGGCACAGATCTAAATAGAGAATTCCGAAAAGAAGAAACTCAAATATCTGAGAAACATTTAAAGAACTGTTCAACCTCCTTAGTTATCACGGAAATGCAAGTCAAAACTACTTTGAGATTTCATTTTATACCAGTCATAATGGTACAAAACAAATCTAAAAATAAAAATTAAGTAAAGCACACAATTACCACATAAGCTACCAAATGTACTCTTGGACATTCAGCTCAGAAAAAAAATGTTTATAAAAATACCTCTTCCTAAGTATTTACTCCTTTGCAAAATGAAATAAAGTTTTAAAGTATTGCAAATTCAAAGTAACAGTAATAAATAAAAATATTTTCAAATCCTATGACAGATTAGAAGATGGAGAAATTAATGGTCTAAATTCAGTACCCATCCCTTAACAAAATATAAAACTTTCAAGCAACTGATTAGAAAGAAATTTTAATGAATAGAAAGCATTTTAAGATAATTTGATTTAATGGTTGCAATCTTTAAAAAATGAGGTAAAAAATGAAAAGTCATAGACTTAGGATCCTGTACTTTAGTACCAAATCTTCTCTGTGCAAGTTGGTGCAGAACAAGTCTATCCCTTCTGTATCTCAATTTCTGGGGGGGGGGGATGAAAGCTAAATACCAAATTGAAGGGTACTTTTCATCTTGAAAATAGGGGAGATGGGGAGAAAAAAAGTGAGAAGGGTAGGATGGGGAGAACTTGGGGCAACGGGATGATTGGACTTTCCACAGGGCAGGGAACCCTGACTGCTCTTCAGACTAGAGAGGGAGGGGGAGAGGAGTGGGGGGAGGGCGGGAGGAGTGGGAGGCTGGGAGGAGGCAGAAATTTTTTTTCTCAATAAAAAAAATCTTTATAAAAAAAAAGAAAATAGTCCCTAATCCTAATAAATTTAAACTGTTGATGAAGGTGTAGCTGATGGACTTTCATGCCATTCCTTCATTAGACTGAATTTAATAAGGTTCTTCATGGTGACTTCAATTGGCAATCCAAGCAGTCCCTTCAGCTGTGTAAATGATGCCCCTCATTCTAGCATGACTGTGCAGGTTGCATTACCATGTCTCTAAGTGCTAATTAACTTCAAAGCAGCTCTTCAATATGGGCCCCATTACAATTCATACCTCACTGCTTCTAGCTGTTGCATCTTTTTCTAAAGTTTCTAAGATTCTTAGAATATCATTTTACTGTTATTTCAAATTGGTTTTTGTTTCCTGATTTTCAGTGGTTTTACTTTTGGAATAAATTTTAAAGAGGGGAGACATTGGGCAGGGCACCAGTTGTGTGATTCCTTCAAAACATCTTAGCTGAAAACATTTGTGAAGAAAACTTGCCCAACATTCTGTTAGAGCGCAGATCTCCCAGTGCTCAAAATAAGACTCACCATTGATATAGAGCAATTATTGCTTAGAGAACATTGGATTATTTTGAAAAAATATCAAACCTAGGAAAATTCTCTGTGGTTGTCATCACTTCATATCACCTGAGTTCTCACCACTATTCCAACCCTAAGCATCTTTCCTTCTTTCAAAATCAGAACCTCTTTCCCAAAGAGTACATCTAGTATTAGTCAGGACTTGAGCAGTCATGTTTTAACTACCTCATGATATTGGATCAGCAATCCATTACATTATATCATTTATATGGTCTATATTAACACTACATAACAATGACCCTCCAAACTCTAGCCCACCAACTTTTAGTGACTTAAAAGTACAAATATTTCTTTTTCTCATAGGCACATTTGTCAAATTAATTAGACTGGGATTGCCAGACTTAGCTTCTGGCTAGAGTTCACAACATATCTACTTTGGACACCCCTTCATCCTGACACCAATAGCTGCCCAACAGTTAATTTTCTTCTTCTGATAGAGAATATGTCTGCAAGAATACCAGTGGAAACTTTTGGTATTTTTGTGAGGCTTATAATTTAAAATTCTCATAATCAGAATTTTGATCACAATTGTTTCACCAAAGCAAACAATATGACATCAGTTGGACTGGGAGTATATTAAGAATTCATGGCAAGGGCAGGGAGAAAAAGAAAAGTTATAAATAAATAAATCCACTTATCATGCAAACTTGTTAATATAAAGAGAAAAAAGTAATTGGAATTAGCACTTCCCTGATACAAGCCAAAGGCATTTTATGGTTTAGCCTTCCTGTTGGAGATTGAAAATCCTGGAACTATGTTCTTAATTCTAGTGATTTCCATTTTTTTCTCTCTAAGTAGAACAAGAGAGTCTCAACAAATGGCCTGTGCTGACATCCCCCTGCTTTAAAGGTGTAAAGTGGGGAGAAGTTCTGATTTGGAGATTTAGTGAGTGTGCTGAAGTGTTTGATCATGAGATGAGTACTTAGCTTATGGAACTGAGAACCACTTTTTCTCGTTTTGATTTTAACAATGATCAGGTGGCCTTACCATGTAAGAGTCACATGAAAAAGAAAACGTTGATTTGTGTAAAGGGTAACTCTTAAAATGAGAGAGGTCTGAACTCCAGAATAATGTTGGTAAACATCTCCCCAAAGAATTAACAGCTAAGTAAGATATCATTAAGCTCCTATATAATTGACACCCTCCCCAGCCTTTCTGCACCTTAAAGTGAAAAGCAGCTCCTAGTCTGGGTCTCTACCCTTTCATAGAAATAGAGAATATTAAGTTTGGAAGTACCACAAGCAATGCTAATTCCCTATATTTGTGACTGATGCACAACACTAATCAGAGAAGCCACTAAGTATCACTTTCAAAACGGAAGAGAAAATTTCTAATTCCCACAATGATTTTGCCATGATCCTTGCACTTGTTACGAAAAATACAACAGATATCCTATAATGAACAGGGCACTGACATACAACATATGTTTCATATCTCAAGAGGTTGGATGTCTTGACCCACAATCAAGCAGATAAAATCCTACTTATAAGTATTTACACCTAGAAACTTGGACCATTACCAGAAAAGCAGTCTTTATTAGATATTACAACTGTACTCTACATTTTCTAGAAATACAACTACTATGCAAAAATTAAAGGAGATCATATTTTAATTCATGATCTTTTTGGAAATTTTTCTAAGAGTGTACTTTGCAGGAAAGTCACATCTCAAAGGCAATGCTGCATGTATGTTTGATATAAATTCCTCTGTGTCAGACTGGAGATATGAGCATCCATACTGATTAGAATAATGAATACAACATTATTGTATGGTGTTAAGACATTAAGTATTAAACTGATATCATACCTAAATACATGTTGCAATATGTTATAAATTACCCATATATGTAACTTGTTATACATGTTAAAACATATCCTTTTTTGTGGGGGGGGGGTTCGAGACAGGGTTTCTCTGTGGCTTTGGAGCCTGTCCTGGAACTAGCTCTGTAGACCAGG
>NC_022026.1:51448568-51476865 GCF_000317375.1 Microtus ochrogaster
AAATAGAAAACACTATCCTGAGTGAGGTAACCCAGACCCAAAAAGATGAACATGGGATGTACTCACTCATAATTGGTTTTTAGCCATAAATATAGGACATTGAGCCTATAATTCACGATTCTAGAGAGGTCACCTCTAAATAAGAAGGTGAACCCAAAGAAAAACATACAGTTATCCTCCTGGATATTGGAAGTAGACAAGATTGCTGGGCAAAAATTGGGAACTGGGGCGTGGGGTGGGATGGGGGAAAGGGGAGATGGGGAGAGACAAGTGAGAAGAGGAGGATAGGGAGAGCTTGGGGGAATGGGATGGTTGGGATAATGGAAGGATGGATATGGGAGCAGGGAAGTATATATCTTAATTAAGGGAGCCATTTTAGGGTTGGCAAGAGACTTGACTCTAGAGGAGCTCCCAGGGGTCCAGAGAGATGTACCAACTTGGGTAGCTGAGGAGAGAGAGCCTGAAATGGCCTGATCCTACAGCCATACTAATCAATATCTTGCATATCACCATAGAACCTTCATCTGGTGATGGATGGAGATAGAGACAGAGACCCACACTGGAGCAATGGACTGAGCTCCCAAGTTCCAGATGAGGAACGGAAGGAGGGAGAACATGAGCAAGGAAGTCAAGACCACGAGGGGGGCACCCACCCACTAAAACATATTCTTAAAAAACATTAAGCGTTTTTAACCACATCAAGGCTTGGTTATTATAAAACACATTCTTTTTATTTTTCCTTTCTATTACAATTTAGGTATGTTAAGCTTTTTAAAAACATATCTACGAACATATTATATTGTATATGACTTACATTTCAAGGTAGTAGAGAGAGAGTTTCACAATTCACAAGAAAACTGACTTTCAAAGGTTTCAGAATCCTTCTGTATTTCATTGCCTATTTATTATAGATATATTATATTTATATATTATTAAAAAGAAAACAAACTATCCTTTTTCACTATACATACCAATCCAAGTTCCTGCTCCGTCCCCTCCCCTACTCCCTACACATACCCTCCCACCTCACCCCCATCCAGTCCTCAGAGAGAGCAAGGCACACTGTCCTGTGGAAGTTCCAAGGCCCTCCCCACTATACCCAGGCCAAGAAAGGCATCCATCAGAACAGAATAGGTTCCCCCAAAGCCAGTATATGCTGTAGGGATAAATTCTGGTGCCACTGCCAGTGGCCCCTCAGTCCACCGCAGCCATGCAACTGTCAGCTACACTCAGAAGGACCAGTTTGGTCCCATGCTTGATCCTTCCCAGTCTGGCTGGAGTTTTGTGAGCTCCCAATAGCTCAGGTAGACTGTTTCTGTGGGTGTAACCATCATGGTCTTCACCTCTTTGGTAACATTGTTATTCTTCCCACTCTTCAACTGGATCTCAGGAGCTCAGTCTAGTGCTCCGATGCAGGTTTCTGCCTCTGTTTCCATCAGTTGCTGGATGAAGGTTCTATGGTGATATTTAAGATATTCATCAGTCTGACTACAGGGCAAGTCAAGACCAGGCTCCCTATCTTCTATTGCTTAGGGTTCTAGCTGGGGTCATCCTTGTGGATCCCTGGGAATTTCTCTAGAGCCTGGTTTCTGCTAGCCCTATAATGGCTCCCAATCAACATATCTCTTTCCTTGTTCTCATCTCTGTCCTTCCTTCATCTTGACTATCCCATTCCCTCAAGTTCTCCTCACCCCTCCCATGCTCCTCTCTTCCTCCCCTTCCACCCTCCCTTTTTCCCCCACCCCCATGCTCCCAATTTTGTCAATCAATCTTGTCTGTTTCCAATTTCCAGGTGGATCTATATGTGTTTTCTTTGGGTTCACCTTATTACTTAGCTTCTCTATGATCATGAACTATAAGCTCAATAACCTTTGTTTATAGCTAGTATCCACTTATGAGTGAGTACATAACATATTCATCTTTTTGGGTCTGGGTTACCTCACTGAGGATAGTGTTTTCTAATTCCATTCATTTGCATGCAGAATTCAAGATGTCATTGTTTTTTTACTGCTGAGTAGTACTCTAATGTGCAAATGTGCCAAATTTTGTTTATCCATTCTTTGGTCGAGGGGCATCTAAGTTGTTTCCAGATTCTGGCTATTACAAATAATGCTGCAATGAACATAACTGAACAGTTGCTCTTATAGTATGATTGAGTATCTTTTGGGTATATGCCCAAGAGTGGTATTGCTGGATCCTGAGGTAGGTTGATTACCAATTTTCTGAGAAACTGCCATACTGATTTCAGTGATGTGGCCAGATACAAGATCAACTCAAAAAAATCAGTAACCCTCCTATACACAAATGATAAAGAAGATGAGAGGAAAATCAAAGAAACATCACCTTTCACAATAGACACAAATAACATAAACTATCTTGGGGGTAACACTAACCAAAGAAGTGAAAGACCTATTTGACAAAAACTTTAAGTCTTTGAAGAAATCAATTAAAGAAGATACTAGAAAATGGAAAAATCTCCCATGCTTTTCTATAGGTAGGATCGACATAGTAAAAATGTCAATCCTACCAAAAACAATTTATAGATTCAATGCAATCCCCATCAAAATCCCAACACAATTCTTCACTAGCCTTGAAAGAACAAAAATCAATTTCATATGGAAAAACAAAAAATCCAGAATAACCAAAACAATCCTGTACACTAAAGGAACTTCTGGAGGCATCACCATCCCTGAAATCAAGCTCTATTACAGAGCTACAGTAATGAAAACAGCTTGGTACTGGCATAAAAACAGAGAGGTTGACCAATGGAATCAAATCAAAGACCCAGATATTAATCCACACACCTTTGAAAACCTGATTTTTGACAAAAAGGCTAAAATTATACAATGGAAAAAAGAAAGTATCTTCAATAAATCGTGCTGTCATAACTGGATATCAACATGTAGAAGAATGAAAATAGATCCATATCTATCACCATTCACAAAACTCAAGTCCAAATGGATTAAAGACATCAATAAATCTGACCACACTGAATCTGATAGAAGAGAAACTGGGTAGTAGTCTTCAATGCATGGGCACAGGAGACCTCTTCCTAAATATAACCCCGACCTCTTCCTAAATATAACCCCAGCAGCACAGACACTGAGAGCAACAATAAATAAATGGGATCTTCTGAAACTGAGAAGCTTCTGTAAAGCAAAGGACACAGTCAATAAGACATAAAAGCAGCCTTCTGAATGGGAAAAGATCTTCACAAACCACACATCAGACAAAAGACTGGTATCCAAAATATACAAAGAATTCAAGAAATTAGAAATCAAAATTATAAATAACTCAATTAAAACGGGGTACAGAACTAAACAGATAATTCTCAACAGAAGAATCTCAAATAGCCAAAAGATACTTAAGGAAATGTTCAACATCCTTAGCCATCAGGGAAATGCAAATCCAAACAACTCTGAGATGATGTGGGATTCCCTTCTGTATGCTTAAATACCATTGCTAAATAACGGAATTGCTTTGGGCCTATAGCAGAGCTATAGGAGAAGAGAACTAGGCAGGGAAAACTAATCTGAATGCTGGGAGAAAGAAGGACAGAATCAGAGAGAAGGCATGTATCCCCTGGAGACAGACGCTGAGAACTTTACATGGTAAGCCATAGCCACATGGTGATACACAGATTAATGGAGATGGGTTAAATTAATATGTAAGAGTTAGCCAGTAAGAAGCTAGAGCTCATGGGCCAAGCAGAGATTTAATTAATATAGTTTTTCTGTGATTATTTTGGTTCTGGGCAGAACCAATGAAAGTTTATTTTAGAAAGCACTTTTTGTTAATCTCAGTACTCAGGAGACACAGGGGGGAAGATCTCTGAGTTTAAACCCAGCCTGGTCTACAGAGAAAGTTCTAGGACAGCCAGATATACACAGAGAAACCCTGTCTTGAAAAAAATAAGTGCTTTTAGGCCTATTCCTTTTCTTATGCTTTCTCTTTCCAATGTTATTATCTTTTCAATCATTACCTCAATTATTGTATGTTAAATTTTTCTTCAGAAAAAAAGAAATAATATGTATGTGCTCCAACACAAAACTCATTCTATGGTAATACTAGCATTTAACAGGCTCAGACTTTCTGGTATTTGACTCTATTCTTTCTATTTATCTGTTATTGTATGTTTTCTTTGACTTTATTTTCCTATTGTTAATCTCATCTTAACTCTTTTCTACTAGATATTTGGGTTTTATTAGGCTATAAATTGAGATAATTGCTTTGAGGTCAAGAGGTGTAGCTCATTGGTAGGACACTTGCCTGTCATTCACAAAACCCCAAGTTCTATCTACAACACATACATACAGAGAAAATGCTGGTGTCTTCTGTTCAATCTATCCTGTATGAATTCCCCCCTAAGCCATGTGTATATCAATTAAATGTATTAATATACTAGGTCAAATGCCACACTGGGAAGATACAAATTAATAAATCACATGAATCATCTCATGATGCTGTTCTCCTAGGGATACACACACATATAAATACATTATAACACATACACACATTAAAAGCCCATAACCAGCATATCCAATCCTTGTTAAACTTTTAAATTTTTGGTATCTTTGTATGATTTTGATTCAGTAAATTAGTATGACCTTTAAAAGTAAAAAGGGTGAAGTGTCTTAAGTGTCTAATCCCAACCATTTTAAATAGAACTATACACTATAATCATAGTATCAAGTAGAATAAATTAAACTGATTATATGTTTAGTTTGAATTGCCATAACTTACACATTTATTTCCTGTTCAGTAATTGTATGTAAAACCAGGTCAAAGATAAAGGTTCAATTAATAACTGTTGCCTGAAAGAAACTCAATTTTGTTATAAAATAAATATAGACTTATTACCAGTACCCAGGTTTTAGTGTATTTGGAAAGTATGCTTTAATCTCTTTTAAATACAAGAATTATGACAATTTGGAAGATGGCTACACATGTAACTAACCAAAAGAACAGGAATAATTAGAAGTGTATACATCACTTAGATTCCTATATAAGAGCATATTCAGGAAAAAGAAATGAAGAAATTTATGTAAAGTCAGAGAATTGGAAAAATCATTGTCATGCATGATTTAAATTCAGAAACTTGGTAAACACTTAAAAAAACACTGGATTGTCATTACTTTTTCTAAACACTAGAACATCTACAGGGAGCTTAAAAGTCTACACACTTATTCAGATTTTGCTACTTTGAGAAGTAACCTAGGTAATTGGATTACTTGAAGCTCTTCCAAAGTTTCAGAACTATTGGCAAGGCTAATGCCTACTGTACTCAACAAAATCTAGAATTCAGCTATGTTAGCGACGTGTTTAACTGGATACTTAAATGAAGAACACTTTTCTTCAAGTGAACTTTAATACTATTGGTATAATTTAATATTTTTACAGTTATATATGATCATATGCATTTTATTTCTGATAGCAATAGTAAATTTCATCAAGGTAAGTTAGGTCAAAGAATTATAATAGACATCATATCTCTATCAAACTTTTCAAAAACTATAACGTGAACATACTTAATCAAAGGTAATAAAAACAGGTACTTCAAGCCATCAGTGAATTGCTAAAACTCCATTATTATGCAATAACTCTAAGTATGCATGTTTCTAACTGCTAAAAAATATATGAACATATTTTATGCTGAGAGCTCAGACAGACTTAGACAGTACAGCAGATGGTATCACTGCTTTCCTCAAACTGTTTAGATTACTGACAAAATAATAAAGTATCTTTTTCCTTTTGTCTCATCATCC
Organism: Microtus ochrogaster; assembly: GCF_000317375.1. Lineage (NCBI taxonomy): Eukaryota > Metazoa > Chordata > Mammalia > Rodentia > Cricetidae > Microtus > Microtus ochrogaster. Next base: position 51,454,334 of record NC_022026.1, read on the forward strand.
AAATCTGTATATGATTAAAGATTAGTTGTATTAATATCTAAGGGAAATAATCTTTATATAGAATGTCTAAAACAAAGGACAGTGTAATAGAGGGGGTGAAATGTATTATGCATGTTAGATTCTAATTCAGTTAATGACATATCAACTCACATAAATCCATACTATTCACAATGTGATCTGATACAAAAGCATTAACTTGAAGCTTCAGAAATGCACAATCTGAAGTTCTATATAGAGCTGTAGATGCAAAACCTGCATTTCAACAAGATCTCAAATGGTGCAGATTAAGGTTCATGTGACTATTCTGGGTGGTTTCTATTGACATTTAAATTAGCAAGATCATTTTATGACATTTTATAGTTACATTGATACCATAAGTATGTCATAGGAACAGTCTTGAGTTTATACAATTAATATATGTCATAACTATATTATTCTTATCAACATTTTAAGGAATGTTAAGTCAAAACCTCAGGGTCATAGATAAATATAACCTTTTTGAACCTAACTATCTTTTATCATTCATAAGAAATATAATTATAAAAAGTATCCAAAAATCTCTTAATCACATTCTCAATGGATGCATATTAATGTATATATACACAAGTACTTTCATTAACATTTTTATTTAAGCTCAAACTATAGATTTGGGTAAATTGCTAGATCTGGCCGGTTATCAGTTTGTTAAATGGTCATTTGGCACATTCCTATTTAGTATATGGCATTGGGTATTGGTTTTAGTTTTGTCCTCTTCCAATAGTTACTCTTTTGTGGTTAAGACATGAACCACTCCCTAAAGGGCTCAGATGTTGAGAGGTTGTTCCCTGCCTAGTGACAAATTGAAATTCATAGGGTGACAAGTTTGTTAACTTCAGTAATGAATTAACTCATTGATGGTTTTGATAGCTGAATGAGTTATTAATAGGTGATGTTGGAAGAAATAGGTGAGGGTATAATTTTAAATAGTCACATGAGTCAATTGAACTTTAATATTATGTCCCCAGACTCTCTTAGTCACCACTGCCTGGCCATCAAAAGTGAACTTTTTTTTTTCCAACATACCTTTCTGTCACAATATACTATCTCACCACATTAACAGAAGCAAAGCAAAAGAAAGTAAAACCTTTGAAATTATAATCCATTTAAATAATTCCTCCATATTTATCTCCAGTATTTTGACACAGGAATGGAAGGCTAACATGATTATATTTTAAAATATTTTAAACTTCTTTTTCATGTAAGTACCAGTGAGTGTCCCCATGGCTGTATGTCACATGTGTACAGGTGCCCTTGAAGGCTAGGAAGAGAGTGTTGGATCCCCTAGAACTGGCATTGCAGGTGGCTGTGAGTCACCTGATGCAGGTATTATGAACCAAACTTGTACTTTCTGGAAGAGCAGAACCCACAACTACAGTTTTTCCCATAGTATTTTTAAAATCATGAGTTGGTTTATAATGTGCAGGAAATATTAGTAGAGTTAGAAAAAGACATAGGTTTGTATACTTGATCTATTTTGTTTTTATTAATTAAATTTATTCATTTATTTTATATCCTGAATGCAGTTTCACTTCCCTTCTTTCCTCTCTCTCCCCAGCTCCTCTCCATATCCCCTCAATCCACTAAACTGCTTCTGTTCAGAAAGGGGCAGGTCTCCCATGGGTGTCAACAAAGCATGGCATATTAAGTTGAGGTAGGACTAAGCTCCTCCCCTTGTATTAAAGACGGATGAGGCAACCCAGTATGAGGAATAGGTTCATAGAAGCCAGCCAAAGCGTTAGCGGCAGGCCCTGCTTCCATCACTAGGAGTCCCACAAGTAGATAAAGCTACATAACTATCACACATATATAGAGGGTCTAGGTTGGTCCCATGCAGGCTCCCTAGCTGTCAGTTCAGAGTCTATGAGCTCCTATGAGTCTGCTTAGTTGTTTCTGTGGGTTCCCTTGCGATGACCTTGACCTGTCGACTCGTACAATCCTTCCTTTCTCTCTTCAACAGGAGTCCCCAAATTCGGACCAGTACTTGGCTGTGCATCTCTGTATCTGTTTCCATCAGTCACTAGATGAAGGCTCTCTGATAGCAATTGGAGGAGTTACCAATGTGATTACAGGAGATGGCCAGTTCAGGCTACTTATCCACTTTGCTAGCAGTCTTCGTTATTTAACTCTGTAAGACAATGTATCCTCAATCCACAAAGCTATCTTGATAATAATATAAAAATACCCAGTATACATTAATCATTCAATAATGAATTCTTGTTTGATCCCATTCTTGTCATTCTATGATCATGACTTTTTATTTGCTTTCAGATGAAGAAAATAAAATGAGCTAAAAATCATGCTGTTGGGTCTTCATTTTATTTCTCAAAATGGAGAAATACTTTAATTCACTACTCCAGAAACAGGTACTAGAAAACATGATTGATATGCTGAGTCTTTCATCTTGTTTTTAATTTCCTTGGCTTGTCTTTTTTCCTGATGTGAATCTACTTTTCTAGGAGACTGTCATTTCTGCTAGGATAAACAGGAGGATAGTACTGTTTCACTCTTAATATGCAGTGACAGAATCTCCTAGAGCATGTTAGCAAGTAGGAGAATAAGGCCAAGAAAATAACTAGTTTAAGGTGAATGATATGATCTAATTATGATTTGAGTTGAAACTATTTTTTATTTTATTATTTTGCATTTTGATTGATTATAGTTTTCTGTAGTGGATGCATCTGTTGCAAAGAGAAGCTTCATTGATGAGGTGTGAAGACAATACTTGCCTGTGGTTACAAAGAAAAACAGTTAGATTGTTGTCAGGGATTGTGTTGGTTTAGTAAAGTAGTGGTTGTAACTTCTCTAATAGCCATGTCTTCACTAACACTGAATACGTGACTAAGATTTCAGTATCACACATTATTCTCCTCTTTTGTAGGACTAAAGTCCAATTTGAGAGTTATTGATTACTATTGAAGTGTGTATGCCACTACTGAACTCTTAGTTACCATGCCATGCTTGTCAGTGAAAAAGTCCAATTTGAGAGCTATTGGTTACTATTACGGTATGTATACCACTGCTTAACTCTTAGGTACCATGCCATGCTAGTCAGTGATATGGTTCATAGACATCATAGTTGCGTAGGATTATTGATTACTTTGATTCTTTGAAAGCTTGTTATGTTGACTTTTGTCACAATGAAAGCTAGTCCTCAAATAGCAAGCATTCAAGTCAGTTCCACCTCAGGGATTTCTGGACCATGTTTCTCGAGTACACTGTGTCTTCAGGAACAGGGACTTCCCCATCCACATATGTGAGGTAACCATGGGCAAAAGCAATGTGCAATATGTTTTGGGAGTTTCTTAGACAGTCCTGACAAACAAGTAAAAAGAAATCTTCTTTTTTGTGATTGTTTTGTTTTTTGAGACGGGGTTTTCTGTAGCTTTGGGGCCTGTCATAGAACTAGCTCTTGTAGACCAGGCTGGCCTCAAACTCACAGAGATCCACCTGCCTCTGCCTTCCAAGTGCTGGGATTAAAGGTGTGTGCCACTACCGCCCAGCAAAAGGGGGCTTCTTATCTCTGTTATGGGGTTTTGGCTAAGCTGTCTTTGGCTCTCGAAAAGAACACCATCTGCCCAGATTAGAAGTCATTAATACGTATTAATATATAGTAATACATATGTATATATTAGGTGCATTATGTTTTTTTAGATGAATAGTTGCTGGTATGATTGCTTGTGACATTTTAAGATGTTTTTCCCTCCTTCTTCTGTATTTACCTCCCTTGTCCTTCCCAACGATCCCCCCTTTCACATTTTCCTGATCGGATTACTTGTACCCTGCTATTCTCCTCTCTGTTACTCACCACCCCACCTGGCTCAGAAAAGGACCCATTTCTTCTTTCTTGGTTTTTGCAGTTACTGCAGACTATATGACGTACAAATAAAACCTTCAAAATTTCAATGTTTGAGTCTCATGAGAGATAATTTTGGCATCTTTTGTGTTTTTAATAGAATTCAAGCAGATAAGACAACTTAAACTATTCATAGCAATATACAATACAACCAATCACAGTAAATGCTTTCTCAGATGGAAAAGGTAAAACAAGAATTTATAGGAGTCAATAACATTCTCTCTCCTGTCACATATCTAATGATATTGAAATATCAATGCTATGTTTGCTTTGGTCCAGAATAAAGTGTGCAGACTCAGGGAATTTCCTGGTGTATATGTTCAAGCAATTCTTTTATAGTATGCTATTTCTCTGGCAGGGAAATTACCAATTTGTGCTTACTCTTAACTGGCTACTTCGTATAAGTTTTATTATCTAATCTTTATAATGAACTTGAGAGATTCTTGCTAAAAATACTTTTGATTCGGGGGGCTGATAAATAACTTGTCCAGGGATATATGCAAAGCTGATGTGCAAACCCAGGTACCTCTGTTTTTCAAGCTCACACCTTTGTAACATGCTATATAGTTTTTAGTACCTAAAACATATTAAAAATAAATATTTATCTTATCAAATAAGGGAGAAGTAACCTGTGGTGATATTTTATTTATGCTCTAACAAATAAAGCTTGCATGGAGATGAGAAGTTAGAGCTAGCCACTAGCTAACAACAGAGGCCAGGCAGTGGTGGCATACACCTTTAATCCCAGCACTTGGAATCTCATGCCTTTGATACCAATACTTCAGAGACATGTGCCTTTAATCCTAGCACTAGGGAGGTGGAGACAGGAAGTGATATGACTGGACGGAGAGAGGAATAAAGGCAGGAGGAGACAGAAACTCAGCCCATTTAGTCTGAGGGTTTGAAGGGACAGGAGTCCCTTTTTAGGCTGAGGGATTGCCAATGTAAAAAGTGACTGCGGCTTGATCCTTTGTCTCTCTGATCTTTCAGTTCACCCCTGTATCTGACTCTGTGTTTTTATTATTTAGGCAAATTAGAATTTGCACTATAGCAACCATTAAAAGTTTTGTCTCTTGAGTACTCAGAAGATAGCATATTAGAGATACCCAGTACTGCCTGGTATCACTTCATCCTGGAACAAATAATAAGATATATGGCTGCAAGGAGAGGTGGGCAGACTAGAGGCACAGGGGACAGTAGCAGGGAACAGCTCTAAACAAACAATTCATAGAAACACTGGCTACTAGGCAATGTGCTATGAAAGGAGAAAAATTTTCCTTTTGTGGGTTTTTTAGTAAAAAAAAAAAAGGAAAACCTCAGCAAGCCTAGTAGACTATAATCTGGTACCCTGTAAAAATATTAAGACAGATGTCTTCAATCTGATGAGCAATGAGAAGATGCTGGAGATGCCTCCCCGCCGTCCCATCCCCATCTTACACATCAGGACTGATGCACATATGAATAGTCACAGACACTGTGACAGCATGCGCAGGGCCTGCACAGCTTCAACTCTGAAAGGATCCTGGTGTTGAGAATGGGAAGTCAACATAAGCTCCCATCCCTAACCAAGAAGTTATGTCCAATTAATATACACTTAAAAAATTATCACCAACGGAGTCTCACTGGGGATAGCAACCACACTTATTGGTGAACACTCATATTAAGAAAGTTCTTACAATAAACCCTTTTGAACAGGAGGAAAAGAAGGCCTGTTGGGACCAATTGAGTCCTGGCCTTCAGCTGTTCTTCCCTGCTAGAGCCTTCTAATTGAAGTTACTGAAAGCTGTGCTTTGCCTGGAGGATCAGAGGATGGGATTTTCACCTGTTGGCCATTGACTGCAGGGTATTTAAGCCTCCATGGTGCTATTAAAGGAGGGCTTTTGTACCAGCGATTGAAAGTCCATGTTTTGGTCTGTCTCTGTGTGTTTCCTCAACCTCCAGCCCCTTGCCCGAAGCTCGCAAACTGGGTTCTAGCGCATAGAACACAGACGGGGGGTGGCAAAGGCCAGCATGTCTATACCTTCAAATGCCTCCATTCTTCCTGGACAAAGCAACAAGCCACCTTGAAAACTAGTGTGGGCCCAGTAAGTTATTTTCATCTTGGATACAAATCCAAGGACTCAAGAGTATATGTTAGAAATTTCTGTACTCCACCAAAGAGACAAGTCCAGGATGGTAACATTTGGGAACTTCTGACTGTCCTCTGGTGTGGTAGGTAGGAGGCTGCTTGTTTGTTTCCCGGCTGCCCAGATTCCCAAAATAGCCATACAGAAACTGTATTAATTAAATCACTGCTTGGCCAATTACTTAAGCGTATTGCTAGCTAGCTCTTACATCTAAAATTAACCCATCTCCATTATTTTATATTTTACTATGAGATTCATGGCCTACCAGCAAGGTTCCAGCATGTCTGTCTCCAGAGGAGGCCCCATGGCTTCTCTCTTGACTCTGCCTTTCTTCTCCCAGCATTCAGTTTTGTTTTCCCTGTCTAGCTCTGTTCTACCCTATCAGGCCAAGCCAGTTTCTTTATTAACCAATGGTATTCACAGCATAAATAGGGGAATCCCACATCACTCTGGGAAAAGGAATGAGACAAAGTTAGTGTAGATATAATATCTATGACAAAGACCAGTGTGGCCAGGGCACAAATGATCAACCAACTTGTTCTCCATTGATTAAGGCTTTCTTTTGTTCTCCATTCTCAGAGCCCTAAAGACATTTAATTTAAATAAATTCACTGTTAAAGGTGATTTTCCATGCACACATATGAACGAACAGAGTGCTCCTAATTCCAGGGAGCATCTAACCAGGTAGTCTGTGGATTTAACTGGCTGAAACAGCTTGAGGATGGCTCTTATATTTGGCATATTGTCAGGCCTGCATTCAGAGACAGCTGGAAGACCACTGGCAGGAATTCAACCCAGCAGTGACCATAGTAGCATGCCCCTGTAGGAAAGGCAGGTTAAGACCTAGTCTGCAAATAACCCTGCCTGGTCTAACATGCTTATCTTTCAGACCTCTTTGTTTCCTACACCAAGTGAGCTACAAAATTATAGAACTGGGCAACAAACAAAAGCATCTCTAACTTCCATCACCTCACTAAGGAAGAAATATTAGCTGACTTTTTTGTCTTCTAAGTTATTTTATTTTGCTTTCTCTTATACTTCACATACTCATACCTGCTCCCCTACACTTTCCTTGTCACTCTTTCCACTTCTTTTTCCTACCCTTTTTATTAATTATTAATATGTTTACTTATACTATTTTAAAAATTTGTATCTTATCCCATAAGCAGCTCTTTTTGTATGTGTTTGTTATTTCCAACTATTTTTAAAATGCATTAAAATGTCTATAAATTTAAATATTCTAAAGTATTACTGTTTCTATCTGCTTTCTCATCTTTGAGCAATAATGGTGATTGTGCTCTCAAAAAGACTGTCCAATAAGAACATAAGCATAAAAGGGAAAAAGCTATCTATCTTAACATGTACACAAATCATAATGCAATAACACTATAAATATGAGAAAGCAAGTTTTCAGTTCTTCAATACTGTATAATAATGTAAATAGTAGAAAGGTCAGAAAAGGAATTCAGAAGCCTATTTTTTAAAAATAATTGATGACCTCAAGGAGTCTCCTATTTCCAAATCTTCAAAGTGGCCACAATTTTAAAGAACTCTAGAAATTATAAAAAATAAAAAACTAAGAATGTTTCTAGAAGAAGAATAAATAAACAAATTAAACATTTAAAAAATCCTATTCAATGAAACTATAACAGGAAAAACCCAAATGTAGTGAAAGATGTTCATATCCAAGTATGAAGACATTTAGAATCACAAGTAGACTTGACCAAAAAATAAAGTGCCCCTATCCCATTATAGTTAAAAATACAGAGAAAAGAACAAAGTAAAACTGAAAGCTGCAAGAGAGTAGTGTCATATTTCTTAAAAAGGCAAACTCATCAAAATGAAGTTACACTGTCTGTAGAAACTCTAAAAGTTAGGGTATTGTAGTGATATATTTAAAACCCTAATAGCAGCAGCTAGCATTCAACATTATATCCAACAAAGTTTAAAAAAAAATAGATACTAGAAATGAAGATCTGCCTTGATAAACACAAACTAACCCACTACACAGGGATTAAAGAAAATATTTAAGGAAGTCCTACCCAGAGATGAGGGAGGACATTCAAAAATCACAAAAAGAATAGATGAAAAATTAGAATTAGGGAAAAAATAACAATTCAAACTCAGCAAAACCAGGAGAATTCTAGGATGAAGAAAGGGGAGGGGAAAAAGAAGAGTACCCAAATCAATTGTAGCAAGCAGGCAAATGAATGAACAACAACAAAAATCAGCATAGGAATTCACACACTAACTGTATGATTAAACAATTTGGATGAGATGACCAGATTAAAATAATACCCAATAAATATAAACAATATTTACAATCTTTTAGTAGTGAAACATACTAGAAGAAAGGGAGAAAAGACCCAACATAATAAAAGTAAGATGGAAAAGGTGGGAGTTTATAAGAGATAACAATGAAATTCAGAGGATTATATGAAAAATTATATTTTAAAAGATAGAAATATAAAAGAATGAAGAACGTGGCAATTATAGAAAATAAAAGCAGATAAATTATAAACAATAATGCCAAAGAAGTAATACAAAAGAAAACGACAGGACTGTACAGATTTACTGCTAAGAGCAATGTTCTAAAAATAATCTATAAAATAGAAAGGGAATAAATACTTACACATTCATTTATGAAGCTAGTATTACCCTAACATCAAAAATAGAAAAGGCCCTATGCCAAAATCAAAGATACAAAACAAATTTTTTGGTGAACACAAGCACAAAATCCACATTAAAATACTTGCAAACCAAACTCAGCTAATACATTAAAAAAATATACCATGATTAAATAAACCTTTAATTTAATATGTTTCAGAAATTCAAGGATGATTTAACATATGCAGCAGAGTACAGCACATATATACAAACTCAAGGACAGAAACCAAATGAATACTTCAGTAGAGGGCAAAAGAAGCCTTAAAGAAAATCCAATGCTCCTTTATGATAATAAAAAAAAAGCCTGGAATAAAATAAAAATAAAAGAGTAATACCTCAAATTGATTTAAAAAACAAAACTAAACAAACCAATAGCCAATTCCACATTGAATGGAAAAACTAAACCCATTTCTTCTAAAATCAAAAATAATACAAGAGAGTACACTCTCACTACTTTTATTCACTATATTAAGTGAGGTCTGGGCTAGTACAAAAATAAAAGAAACATAAAATTAAGAATGGAAAAAGTTACATTGTCTCCATTTGAAGATGATATTATGTTCTACTTAAAACATCTTATGAAACTCTTAGTAAGTACTTTCAACAAATAGTACAATATAAAATCAATATACAATAAACAAAATGGGAGAAAATCTCAGCATTTCATCTGACAGAAAGTTAATATCCAAACTATATAAAGAACTCCAAACATTCTATATCAATTAACAAATAATACACCCAAACTAATAAAATTATAAAGTATAAATGTCCAATAAATGCAAGAAAAAATGATCACCATCTTTAGGTATTAGGGGCTATGCAAACTAAAGCCACATTGAGATCATGTTCCCTCTCCATTAGACAATATAGCCTCAAGAAAACAAAAATAAAAATATTGGGTATAAACTTCTAAAGGAATAAAAGTCTGTCATTAAGGGGAAACATGACAAAACACAGCAGACATGGCAGCAGACACAGGAAGCTGATAACTCATATTTTCAAACCCAAGCATGAAGCAGAGAATTCAAACTGGGAAAGCTTGTCCCTAATAATACACTATCTCATGTAAGACTGTATCATCTAAAGCTCCCCACACAGCACCACCAACTGGGAGCCTAGTGTTCAACTAGTGGGGGCATTGTCATTGAAACCACTACAAATGGATATAAAAAAAGTACCAATTTTGTAAAATGAGTTTTGCAGAACCTTTCCTATATATGGAAGTAAATCAATGCCACTAAAACATTAGTTTAAGAGACATTCTCCTAAAGTGACTGGGGCATAGATGATAAGAAGTCAGTATTAGAGTTTAAATAAAGTTTAAACCTATTTTGAGAGAATGCCCTCTGTTCATCAGACTGATCTCAAGTTCTTGAGCAGAAGTGACCCTCTTGCCTCCTTTTTCCAGAACTGAGATTGCAAACATCTGGTGTAGGAGTTCCTTCTGTTTGCATGTTGCTTTCATTGGTTAATGAATAAAAAAACTGCCTTGGCCTAGTTGATAGGGTGGAACTTAGGCAGGTGGAGAAAACAGAACTGAATGCTGGGAGGAAGAAGGGCAGAGGCAGAGAGAAAAGCCATGGATCTTCTGCCTGTGATGGATGCCAATTAGAATCTCCAGAAAGCCACTGCCATGCGGTGACACACAGATTAATGCAGATGGGTTAAACTAATATGTAAGAGTTAGCCAATAAGAAGCCAATGGGCAAGCAGTATTTTAATTCATACAGTTTCTGTGTGGTTATTTCGGGTGTAAGCTAGCCGGGAGGACAGGACAAACAAGCAGCCCCTCCTTGTAACACTATTTGCCATTCAATTTGGGTTTGCCTATTTTTTCCATACTATAATTTCATATGAGAGAAAGAGGTTCCATAAAAATTAGTTTGTTAATAATAATTAATCATCAAACCTTAAAAGGAAACATTTACATTTCCCAATATTGATATTTGAATTCTAGCTGCCCCATGCTTTAGAACAGATTTCCTAGAAACAAACTATGGGCTAGACATTCTCAGCTGGGTGTGTAATGCCAACTCTTGGAAGCTGGAGACCCATAGATCAGGAATTTGATCTTGGCTACATAGCAAGTTTGGGGACAGCTGGAACTACACGAGTGCCTCTGAAACCACCTAAAATAAATTCTTCTGGAAATGAGATACTAAAAGAGTGGCTTCAAAAAAACCCAACAAACAGTTGAAGGAATTTCAACAAAGCAGAGGAATTCTATGTACACACATAGTGTCAACTGGAGGGTAGATTCAGCTCCCATAAGGAGCTCCAAAACTTAAATTTCACCTTCAAATAAGATGGCCAGGTTCGGTGCCCTCACTTCAGTTAGTCATTGGCTAACCACTGTTCTCTACAACTCAGGATTGTGTTCTGAGCTCCTGGGCAAGGCAGTTCCCTCTGCAAGGTGAAATTCTTCCATAGACAGATGTAGCTATATACAATTAGCAGTCAATGCTTAAGACAGCTGAGAAATTCTTGTACATGTTCAGTATGAAGCAACGCCTACTACAGTCCTACTACCTCTGAAGCCAGACTGCAAGATGGAATGAAGGATTTAGAGTAGAAAGGACAACTTCATCATAGAAAGTATTGAGGACTCATCAATTCCAGACTCTTATTTAAACCTTTGTTTAGATATTTTCTGGCCTAATTAGAACCACAATGTACTATGACATTTTATTGTTGACCACATCCCCCCAGCTTGTGCTATAGAGGCAGTTTCAATCCACAGGTATAAACTTAAAAATTATATCACAATTTGAGTCACTGTCTATAAGCCTAATCAGATGAAAAAAGAGATATTTTACATTAAGTTGTAAAAGTTTAATTCAAATAATAGATTATCTTTCCATTAAGATATATAATTGGAAACATCTTAATGGTTCCCATTCATCTCTGCTTCTGCATATCTAAAGCCTTTTATAATCTCCCATCAAGAACAGGTAAGGCTAACTGATGTGCTTCTTATAAGTATAATATAGGAAAAGAATGGATTGTCATAACTAGCAAAACCACAGATTTTTGTCTTTCCTTTTGATGTTTTTCTCATTCTCTTGCTTGCTTGCTTGCTTTGAAGAAGGATTCTGCCACATTGTGAACTACCTATTCAGTGGTTCACTTGGTAAGTCAAGGTTCTCTAGAGGAACAGAACTTATAGAATGAATCCTTCAAGGGGGATTTATTAGAGTGGTTTACAGGCTATGGTCTGGCTAGTCCAACAGTATCTGTCTTCTGACAGAAAATCCAATAGTTGTTCAGTCCATGAGGGGCGATGTCTCAGTTGCTCCTCAGTATACTTTGAACTCCTGAACAAGTAGACTCTAATACCAGTGAAGGAATGCCTCAGCAGCAGGACAGACAGACTTTACCAGCCAGAGTGATAACATGCAAGAAAAACCCAAAAGCTTCCTTTATCTCTGTCCCTTTATATAACTGCCACTGGAAGGTATGGCCCAGATTTAGGGTGGGTTTCCAATCTCAAATTATCAAATCATGAAAAATCCCTCACATGTGTACCCAGTTGCTTTGGTTTTACTTAATTTCAGATGTAGTCAAGTTCATAACAAAGAATAACCATCAAATTTGGCATGGAGCTGAGAACAGCTTCTGGCAAAGAGCCAGTAAGAAACTGCGAATTGTTCAATGGCCCATTAGAAAATTAATTCCGTTGCTGAATTATTTCAGTGAACTTGGAAGCCCATGCTTCCTTAGCTGAGCCTAAAGTGTTTTGCTACCATCTTGACTACATCTTTATGAGAAGCTGGGCCCAGATTCCAAACTGATAAAAATGGAGAGATAACAAATGTTTTAAGACATAAAGTTTTTAGTAATTTACTATGCACTAAATAATAACTAATGAGTAAGAATCCAATAGCTTTTTTCTGTTGTGAATTTGTCTATCTGGAAAAGGTGAAGTTGGAGCCCTATTCTATATAGAGAATGATCTACAACAGCTGTACTTTCAGTTTGGAATGAGTGAATTCACCAAGCATGTAGCCAGCAAAAGTAAGCGAAGAAGAAACAAGTACCATAGCATTTACTATGTCCATAGTCTGATTGAGAAAGAAAGCCAAAGTAAACAAAATAGGCAGCAAGCCATTGATCAATAACATTAGATTGGGTGCTTACAAAATCCAGTGGAATTGGAGCACTGGACTGAGCTCCCAAGGTCCAAATGAGGAGCAGAAGGAGGGAGAACATGAGCAAGGAAGTCAGGACCGCGAAGGGTGCACCCACCTACTGAGACGGTAGGGCTGATCTAATGGGAGGTCACCAAGGCCAGCTGGACTGGGACTGATGGGGCATGTGATCAAACCAGACTCTCTGAACGTGGTGGACAAGGAGGGCTGACTGAGAAGCCAAGAACAATGGCACTGGGTTTTGATCCTACTGCATGCACTGGCTTTGTGGGAGCCTAGCCAGTTTGGATGTTCACCTTCCTAGACCTGGATGGAGCGGGGAGGGCCTTGGACTTCCCACAGGGCAGGGAACCCTGACTGCTCTTTGGACTGGAGAGGGAGGGGGAGGGGAAGTGGGGGAATGCAGGAGGGAAATGGGAGGTGGGGAGGAGGTGGAAATTTTTAATAATAATAATAATAAAGTTAAAAAATCCAGTGGAGAGTATTGAGGAAACTGTGCTAAAATTGTGCTAGTGCTTCTGAGTGAGAGTTTTCCGAGCTCAGGAGAGTAGAGCAACTTCCCCATGGCTGAGCTCCAGGCTTTTCCACTGTAGGCATTTTTACACCGTGGGAAAAATAACAACCTCCATTAGAAATGATTTACCTTTTATCTGTTCTCAAGGGTATGCTGTTTTACTTTGGCCATTTTCTTTTCTCCCTGTTACAGTTAGAGGGTCAGCTTACCCTAGGACAGAGAATTTTGGCGAATACTTGAAATAAATAGGCCTAAGTCCAAGATAAGAGAGAACTCTTCACTCCCAGAGTCAGCTTTTCAGTGAACTTAAACACGAATATATAATTAACCAGTATAATACACGTCACAGTCCTTCACAAATATTTTCTGCAGGTGGTGCCAAGAGAACGGACCGTGGTTTATTCTCTTTTAAATTACTACCAGTAATTATTATAGGAAGCACAGGAGTCATATGTAAATGGGTGAAGAAAGAACCTAGATTTGATAAAAAAAAATCTCCAAAACATGAATTGAAAGCCATTTTAGCAGAAATACAGATAAAAGAAATGATCTTTTATGCCGTATTAATTTTCAATGGCTTTTTATATTATTACAAGTTTTGAGTACCAGTGATGAGGCATTCACTTTTCTCAAAGACATCTTGATGAAGCATTAAGTATTTTCACAATGGCAAAAAAGCCAAATATTGTTGAAAAAGAAAGGAAACAAAAAGAAATCTACGAGGCTAAAAGGCGAAGTGATATTAAATAGACTATTTCCAAGTCTTGTCACCCATCATTATGTTGTCTATGTCATGTGGTATTTTGAAAATTCTTTTAGTGCATGAATCATGAAACTTACCTTATTCTTAAATAACAATAATGAGGACAGATATTTTGAATTACTTTAGAAATTCTCTAATCTTGGTTTCAGTCATTCAAGAATCAGATATGGATGTATTAAACAATAGCCTCTAGCTACAGAGCTCAGACATGACTACTAGATTATTTATTCCTCTTCTTGTATATTCATTCCAAAACAACCAACCAGAAGAAAGTATCTAACCTTTAAGAAAAGGACTTCGGCCAGGTGATGGTGGCACACACCTTTCATCCCAGTACTCATGAGGCAGAAGTTGGCAGATCTCTGTGAGTTCAAGCCCAGTCTTGTCTACAGAGTAAGCTCCAGGATTGAGAGGGCTGTTACATAGTGAAACTCTGTCTCAGAAAAAAAGGAGGGGGGAATTTCAGAATTGAAGTCCTCAAACATAAACCACCTAATTCTGGTCTTTTATGTAATATCTTTACTGTATTTAAAATGACACATACTTATTTTAGTGATTTTCAAATGATAAGAAATGAGTTTTATTTGGTAATATTATGATTAATTATTTCAGATTCATGTTCTAACATAAAATAAAATGATTAACTGGGTAGGCAAGCTGGTATCATTTTACAAATTTTCTATAAATAGAGTGCTTGCTTCACTTTACTCAATTAATAAGGATTCTGTTTAACCCTGCTATGTTTTTGCTCTGTAATTACAAAGAAATATATTTACATAGATAACTGAGATTTTTTTAAGAATACAAAGGCACACACAAGTATGAAATAGAAGTCCTATTGAATGAGAAAATTTATACTGGAAAATATGCATTTTGGTAACGTTAGGTATTTAAATCATTTCATGAAGAGTTGATAGGAATTTTGAAAGATTTGGCCTTATCCAACCCTAAAATATGGACAAACTATGGTGCTGAGGTTCTGTAAACCAAATATTTCCAGTTCTACCCAAAATTATTTTTTCAGTAACTTGATTTTTTTCCCTGGCAGCACTCATTACATCATAGCCTTTCAACTTTTAAGCCACATTTGGCAATGATGTGAAGAGGATTAACTCTCATGGACTCTGAACCTGGTCCAGAGAACAATCTCATGCTGTGAAATGGAGGAGAGCAATGAACAATCTAATGAAGGAAAAGTAAAATGCTCCAAATTTAATGTTTACTTATAAACATTTCTGAGTGTCTAACAATTTATTTTTATCATGACCAAAAAAAAAATATTTGTGACCAATTTAGTGGAAAAACTGTTGAAAACATTTTTTAATTATTCATGACCTTTTAAATTTGTTTTTCTGCAGAAGAAAAAGTTGCTCACTTGTTTAAAATATTTTACCTATAGATGTTAATTCTTCAGTATTTCAAATATGCTTTCACTATAATATATTTGCAACTTAGCATTCTTCACAGTTTTTAATAAGAAAAGGTATCCATATGTACTTCAATTAAAGATTATTTGATTAATAGTATGTTTTATGGAACAAAACATAAAATAGCACTAGATTTCTTTCTTAATGTTAGCAATACTTACTTCCACTGAAGTTGAAGCTTCCAGATAAATATTTCTGATTTTTTTCATGAGTCCATAGTGGTTAAATTTGAAAAAAAAACCACTATTTACTCTACATTTATTTTCTCTATTACTCTAAAATACCTAGAATAGAATTTATGAAACCATTGGATCTTAGCAGCTTGGAAACAAGATAATAATAAAGGTAATGTTCTAAAATGGGATACTTTCACTGTATAAGATCAACTATTAAAACCAACAAAATAATGTTATAACAGACTATAATTACATTTAGTAAAACATTACTTTTAGATTTTCAAATGACCAATTTGATAAAAAATTAAGACAAAACTGTTAAGAAAACTTTTTATGACAATAAGAATTTATTTTGGTCCATGGATGACATAATACCAAGTGAATAAATTTTGGGATTGCCTATAGCCTCAATCAATAAGAAAGACAAAAATATATTGCAAGAGTGTGCCCCTTGATAGCAGTTTTATTAATTGTATCTACATTCAGTCTTTTCACCCACCTAGTTTTGCCCCCATATTCTAGGCTTGGAACAGGAAACACATTCTACACATCAGTCTAATTCACTCAATGCACCTGACTTCATTCCACCTAAAATATTTCCAACCTCTAGGCTTAACCTGCCCACATATCCTCTCTCCTGCACCAACCTGCATAGAACTAACAAAAGAAGTACACATTTCCATATAACATCACAAAAATATGAATGACATCAAGCCAGTATCTTTCCTTCAAAGCTACCAGTCCACTAGAATGTTCTGTTAATGAGCATTATCTAAATGAAACTGAGGACATATGATTTAAAAGAATAATTATAAACTTCATTAAAGAATCAAAGAATCAAAAGAAGACACAAAGAAACAGCTAAATGAAACTAAGGAGAAAGAACTTAAAGAGGATAAACACCTGAGTGGTACCCTAGAGAACACATAGAGTGATGGAAATGATGAAGGCAATCTAGGACTCAAAAACAGAATTCAATAAAGAGGTAGAAATACTGAAGAGCAGTAAAGCTAAAATGAAGATGGAATTGAAAAGCCCAATAACCCAACAAGCAGACCCAAAGAAAAGCCTTACAAGTAGAAAGAATCAAGCAAGAGACACAATAATAGGACTCAAAGATAATAAAGGATTTAGACTAAATAAACAAAGAATATGAAACTAAAATAAAAACAACGCAGGAATGGAACACACAGGAAATCTGGGACAACATGAAAAAACAAAAGAACAACAACAACAAGAAAAACGAAAACAAACTTATCTTCAAATTACAGGTATAAATGAGGGGAAAGACTCTCAGGTTGATAGCATAGACCACATCTTCAACAAGCAAATAGAAGAAAACATCCCCAAACTAAAAACAGACACACTTATACAGATATAAGAAGCACATAGAACATCAAACAGATAATACTAGAGAGAAAATTTCCATGGCATATCATAGCTAAAACACTAAGTATACAGAACAAAGAGAGTAGTATTGAAAGCTGCAAAAGAAAAAAAAACAACAACAAAGCATCACTAAAATGAATAAGGTGAAAGAAAGACAGACATCACATGCTGCCTTTCGTAGGTGGATCCCAATGTTTAATAATTATGTGCATGTAAATAAAGGGGTTAAGTACTGAAGAAGGGTCGCTTGTTGGTTGCAGGCCACCCGGCTAGCTTAGACCCAAAATAATCACACAGAAACTATACTAATTAAAACACTGCTTGGCCCATTAGCTCTGATTTCTTATTGGCTAACTCTTACATCTTAGTTTAATCCATTTCTAGTAATCTGTGCATCACCACGAGATTGTGGCCTACCAGCAAAATTTCAGCACATCTATCTCCAGTGGTGGCTCCATGGCATCTCTCTGATTCTGCCTGTCTCCTTCCATGCTACAGGCCAAGTCAGTTCTTTATTTATAGACAGACGGACCTCCCATACCAGTTAAGAGTATGTATAGACTATTGCCTTAGTTGGGTTTTCTATTGCTGTGATGAAACACCATGACTAAAAGCAACTCAGAAAAGAAAGGGTTTATTTAATCTTAGAGTTTTAGTCCATCACTCCCAAAATCAGGGAAGAAATTCAAGACAGTACCTTGGAGGCACAAACTGATGCAGAAGCCATGGGAAAAAAATGTTGCTTACTGTCTTGTTCTTAAAATTTGCTCTGCCTGCTTTCTTATACAGCCCAGAACCACCTACCCAGGGGTGAAATCACCACCCCCATGGCCTAGACTCACTCATCATTAATCAAGAGAATGCCCTACATATTTGCCCTCAGGCAATCTGAATGGAGGCATTTTCTCAATTGAGGTGCTCTTCCCAGATAACTCAAGCATGTGTCAAAAAAAACATAAAATAAAATCAAACCAACCATAAAAAAAAAAAAACCTTACTAGGGCAACCATTAAACTAGATAGGAGACTATGAACAGGAGAATAATAGATGTTGAGAAAGTGGAAGGAGGGCAAAAGGTCACACAGGATATGAAAGTGGAAAGGATACTGGTAGAGGGAATAGACAATAAGAGAGGGAGAGGGGATGGGGAAAAGACAATAGAGAAAAAAACCACGAACTTTATTTTTAAAATGTCCTAACAAAGTCTGGTTCTTTGTAGGCTAATAAAAATAAAAATGCTATTTGCTCCATATATACTTCTGTAGTATGGATCTTGACTGTCTCCCAAATGCTCTTATGTTAAAAGATAAGGACTTGGTACTAGGGAAGTAATATTATGGCATGAATGGAGCTGGAGACTAGTAGAAGTCCTTAGGCCATTGAAGGTGTGCCATTCAAGGAGATTTTGGGACACACTAGTTCATACATCATTCTGTTCTTTTCACTGGCTATGAAGAGGATGTTTTTGCTCTACCATATGTTCCTGCCATGACATGTTGCTTTGTTATAGGTTCAAAAGCAATATACCCAGCCAATCATGAAGTAGACCCATAAAAATGGCAATCCAAAATAGTTGTTTTCATTTGTATGTTGATTATCTCATCAGTTTGCTATGGAAATGGAAAGCTAATATATTTACATATGAATATGGGTTCATATTGTTCTCTCTATAAAAGGAAGACAGAAAAGATCTATGTGGTCATTTGAATAATAATAGCCTCCATAGGCTCATATATTCAAATGCTTAGTCACCAAAGACTGACATTATTTGAAAAGATTAAAATGATTAGAGGCTGTGGTTTTGATGGAGGAAATGTAACACTGGGTGTGGGCTTTTAGGTTTCAAAAGCTCATGCTAGTTCCAATGTTTCTCTCTAGGCCTGTAAATCAAGATGAAGTTCACAACTACTGCTCCAGCTCCATGTCTGCCTGCACACTGCCATGCTCCCTGCCAAGATGATAATGGACTAAACCTCTGAAACTGTAAGTGAGCCCCCAATTAAATGCTTCCTTTTATAAGAGTTGCTTTGGTCATGGTATTTCTTCACAGCAACAGAAGAGTGACCATGACAATCTAAGAGAAACCAAGTGAATTTAATCATCTGGTTCCATATGATAAGAGATATCATTCTTAGTTTACTTTCTATTGCTGTGATAAAACACCATAACCAAGAACAAATTAGAGAGAAAAAGGTTTATTTGATGTACATGTTCTCATTACAGACAAGATTATTGTGGGAAGCCAAGGCAGGAACTTAAGATAGAAACATGTATGTAGGAATTGAAGCAGGGACTGTAGATAAGTATTGCTTATTGGTGTGTGCTTAGGCTCAAATTCAGCTACAGTGGTGGTTTGAAAGAAAATGGCCCCCAAAGGCAGTGGCACTATTATGAGGTACAGCCTTGTTAGAGAAGGTGTGGTCTTGTTTGAGGAAGTGTGCCACTGTGGAGGTGGGCTTTGGGGTCTTATATATGCTCAGGATACTGCCCTGTGTCTCAAACCACTTCCTGTTACCTGCTAGGAATAAGGACTCTCAGCTACTTCTTTAGCACCATGTCTGCCTGCTTGCCTCCATGCCCCACCACGATGATAATGGACTAAACCTCCAAAACTATAAGTCAACCCCAACTAAATGTTTTCTTTTATAGGAGTTGCCATGGTCATGGTGTCTCTTCACAGCAATAGAAATCTTACCTTAGACAGCTACCTTTCTTATATCTCTCTGAACCACTACAGGGGTGGTACCAGTCACAGTTGGCCAACCCTTCTCACATCAATCACTAATCAAGAAAATGTCTTACAGGTGTGCCTATAGTTCAGTCTGATGGAGGTACTACCTGAACTAAGGCTCCCTACTAGGAGGTAACTAATTTCTGTCAAGTTGACAAAAACCAACCAGCATGATATCCCAGTGCTTAATCAAAGCTGTATCTTCTATCCTTACATATATACATTTTCTACAAAAATTAAATTTGCAAAATTTAAAATAAATTGATAGGATTTATTAGTGCTTTTAACAAAAGATGGACTCAAATATAGTCTCAAAGAGAAGAAACTCAAAAACACAGAATGGAAACTAGATCTCACTTATATGCTTCATTGTTTTTATGGAAAACAACATTAAAATAAATTAATATAAATATCCTATTATACTAGTTACTTTTTGTTGTTACGATAAAATACTATTGCCAAGGAAGCTGATTGAATAGTTATTTTGGCTTATGACTCCAGAGGTATAAGAGTTCTTTGTGTCAGAGAAGAATAGAAGTAGTAAGCAGACACAGTGGCAGGATTAGAAGCTGTGAGGGATCACTTCTTGCACAACAAGGACAAAGCAGAGAGACTGAACTAGAAGAGGGATGAGGCTTTGTACCCTCAAAGCACAATCCCAGTAGCATACTTACTCCAGCAAGACCACATTCTCTAAACCTCCCCAAACAGTGCCACCAACTGGGAGCCAGTGTTCAAATGCCTGAGCCTATTGGAAACATTTATTAATTTACTATACTTATATTAAAATAGCAAATAGTATAATTCATATTATAAATATAAAATCTAAAACAGAAAACATAAAGGGTTAAGAACTCCTATAATATAAGCAAATATATATTATTCTGTGTAAAGTATTTTTAAATGATGGCATTTTCATTTAATTCTACTTAATACAATGCATCAAACTTTGTCTTTAATGGTGATAGTCTGAAGGTTTTTATGTCTTATCCTGGGTTCCACCAAATCAAAGTTTGACACAAAAGTTTACATATACATAACTCACTTTGGAAGCATTACTTTTAGTTCTGGTCCTTATTAGTTCTTTCTCTTTCCTCCAAGTGATTTTAATGGACTGCTATGAAGAATGTGCATTCTGCAGCTGCCACATAGACTATTCTGTAGATGTCTGTTAAGCCACTTAATACATGATATCATCTAAGCATGATGTTTCTTTGTTAACTTTTGGTTATATAATCTATCAAGAGATGATAGTATGGTACTGAGTATATCTGTTATATGTCCCTTTATATCCAGTAATTTTTATTTTCTGAAGTTTTCTGTACTGTCATTTAACATACATATTATTAAATATCATACTTCCTTGATGAGGTATTAACACATGGTGATCTTCTTTCTATCCATTGACTAATTTTTGGGTTAAAGTCTGTTTTGTCAAATAAGAGTAGCTTAATTTGAGATCCTTTTTACCTGAAATGTACATTTTCATCTGAAAGATTTACGAAGAGAGCTTGGGTCTAGAGTTTATTTAGTGGGTATTGGGAAGGGTATAAGGATAAGTGGATTATGGAGGAAAGAGAAGGGGAAAGGGGGGAAGGGAGAGGCAATGGTTGCCTCTTCAAAAGAAGGATGACAGAGAGAGGGAGAGAGAGAGAGAAGGGGGAGGACAGGAGGTGCTTGAGATTTGAGATCAGCTTGCCTGGGCAGGAAGTGGGGGAGGGAGAATGGAGTGGGTAGAGCTTGTCTCTTAAAGGGACAGGGTACCCAAGTGACAGAGAAGACAAACAGAATTATAACATCAAAGGGATTTATAATCGAAATAATGGCAGAACTCAAAATTCTGGAATAATTATTTTCATATATCTTTAGTTGATTTGGGGAAACATTTCAATTAGAGAATTTTGAAAAAAAAAACCACAAGATCAAAATAAGTTTGTCTCTCCTCAAGAATTTGTGATTTATATGAATTATTTCTAAAAATTATTTGGCAGATGAACATTTCTATAAGTAAGTTAGGAGGTATCATTAATCAAAAGGAGCTTGGTTTTTTATTGATTTTATTGAACTAAACATTTTTCTCTGCTCTCCTCCCTTCCTCTCCCCTCACCTTCAACCCTCTCCCATGGTAAGGAGCTCGGTTTTTAAGACAACCCTTCATCTTTAAACCTTTGAAAAGCAGAAGTATTTGGTTTTAACAATTTACTTTTTATTTTTATATAGACCAATACTTTTTGTAATCTAGAGTTTGGGAAAGTATAAATGCTCTTGAAGCTTTTCCATGTAACATTTTCAAACAAGATCCACCTATTTATTAAAAATTTTCTCACTTTTATTATTAATTTATTTCTCTATTTTATTAAATGTTAAATTATTCACTAGACAAATTAATTATACAGGAAGGAACCAAAACAACAGTAACATCTTGAATTTATTATAAGGAATGAAATTTAGTACCTACTTACCCCAAAGCATTAAAATAGAATTGTCAGGCAAAGTGCTAATTTAAAGAGAATCACTTATTTTAATATTAGCTGTGTTTATATTTGCTTATTTCCTTCCTTTGTGTCTGTAAAGATTGACTTTTTAAAAAGATTCCCAAAGATATATTTCTTTTATTTTGAAAAAATTTCTGCCTCCTCCCTGCCTCCCATTTCCCTCCCCCTCCCCCAACTCCTCTCCCCCTCCCCCCACTCCTTTCC
>NC_022026.1:51477246-51487852 GCF_000317375.1 Microtus ochrogaster
AATGAGGAGCAGAAGGAGGGAGAACATGAGCAAGGAAGTCAATACCACGAGGGGTGCACCCACCCAAAGATATATTTCTATACCAAGAGATATATGCATCACTCATTAGAAAAGCTTACTGTAAGAGAGGCAATTAACATAGTTACACAACTGATCAGGATGTGGAAAATAAGAGGCATAGGAAAGCTAATCCCTAAATAAGATATCTTTATCATACCTCTTACCTTAGTGATCTATGTGGAAGAAGAACTGTAAGAGCCAGAGGTGGTAGATGACTACAAGGAAATAGTATTTTGCAGATGCAACAGGACAGAACACATATGAACTAACAGAGACAGACAGCATGCACGTGACTTACACAAGCTCAAACTGGACAAAATTCCAGCATAGAAGAGAGGCAGTAGGAACAAAGTCCCACCCATAGCTAAGAAGGTGCTGGTGTTTGGTTGTTAATGAAAGATGAAAAATGAGTTTTCTTTAATGGGGTGACACTTGGTATTTTGAACACATTCAAAGGCAGGGCCCGTACCCAAGAGTAGTTGGCCAATACAAATTATATTCCATAGGTTTTGTTTTGCATTTTTTTTTAGAGAGAGTACATGAAGTTGAGTGAATAGGGTATAGGGGAAGATCTGGGAAAAGTTAAGGGAGGGAAATATGTATGAACAAAATATGTGATACTAAATTCTCAAAGAATAAGTCAAAACATTATTTGGTTGGATTCTCTCTCTCTCTCTCTCTCTCTCTCTCTCTCTCTCTCTCTCTCTCTCTTTCTCTCCTCACTCCCTTTCCACATACACCACATATAATACATATATACTATTGTTTTAGTTAGGGTTTCTATTGCTGTGAATACCATGACCACAACAACTCTTATAAAGGAAAACATTTCATTGGGGCTGACTTACAGTTTCAGATGTCTAGTTCATTATCATCATGGTGAGAAACACGGGAGCATGCAGGCTGACATGGTGCTGGAGAAAGAACTGAGAGTTCTACATTGTGAGTCTCAAGCAGCAGGTAACTGCCACACAAGGCGTAATTTGAGCATGTAAGACTCCAAAGCCCACCTCTACAGTGACACACTTCCTCCAACAAGGCCACACTTACTCTGACAAGCCACAGCTCCTAATAATGCCACTCCCTATGGGCCAAGCATTTAAACACATGAGTCTATGGGGGCCATTCCTATTCAAACCACAACTATAAATGACATTTATAATAGTATCTTTATATGATATAGGCAATAGTTTGCAATGTTTATTATAATTATGATATTTGAATAAAGTTTAGTGAAGAAGCTACTTATATTTTCTGACACAAATTTTATTATATAAAACTAACAATGTTTTACAGCATAATTTTCAAACATACAGAAAGAGAAAAGATAAGAAACACTATGTGCCTATAATGCAACTTCAAGAATCTATAAATATTTTATAAGTATGTATTAATGACATATAATGGGTTTCAATACATATTCCTGCATATATATAATGTATTTTTATCATATTTGCCCTACCCTTTATATCTCTTGCACACCATTTGACCAGCTTTCTCTTCCCAACTACTTCCCTTAATGCTTTATTTTATAATCCAGGAAGTTAATTACATTGAGGTTTCTTATAGAAGAACATTTAAGGAGTTGTTTACAGGAGCATGGGCACTTTACCGGTGGCTACACACCATAACATACCACAAGAAAATGGCTCTCCCTTCCCCTTCCTCAGAATCCATTAACTATGTATAAATCCTTAGGGGGCACTTAAGGCCCCTTGATATCCTCCCAGCACCATTTCAGGATGTTGGTAAATCTTATCTTGTATAGACTTTGTGCATGTAATTATATCTGCCTCAAGTTCAAGAGTGTACTAGCCCTTTGTGGCTGCCAGCATTCCAAATTCCTCCAATCCTTCTGGGTTTCACATTCTTTCTACACTTTCTTGATGATTCCTGAGCCTTGATGGGGGTTCCACAGATTATATTATGGAAGTCAATATAAGTCTTCACTGCAATTATAAGAACAGACTCCTTGCCAGATGATGGTGGCACATGCTTTTATTCCCAGCACTCAGAAGGCAGAGGTAGGGGGATCTCTGTGAGTTTGAGGCCAGCTTGGTCTACAGAGCTAGCTCCAGGACAGCCAGGGCTACACAGAGAAACCCTATCTCAAAAAAACAAAACAAAACAAAACAAAAGAATAGGCTCCTCAAAATCCACTGCACTAGTTCCTGCCTACAGGTTATGACCTTGAGTTCCTGCCTTAACTTCTCTATATAATGACTACGAGCTATGAGATAAATGCAATAGAAAAGTGACAAAGCCAGAAACTGATACCAGGAATAGACTATTTCTGTGATAGGCCTGGCCATGTGTTTTGGAGGAGTATTGTGGTGGCATTTGAACTTTGGGCTAGAAAAAGCCATTGAGTGATCAAAGCATAGAAGGCTGTTGTATGGGAGCTTAGAAGATGAAAATGTTTAGAGCAAGGCAGACCATGGAGGCCTGGCTTATTAACTTTCCGAGGGACGTGAACACTATCCATGGCCCATTCTTGATATTTTGAACTAAGAATCTGTGGTTCTGGGATAAACAATTGGCTGTGATTAATTATGAGACAAGAATCGTTAAGATGAAGCCTTTGCTTTGCTGGGACAATTCATGGCAGCCAGCAGGAATTGGGAAATTATCAGTGATTATAAGAGATCAGCATTGTTGAGGTAAAATCTGCTATTAGTCTTTTCACAGAGTCAGCACACATAAGTTGTGTTCTAGAGGTGGCCAAGGTTGTACCTTGTTCTGGCAGCCAAATTTGGTAATATCTAAGAGTGTCACTGGCAGCTGAAACTTGGTAATATTTCAGGGTTTTCCAGGTTTCACTGGCTTTGAAGGCATAAAGAAGTCATGGAGAGCAGTTGAGGCACACTGAGAGGTCAGGAGAAACCATGGGCGAATCTGCAGCCTCAGTTGAAGTAGAAGCCCCAGGATTGAAGAGGTTGTGGAGAGAATTTGACTCTGGTCCCTTGTGGCAGGGTTCAAGTTCCTGAAGAGAGCCTGGGAGAGCCTCTCTGGTGAAGGAAGGTGAAACCCAGGTGCAGAGCTGACCACAGGATTTGGGAGATGTCAATACCATGGAATGACTGTCAAGGACAGCAAACAGCACAGCTGACAAAATTGTGCCTTTGGAACCCAAAGAATCCTAAGTGGGTCCCAGATATCAAGCACTGAGCTTTTTAAACTATTGTACTTTGATTTTGCTTTTTCAGAACATCACTATGGATTCTACCTTCTTGAAAAAATAAAGTATGTAATTTATTTTTGTTTCTACAGGTGCCCACATTAAAGAAACTTTGAATATTTTAAAGAAGAATGAACTTTTGAAGTATTTGATTCTTTAAAAAAAAACTGTAGGACAAGTTATATTAGATTTTATATTTTGATATTAATATGAAGTTTGGAGGAAACAAGAAAGGGAACATTATATTTGACTAGTGATTATGTTTATGTGTCATATTTGAAGAAGGGGTCAATTGTACTGGCTAGTTTATTGTTAATGTGGCACAAGTTAGAGTTAACTGAGAGTAAGGAGCCTCAATTGAGAAAATACCTTCTTAAGATAGGACTGTAGACAAGCATGTAGGGCATTTCCCTAATTAGTGATTGATGGGGGAGGGTCCAGCCCACCGTGACTGGGTCCACCCCTTGGCTGATGGTCTTGGGTTCTATAAGAGCTGAGCAAGCCATCAGGAGCTAGCCAGTAAGCAGAACTCCTACAGGGCCTCTGCACCAGGTCCTGCCCTAGGTTCCTGTCCTCACTGCCTTTGATGATCAGCTGTGATGTGGCAGTGCAAGTGAAATATAAATCCTTTCCTTCTGCATTTGTGTTGGTTTCATTGGTTGAATAAAGAAGCTTCCTTGGCCTTGTAGTAGGGCAGCCATTAGGTGGGTGGAGTAGACAGAACAGAATTCTGAGAGGAAGAAGACAGAGAGAGAGCCTCCATGAAGCTGCCAGGTCAGACATACTAAATCTTTCCCGGTAAGCCACGACCCTGTGGTGACACACAGATTATTAGAAATGGGTTGAATCAAGATGTGACAGTTAGCCAAGAAGAGGCTAGAACTAATGGGCTAAGTAGTAATCTAATTAATACAATTTCCACGTGGTTATTTCGGGGGCTAAGCTAGCTGGGCAGCCCAGACACAGCCTGCTGCTCTCTGCTTACTACAGAGTGGTGCTTCAACGTGATGAACTAAATCTACTTAAAAACCTGAGAGGGCTTTAAAAGGACACAAAGAGAGTTTAACACAGTTTTTTGTTGTTTGCTGGCTGAGTATTGCAGCTCCTTTAAAAGAAATTTTCCTGATTCAGCTGGGGGGGGGGGAGCCATGCCATTTTAAAACGAGGCTTCCTGGGCCCTGCCGCCGGTGAAAACTCCAGCTATGGAGCATTCGCGGATGTTTGTATGCCCACTCTGGGTCAGGAACAAAGTAGCTGAGACCATGCTCCTGGTTCACCTCATCCTGCCTGGGTAGGCAACAGGATCAGGTCTACTAGAAAGTGGCGGTTTTGAAAACAGTTTCTGGGCTGTGCCACCATTGCAATCACTGTCTGGCTCTTGCGGGAGACAGAGCTTTTCCATGGGGTTTGTGAGTAAAGTGCTAAGACTTGCTTGATG
Source organism: Microtus ochrogaster (assembly GCF_000317375.1). Lineage (NCBI taxonomy): Eukaryota > Metazoa > Chordata > Mammalia > Rodentia > Cricetidae > Microtus > Microtus ochrogaster. The sequence goes on from NC_022026.1 coordinate 51,481,923, forward strand.
GCAACTGGACTCGCTGTGTGCCTAAAAGGGGAGCATTATGCGTGGCTCAGAGGCACAAGCATCTCTGCCATGCTATCGGTGCCATGTGCATGGCTCAGAGGCACAAGCAGCTCCGCCATGTTGGACTGGGCTGGGCAAGCAGGTAGTAACTGTATTTGACCTGGGATAGTCGCAGTTTAGATCCTAAAGAGCTTAGCCTTTTAAAAGCTCTTTAAGACAGCAGAGAATTAAAGACAATGCAATAGGACAGATTCAGACATAAAAGACCTCAAAAAATTGGTCATAGTGTTAGATAAAGTACGTAGGCTTGGGAGAGAGAAGAAAAAGAGTATTAAAAAGTGATAAAGTAAAGTTAATGCTTTTTTAAAAAGGGTAAAGTCTTTAAAGACACAGAGTACAGATAGTTATAGATTAAAAGAAATAAAGAAAAAATAAGCCATGTAAAGATGTAAAAATAAGCCAGAGAGTCTGAATTATGTTTATTGTATTTTCTTTGAATTTTTTGACTGTAAAGGAGCTAAGTACGGAGGCACATCTCATTGTGTGGGCTGTTAGATAAACCAGAATGTATATTATAAAGGTATCTTGACTTCAATATTTGGGTCTAAGGATATGATGCTTTGGAAAAGAGGTTCTTCTTTTGTTTTCACAGAAGATGAGACCCTGTGGATTGCTTCTATCCCAATATGGTATGATAGACCACGCCCTCCTGAAAGGTTACCATAAAGACCCTCAAAAAATTACTTCACTCAACTGCCAACTAAGATGAACCTTGTAGACAGGTTATACCATGAAAGACCTGAATAACAGCACCCCCATATAGCAGGAATCAGTTTGGAGAGAAAAAACTGTGCCCATATTCCCAAATATTGCTTATAAATGTTCTTTTACACTTAAAGGGGGATATGATATAGATATGAATAATTTACATTGGTATAAATTTTACTTTATTGATACAAGTTTAAGGTCAATTTTGTTATATGTATATGTATTTCGGATCTTGATTAATGTATTGTGATTGTGTCGTTCACTCAAAAATGCAATGTATAATCAGGAAATATAGGTTGTTAAAGATGATCAACGATAATAGTCAAGCTTGTAGTCATGTTAATTAGATTTTCTAGATGTGCATACATATATTTCAGATAGGCATTCTTCATATCTTTCAAAGACTACAGAATATGGCATTTAATGTTTTAATAAGTTTTTTCACGACAATGAGACACATCTGCTCCTGGCAGCACCAGCTACTTCAAGAAGAAGACAGGTATCGAAGAGGCTGCTTATGGAGTTTGCTAGCCATTTGGGCAAGAAACTGCTCTTGCCTGGACTGTTGCATAAACCAGACACAAAGAACCTGCAGAGAGAGGACTGCTGAACTTGCCTAAAGGTGAGATGATCTTTTGGGGTTCCTGATTCATGAGTCTGTGAGACATTCTGAAGGATACAAAAGAAAGTCACTGAACTGTCTTTGAAATTTCCTGCTTCATGGAAAAGTCTGCTGGATACTAGGGGCCTGAAAGCTGAAGATGGACGCTCCAACAGTACAAAAGAACTTTGGGTGACTGTCCAGGCAGTGAGATGTCTCTGTCATTTCTAGACTTTTTGAAGTTGCTTACTTCTCATTTACTTAGGTAATATTATATCCTTCTGGAGTCTTTGATGGAGTTGAAGAATGGATAGATAGTTGTAGTTTTCCATTGTTATGATAAAAGACAAAATAGATCTAAATATTGTAATTGTAATTCTTGCTTGATAAGTGTTTTGTTATATGTAATTTTACTATGTTAAAATGAACGCCTTTCTTTTTGTTTAAACAGAAAAGGGGGAAATGGTGTAGGAGGTCCTTCTGCATTTGTGTTGATTTCATTGTTTGAATAAAGAAGCTGCCTTGGCCTTTTGATAGGGCAGCCATTAGGCGGGTGGAGTAGACAGAACAGAATTCTGGGAGGAAGAACACAGAGAGAAAGCCGCCGTGAAGCTGCCAGGTCTTTTCCGTTAAGCCATGACCCTGTGATGACACAAGATTATTAGAAATGGGTTGAATCAAGATATGAGAGTTAGCCAAGAACAGGCTAGAACTAATGGGCCAGGCAGTAATCTAATTAATACAATTTCCACGTGGTTATTTCGGGGGCTAAGCTAGCTGGGCAGCTGATCTCCTCTTACTACAATCCATAACTAAGACAAGTAGTAGAGTGCAGAGCTGTGCTTCTTTATCAAGTCATCTGCTAACATCTGGGCTATTTTTACTTTATATTTATCAATATGATATATTAATCCGTGAGTACATTTCAATTATTTTTCTCTGAATCATGAAAAGTATGTTGAAGTTGCAAATATTCTGACACTTCACTCTGAAATTTTTCAGCATATATTCCTGAGGCATATGCTTTTTCATAAAACAAAATTTAAATAATCAATTCAGAAATTTAAGAGGTTTTTGTTTTCTTTTCCCCCTTTTTATTGATTTTATTGAGCTCTACATTTTTTCCTGTTCCCCTCCCTTTCTTTCCTCTCCTTCAACTCTCCCCCAAGGTCCCCATGCTCCCAATTTACTCAGGAGATTTTGTCTTTTTCTACTTTCTATTTACCACGTAGATTATATCTATGTAATTCTCTCTTAGTGTCCTCATTGTTGTCTAAATTCTCTGGAATTGTGGTTTATAGGCTGACTTTCTTTGCTTTATGTTTAAAAACCACCTATGAGTTAGTACATGTGATAATTGTCTTTCTGTGCCTGGCTTACCTCACTCAAAATAATGTTTTCTAGCTCCATCCATTTTTCAGCAAAATTCAAGATGTCATTATTTTTTTCTGATGTGTAGTACTCCATTGTGTAAATATACCATATTTTTCTTATCCATTCTTCAGTAGAGGGGCATTTAGGTTGTTTCCAGATTCTGGCTATGACAAATAAAGCTGCTATGAACATAGTTGAGCACATGTCTTTGTGGCATGATTGAGCATCCTTTGGATATATACCCAAAAGTTGTATTACTGGGTCTTGAGGAAGGTTGTTTCCTAATTTTCTGAGAAATTGCCACACTGACATCCAAAGGGGCTGTACCAGCTTGCATTCCCACCAGCAATGCAGAAGTGTTCCCTTTTCCCCACAACCTCTCCAGCATAAGTTGTTATCAGTGTTTTGATCTTGGCCACTCTTACAGGTGTAATATGGAATCTCAGAGCTGTTTTGATTTGCATTTCTCTGATGGCTAAGGATGTTGAACATTTCCTTAAGTGTTTTTTCAGTCATTTTATATTGCTCTGTTGAGAGTTCTCTGTTTAGGTCTGTACTCCATTTTTTATTGGATTATGTGTTCTTTTGGTGTCCAATTTCTTGAGGTTTTTTTTATATTTTGAAGATCAGACCTCTGTCTGATGTGTGGTTAGTGAAGATCTTTTCCCATTCTGTAGGCTGTCATTTTGTCTTGTTGACCATGTCCTTTGCTTTACAGAAGCTTTTCAGTTTCAGGAGGTCTGATTTATTAATGTTTCTCTCAGTGTATGTGCTGCTGGGGTTATATTTAAGAAGTGGTTCCCTGTGCCAATGCATTCAAGTGTACTTCCCACTTTCTCTTCTATAAGGTTCAGTGTGGCTGGCTTTATGTTGAGGTCTTTGATCCATTTGTACTTGACCCACTTTCTTAAGGAAAGAACTATTCACCTTGTAACTAAAAGTTTGTACCCTTTGAACATCTTTTCCCATCCTCTAACACTTTTTACCAGCATCCTACTTCTTGGCTTTATGTTGAGGTCTTTGATCTATTTGGACTTGAGTTTTGTGCATGGTGATAGATATGGGTCTATTTTCATTCTTCTACAGGTTGAAATCCAGTTATGGTACCACCACTTGTTAAATATGCTTTCTTTTTTCCATTTGATATTTTTTGCTTCTTTGTCAAAAATCAGGTGTTCGAAGATGTGTGTTTTGTTTGAGACAGGGTCAGATGTATATAACCCAGGCTTGCCTCAACCTTGAAATGATTCTACCACCTCAGCCTCTTAAGTGTTAGGATAACAAGCATGAGCAATATTAAGAAAGGTAATACTGTTCCTTGGGCAGTTGGATAGCATCTCTCATACTCCACCTTCTTCCGTATCTCTGCTTGGATTTGCTGCCTGTCTCTGTCCTGCCTTGCCATAAGCCAAATCAGCTTTGTTCATCAAACAATGAGATTAGTACATATTCACAGAGTACAGAAAAACATCTCACAGAAACTCAGTGTCTCAGTTCACTTCCTGTTGTATTCTGATCAAGATGTAGCAAGCACCATGCCTGCCTGCATGCCTACCACAACATGCCAGCAGACCAGTAAAAGTCAGGAGCCATGTGACAATACATAGATTAATAGAAATGGGTTATTTTTTTCTATTTATTTATTTATCAAAGATTTCTGTCTCTGCCCCGCCACCGCCTCCCATTTCCCTCCCCCTCCCCCAATCAAGTCCCCGTCCCTCGTCAGCCCAAAGAGCAATCAGGGAGCAAGAAATGGGTTAATTTCGAAGAGCAATCAGGGTTCCCTGACCTGTGGGAAGTCCAAGGACCGCCCACCTCCATCCAGGTCTAGTAAGGTGAACGTCCAAACTGCCTAGGCTCCCCCAAAGCCAGTACGTGCAGTAGGATCAAAAACCCATTGCCATTGTTCTTGAGTTCTCATTTAATAGTAAGAACTAGTTAGTAATAAGCCTGAGCCATAGGCCAAAGTTTTATGGTTAATATAAAAAAAGAAATGTAATACTGATATAAAACCATTACCTAATATACAGTACCTTGATGGTTTGAAAGAAAATGGCTCCTAAAGAGGGTGATACTATTAAGAGGTGTAGGCTTGTTGGAGGAAGTGTGTCACTACAGGGGCGAACTTTGAGGTCTCTTTTTCTCTAGCTTCTCTCAGTCAGTTGACTTCTTGTTTCCTGCAAGATGTAGCACTCTCAGCTCCAGCACCAAATTTGTGTCCCCTCTATCCAGAGGCAGGCCTTTACCCCTTAGGACAAATACCCCTGACTGCTTCCCTTCCTCCCTTCCCCTTCTCCTTCTTCCTCTATTTCCTGTCGTTGTTCCTTATCCCTGCCTGTATCCCTCTGAGGCAAATAGATCTCCCATGGTCTAAAACCTTGGTCTGAGAACTTGGTCTTGGGGACCCTGAGTCAATACATTTCCTTTAAATATGTATATTTTTTCATGTTTTATATGGAATTTTTAAAATGATAGAACAATTGTGTTGTGTAATGTCTCTGAATTGTCTTAATTTAGCCAGTTCACTAAGCACCGAGAGTATATAGATATCACACAAGCAGCTGAAGATGTCTTCACCTAGGATTTACTTTTGATTTAAAATAATTTTTTTTTAAATAGTAAGTATTGTTCCACATCAGACTTAATGACAGCTGAGATAGATTTACAGTTAACTATAGACGATGCTCTTCATCAGCTGGGCCCTTGGCTTGCAGGTGGAGAAGGCAGAAGTGCACAAGAGCCTGCGGCATGTGAGCCACAGATCAGTCCCGGGTCAACACTGTCAGAGCTGTCCCACTGCAATGACGCTCCATAAGATAATTTAACTTTACCAACACTTGTGGAAAAGTAGAAGGGCGATGTGAAGAAGGAAATAGGAGTGGACACCAGTAAGTATAGGTTCAAATAAAGTCAAGATTCAATCATATAAGTGCTCAATATGATAAATCATTTTTCTGGTTTGTAGCTAAGTGGTGGCAGTGCATGTCTTTAATCCCCATAACACTCAGGAGACAGAGGCAGGCAGATCTCTGACTTCAAGGCTAGCCTGGTCTACAGAAAGAACCAACTACCTTTTTTTGAGACAGAGTTTCTCTGTTGCTTTGGAGCCTGCCCTGAAACTAGCTCTGTAGACCAGGATGGCCTTGAACTGATAGAGATCTTCCTGCCTCTGCCTCTGCCTCTGCCT
>NC_022026.1:51487952-51497406 GCF_000317375.1 Microtus ochrogaster
GCCTCTGCCTCTGCCTCTGCCTCTGCCTCTGCCTCTGCCTCTGCCTCTGCCTCTGCCTCTGCCTCTGCCTCTGCCTCCCAAGCACTGGGATTAAAGGCATGTGCCACCACCACCCAGCCTGAACAATCTACTTTTAAAGTCCAGTTTTGACCATATTTTGTTCCTGCTTGGAAAAAATCCAATGAGATAACATTTGAGCTTTATAGTATGGTTTTAAAAAGTTTTTCATGAATCAAGTGTATCCTAGCTACTGTTCCAGTTTTCTTTCATTCATTCTGAGTTTCTCAAGGAAGAATATCTATGTGTCCATAAGTATGGAACACTATGCTAGAGGGGTCAGTACAATAGTTTTCTAAAGCCTCAGTCATACATAATAGATTGTGATTCTATTTTCTCAAAAATGTATATTATGCATTATTCTTAAATGTTAATTATTATCTTCCTACCAATAGTTAGAGTTTATGTTCCTTTTTAGCAATATTAATCATGGCATCAAAAATAAAATAATTTCAACTTTTATAATCCTTTAGAATTCTCATCCTGAGAAACATGACAAATCTAATCATAGTTGTAGATCTAAATTTTCAGTGTGAAATCTGTATACCCACAGGAGTCACTCAAGGGCATCTATTAGTATGCAAGACATTAAGATATTGGAACTTGGCTTTTTTTCTTACCTGTAATTTATATGATTTAAAACATATAAAACTTTTATTGAAGACAGTAGTAGCCATTAACCAAACATGGTTATTCTGTGGTTAGCGCAAATTGAGATACTGAGACTTCAAAATATATACCAGATTTCAAACACAGAAAAAACATACAATGTCAAATATTTTTCATTAATGTCCTATTGAAATAGTATTTTTAAAAGGTTTAATTAAAACACAATTATTGAGATTAATACCATGTTTCCTTTTGTTTGAGTTATCTATTAAAAAGTTTAAAAACTTCATATGTGCTTCATTTTTACTTAGACTATATTTCTATTGAATGATAATGAGAAATAATAGTTTTGTAGTAATACAGTATAAAATGGAGCTTTTTAATGAATACAAAATGTATATGTTTTGTTGTATAAAATGTATAGTGGGAATTCATGTTTAAACTCTTACCATAATGACAGAAGGGGGAAATTGCAAATGTTTTGAAAATATTGCTCTTAAAAGCTAATTGAAAACTTCATTTAAAATGGGCTTTCCTGTTCTCTCTAGTCTGCTCAGTGTACCCTGATGACAAAGATGCTAGCATCAGTTTTTTCTACTCTCCAGATACCTCATTCAAACAGTACTCTTCCACTTGTTCCTAGGTCAGCACTGGCTCTATACATTTTCAAGGTTCTGAGAAAAAAAATGAAATGTTTTTAGCTCTCTGTTTAAAATTATTAGCAATGTCAAGAAAGTTAAAATGGAACACAGAGGCTAAGAGAGGGTCCTTCGGAATCTTTAACCTTTGGAACTGTGTATACCATATGCCCACAAAACTGACCTTGCCTCAGATCATGCACATTCTTGGAGTGCCCAGGTGTTCTTGGTTCCTTTAGACTCCCTGATAATTACTGTGAGGTGCTGAGAATTCCCTATCCTGATTTAGAAGAATGATTATAGGTCTTTATAATTATAGGTCCTTAAGTGAAAGCTCTGCTCTTTCATTATGCTGCTAAAACCATGTTTCCTAGAGTCTTCTCTTGAATTTCATGGTCTGGCTAGAGCTTTACTACACACAGAAAGAAGGAAGATTTTAGTCTTCACAAAAGAGCTATATCATCTCATTCCCTAGCAATTCCTTTCAACTTGCGTGATTAAATTAGAATGTTTTTCATCTTGATGAGACAATATTTTGATAATTATTTCTTCATTACCCACAAACCTAAGTATCCCAATTAATACTAAAATTAATCTATAAGGCTATCATTGTCATCATTACATTAACATATAAGACATTTGAACAAATTTAAGTATCTTATTATGCCACGAGATTTCTATTCAATTTAAAATACCATTAGTTTAATTTAAACTTGTTTAAGGATGATGATAAAAAGCACTCATGTTTCTCTTGAATTTGAAGGGTAAAGTGAACTTTTATTATAAGAAGATAAAGAATTGGTCCTGATTAACTTTGTTAAAAAATCAAAAAGTATTAACAATAATGAGTATTGAACATTTTGTTCACAATCAAACGTAAAGAAAAGCATGTCTTCTAAAAGCAGAAGCTGAAAATATGTCCATTGTTGTGAAATAAAATAGCAACAAATTTAAGGAAATGGGCATGGACAGCAGAAGTATGATCACAGCAAATTGGAATGATCAAAAGATATAAAAAGGCGTCTTTTGATTGAACCAAGAGCAAACACAAATGTCAGATACTAATTTCACTCCAATGACTAAATGGTTTAATGTTCAAATAAGTTGTGCCCACACCACTCTTGCATTCAATTTTCTTTACTGTTTTGATAAAGGATCCTGCTGATTTAAAATCCTTGCCTTCAAATAACCCTCCCACCATGGCCTCCACAGTAGTTGGTATTATGGGTGTGTGCCAGGGAACCCAAGGCAGTAATTTTTATAGATAATTGGGTACAAGTTAAATAAAAAATAATATTAAATTATCTTAGATAAACATCAAAGCAATACTTGAAAATTAACCATTTATTGGAGATGTTGTCATTTATCCAGTGTGCATTTTTGGCTTCTTTGTCAAAAATATGATGTCCAGAGGTATGTGGACTTTTGTCTCAGTTTGAATTTTAGGATTTTAGTACATTGATAAATGTGTCTGCTTTTACACCAATGCCATGTTATTTATATTGCTATATCTCTCCAATACAATTTGCCATCTGGGATGACAATACCTTTTGCAGTTCTTTATTATTCAAGATTTTTCTAAACTAACTTTAGTTTTTTTTTTAGTGTGTTTCTATATGAGGCTGAAAATTGTTCTTCCAACTTCTGTGAAGAATCATGTTGGGTCCCAACCATCTCCCTCACAGCATCCACCAACCACCCACAAGGGCATCTGAGACAGACCACCAGAGACTTGGAGAAGTGAGTTTCTGGGTTCCCAACTAAAGGTTCCCAAACTCCAGAGGTACATCCTGTGCAAAACCCACATCCAGCAAACACCCAGAGACCTAAGAACAGCCTCCCCACATTCCTAAACATCCCCCACAGCATCTACAACCACCAAAGGCTTGGTCCAAACTGCATCTGGAGAAAGAGCAACCACCCAAGGCACAGGCCCCACCTGCACCAAGTGGAAGAAGAGGGACCCCCTGAAGCACAAGCCGCAACTATACCCACTGGAAGAAAAGATGGGCAGATGATAGTGTAAAAACACATTCAACAATATAAAGAGAATATGGTACCACCAGAAACCAGTAGTTCTACAACAGCAAGACTTGAACATTCCAATGCAGATTTTATGAAAATAATTGAGGCCCTTAATGAGGAAATGAGAAATGCCCTTAAAGAAGTGAAGGAAAAGACAAACAGAAAATTGGAAGAAATCAAAAAATCCCCAGAAAGCAAAGAAAGCCAAGAAAAAAAAAAAACAATCAAACAGGTGAAGGAAATGGTTCAAGACTTGAAATCTGAAATAGAGGCAATAAAGAAAACACAAACCAAGGAAAATCTGTGTAAACAATCAGAAACTACAGGTGCAAGCATAACCAATAGCATACAAAACATGAAAGAGAGAATTTCAGGGGTTGAAGATATGACAGAGGAAATATTCATCGGTCAATGAAAATGGCAAATGCAACAAACTCTTAACACGAAATATTCAGGAAATCTGAGACACTATGAAAAGACCAAACTTAAGAATAATAGGAATAGAAGAAGTCCAGCTGAAAGGCACAGAAAATATATTCAACAAAATCACAGAAGAAAATTTTCCAAACCTAAAGGACTTACCTATGGAAGTACAAGAAGCTTACACAACACTAAATAGAAAAAAACAAAAAAAGTTCCCTCACCACATAATAATCAAAACACTAACCATACAGAATAAAGAAAGAATATTAAGAGCTGCAAAGGAAAAAGGCAAAGTAACATAAATAGGCAAACCTATCAGAATTACACCTGGCTTCTCAAGGGAAACTCTAAAAGTCAGAAGGTCCTCGATTAGGTCTGCAGACACACAGAGATGCAAGTCTAGACTATTATACATAACAAAGCTTTAAATCACCATAGATGGAACAAACAAGATATTCCGTGAAAAAAACAGATTTAAAGATACCTATCCACAAATCCAGCCCTACAGAAAGTACTAGAAAGAAAACTCCAATGCAAGGAAGCTGGCTACACCCACAAAATCATAGACAGTAGATAATCCCACACCAGCAAAACCCAAAAAGGAAACACAATACCACTACCAACAACAAAACCAAAAATAACAGGTATTAACAATCACTGGTCATTAATATCTCTTAATATCAATGGTCTCAAATCACCTAAAAAAAAGACACAGGCTAACAGAATAGATATGAAAACAGGATTCATTCTTCTGCTGTATGTCGAAACACACCTCAACTTTAAAAACAGACATTACTTCAGAGTAAAGGGTTGGGAAAAATTTTTCCAACCAAATGGACCTAAGAAACAAGCTGGTGTAGCTATCCTACAACCTAACAAAAGAGACTTCAAACTAAAATCAATCAAAAGAGATGAAGAAGGACATTTCATATTCATCACAGAAAAAATTCCTCAAGATGATTTCTCAATTCTAAACATCTACTCCCCAAATACAAGAGTACCCACATTTTTAAAAGAAACATTACTAAAGCTTAAATCACAATCAAACCCTACACACTAGTAGTGGGAGACTTCAACACCCCACTCTCACCATTGGACAAGACAGCCAGACAGAAACATAACAGAGAAATAAAGGAACTAACAGAAGTTATGACTCTAATGAGTTTAACAGTATTGATAGAACATCCACCCAAACACAAAGAATATATATATTTCTCAGAACTTTGTGGCGCCTTCTCAAAAACTGACCACATAGCCAGTAACAAAGCAAACCTCAACAGACACACAGAAAAAAATGAAATAAACCCCTGTATCTCACCAGATCACCATGGCTTAAATTTAGAATTCAACAACAACATTAATTAAAGAAAGCCCACAAACTAATAGAAATTGAACAATGCTCAACTGAATCACCCCCGGATCAAGGAAGAAATAAAGAAATTAAAGACTTCCTAGAATTCAACAAAACATACCCAAACTTATGGGACACTTTGAAAGTGATGCTAAGAGAAATGTTCATAGCACTAATTGCCTTCATAATGAAACTGGAGAAATCTTACACTAGTAACTTAACAACATACCTGAAAGCTCTAGAACAAAAATAAGCTGTATATTGTTTTCTTTGAATTCTTGATATTATTAAGTATAGAGAAACTCAAAACAATTCCACAAAAATCAGGTACAAGACAAGGCTGTCCACTCTCTCCATATCTATTTAATATTGTGCTCGATGTTCTAACCAGAGCAATAAGAAAACAAAAGAGGGTCAAGGGGATACAAATCATAAAGAAAGAAGTCAAACATTCACTGTTTGCAGATGATATGATAGTTTACATAAGAGACTCGAAAAGTTCTACCAGGGAACACCAAGAGCTGATAAATACCTTCAGTAACGTAGCAGGATACAAGATTAATTAAAAAAAAAACAGCCCTCCTATATACAGATGATAAACAGGCTGAAAAAGAAACCAGAGAAATATCACCATTCACAATAGCTACAAACAACATAAAATATCTTGGGGTAACTCTAACCAAACAAGTGAAAGACCAGTATGGCAATAACTTTAAGTCTTTGAAGAAAGATATTGAAGAAGATATCAAATTGGAAAGATCTCGCATGCTCTTGGATAGGCAGGATCAACATAATAAAAATAGGAATCTTACCAAAAGCAATCTACAGATTCAATGTAATTCCCATCAAAATCCCAGCACAACTCTTCACATAACTTGAAAAAAACAATACTAAACTTCATATGGAAAAACAAAAGCCCAGGATAGCTAAAATAATCCCTTATAATAAAGGAACGTCTAAAGGCATCACCGTTCCTGACTTCAAGCTCTACTATAGAGCTATAGTAAGAAAACTACTTGATATTGGCCCAAAACAGGTGAATGGAATAGAATCAAAGACCCTGATAGTAATTCACATACTTAAGAACACCTGATTTTTGACAAAGAAGCTAAAATTATACAATGGATAAAAGAAAGTATCTTCAACAAATGCTGCTGGCATAAATGGTTGTTGACATGTAGAAGAATGCAAATGGATCCATATATATCCCCATGCACAAAACTCAAGTCAAAATTGATCAAAGACCTCAACATAAATCTAGCCACACTGACCCTCATAGAAGAGAAAGTGGGAAGTAGCCTTGAATGCATAGACACAGGAGACCACTTCCTAAATATAACACCAGTAGCAAAGGCACTGAGATCGACAATAAATGGGACCTTCTGAAAATGAGAAGCTTCTGTAAGGCAAAAGATACATTCAAGAAAATAAACAGCAACCTACAAAATGGAAAAAAAAATCTTCAAAAACTCCACATGTGACAGAGGACTAATCTTCAAAATATACAAAAGATACAAGAAACTAGATATCAAAATATCAAATAGTTCAATTACAAAATGGGGTACAGATCTAAACAGAGAATTTTCAACAGAGGAATCTCAAATGGCCAAAGGCATGTAAAAAACTGTTCAACATCCTTAGCCATCAGGGATATAAAAAAATGCAAATCAAAACAACTCTGAGGTACCATCTTACACCTATCAGGATGACTAAGGTTAAAAACACTAATGAAAGTTTATGCTGGAGAGGATGTTGAGTAAGCGAAAGACTCCTCCTTTCTTGGTGGGAGTGCAAACTCATACAGCCACTTTGGAAATGGAGGTTTCTCAGAAAATTGGGAATCAGTCTACCTCAAGACCCAGCAATAGCACTCTTGGGCATATACCCAAAGGATGCAACTCAAACATCAAGACCATTTGCTCAGTTGTGGACATAGCAGTATTACTCATAATAACCAGAACCTGGAAACAACCTAGATGCCCCTCAACCAAAGAATATATAAAGACAATGTAGTACATTACAAAATAGAGTACTACTCAGTGGAGAAAAAAAAAACAATGATATCTTGAAATTTGCAGACGAGTGGATAGAACTAGAGAAAAAACATCCTGAGTTAGGTAACCCAGATTATGGAAGACAAACATGGTATGTTCTCATGCATAAGTGGATATTAGACATAAAGCCTATAGTCCATGACCCCAGAGAAGACAGGAAACAAAGAAAACCCTAAGAGGGACATACATGAGTTACCTTGGAAAGGGGAAGTAGAAAAAAATCTCCTTAGTAGATTGGCAGCATGCAGGGAGGGGAAGGGTGGTAGTGGAATTGGGAAGGGATAAGGAGAGGGGGGAGGAGAACATGAGGGAACAGGATGGTTGAGATGGGGGAAGGACAGAGAGGCAGAGCAAGGAGATACTTTGTAAGAGGGAGCCATTATGTGGCTAGCAAGGAACCTGACACCAAGAAATTCCCAGGAATCCACAAAGATAATCCCAGCTAAGAATCTAAGCAAAAGTAGAGAGTACCTTAGCTGTCATTCCCCTATAATCAGATTGATGACTACCTTAATTGTCATGATAATAGAACCTTCATTCAGTAACTGATGGAAGCAGATGCAGAGATCCACAGCTAAGCACTTTGTTGAACTCCTGGAGTTCAGTCATAGAGAGGGAAAAATAATATTAAGAGAAAAGGGATCAAGACCACAATGGAGAAACTCACAGAAATAGCGGACCTGTGCATGTGGGAGCTCACTGACTACATACTGACAGCTGAGGGACCGGCATAAGACCAAATGAGGTCCTCTGAATGTGGGTGACAGTTGTGTGGCTTGAACAGTGTATAGGACCACTGGTAGTGGGACCAGGATCTATCTCTAGTGCATAAACTATCTTTTTGGAGCCCATTCCCTGTGGAGGGATACCTTGCTCAGCCCAGATACAGGTGGGACGACCTTGGTCCTGCCTCAAGTGATGTGACAGACTTTGTTGACTACCCATAGTAGGCTTCATCCTCTCTAAGGAGTGGATGGTGGTGGGATGGGGAGAAGGTGGGAGGAGCGAGAGGACAAGAGGGAGTGGGAACTGGGATTGGTATGTAAAATAAAATTGTTTTAAAAAGAAAAAAAATGGCAGTGTTAGGCTATCTTTCAAGATTCATTATATCATTAGCCCTGAGTAGTTGGCTGCATTTCCAGCACCAGGAATGATTTGAGGGAAATTAGGTAGTTCAATTACAGAGCTGTTGGTTACTGCCAAGGTGTGTGTGCCACTAAGACATAACTTTAATCTTAACTTCTGTAGTGTGCTAAGGCCTTGATGTAGTATTCTGTCTGCATATGTACATATTGTGGCAATTATTTTTGAAAGAAGCCAACAACTTGAAAGTAACATTGAACAAGTCAAATAGCCCATTAATTTGGGGGAGGGGGGAAGAATTGTACTGGAATTTTGACAGGTATTGCATTGAATCTGTTGACTGATTTTGATAGTGATAAGTATTGGAGCCCCAGTTATTGGGTATACACTGCTGATGTAGTAAGCCAAATCAAACTGAATTAATAAGACCAAGTTTAATAAATAGAGCAAAGCAACCACCAGGTGACTCTCAGAAAGGAAGGAAAGAAAAATCACGTGGCAGGTCTGGTGACAGGGTCTTAAATACCCTGTAGGCATGGCCTTGGGCAAACCCAGGGAGGGAGTTTACCTTTGGTGGACTTTCTTTGGACAAGGTTTGGAGAGCGCAGCACTAGAGATCTGCTGCTTTGTGCATTGAAGGTGAGGTTTAGAATGGGGTCACTAGCTGGAGATCCTGAACAGGTAGGCTGACCATTTTCACTGTATTAATCCTATTGATCCATGAACATGGGAGAGCCTTATATCTTCTGATCTCTTCTTCAGTTTTTTTCTTCAGTGTCTTAAAGTCATTATTATATATGGTTTTTACTTGCTTTATTGGTGTTATCCCAGGATATTTTTTGATGTTCTCTAATTTATTCTCAGTCTGTTTGTCCTTTATATACGAGAAATTTGTCTCATAGCAAGCAGGATGAAAGACATAAAAACCACTAACAAAAATCAATGAGAGTTAAAAATAATTTTTACAAAATCAGTAAAGTCTAGTGCCAACTGTTTAATAAAATTCAGGAAACGACACATTTGGCTCTACTTAGAAAAAAAAAACAAATTTCCTGATATAAGAAATAACAAAGGATCAGAGGCCAGGTCAGCTACCTGGAAACCAGAGAAAGTAGGAAGTACCCTACAACAGATGGGCACAGGAGATCGCTTCCTAGGTACAACCCCAGCAGCACAGACATTAAGGGCCTCATTGAATAAATGGGACCTCCTGA
>NC_022026.1:51498686-51621229 GCF_000317375.1 Microtus ochrogaster
GTGGCGGGGAGGAGGCGGAAATCCTCAATAAATAAATAAATTAAAAAAAAAATAAAACAAAGAGTTCGGTTCTTTGACAAAATCAACAAAATAGACAAAGTCTTATCCAAACTAACTAAAAGGCAGAGAAATAATATCCAAATTAACAAAATCAAAGACAGAAAAGGGAACAAAACAACAGACACCGAGGAAATCCAAAGAATTATTAGGTTATACTTCAAAAACCTGTATTCCACAAAATTGGAAAATTTAAAATGGACAATTTACTTGATAGATAACACTTACCAAAGTTAAATCAAGATCAGATAAACAATTTAAATAGACCTATAACCCAAAAATAAATAGAAACACTCATTTAAAGTTATCCAACCAAGAAAAGCCCAGGGCCAGATGGTTTCAGTACAGAATTCTACCAGACCATCAAAGAAGAGCTAATACTAATACTCCTCAAATTATCAAACAAAACAGAAACAGAAGGAAGATGGTCAAATGCATTTTATAAGGCCACAGTCACTCTAATACATAAACTATAAAAGACTCAACAAAAAACAATTGCAGACCAAGCTCTCTCATGAACATTGATACAAAAATGAATACTCAACAAAGTACTTACAAAATGAATGCAGGCACATATAAAAAAGATCATCTATCATGATTAAATAGGTTCCGTCCCAGAAATGCAGGGATGGTTCAACATATGAAAATTTGTCAATATAATCCACCATATAAACTAACTGAAAAAAACACATTATCACCTCATTAGATACTGAAAAAGTCTTTGACAAAATCCAATAGCCCTTCATGATAAAATTCTTGGAGAGATCAAGTCTACAAGGAACTTACCTAACATAAAAAAGCAATTTACAGCTAGTCAATAACCAACATCAAATTAAATAGAGTGAAACTCAAAGCAATTCCACTTAAATCAGGAACAAGACAAGGTTGTAAACTCTCTATATATCTGTTCAATATAGTATTTGATGTTCTGGCTAGAGCAATAAGACCACTTAAAAAGATCAAGGAGATACGAATCAGAAAGGAAGAAGTCAAATATCATTATTTGTAGATGATATGATAGAATACATAAATGACCCCAAAAATTCTACCAGGGAACTCTTATAGCTGATAAACAACTTGGGTGAAGTGGTTGGATACAAGATTAACTCAAATAGGTCAGTATCACCTCTTATATACAAACAATGAACTGGATGAGAAAGAAATCATGAAATCAACACCTGTTATAATAGCAACAAATCATATAAATATCTTGGTGTAACTCTAACCAAGTAAGTGAAAAACCTTTATGACAAGAACTTTAAATTTTTAAAGAAAAAAATTGGAGAAGATATCAGAAGATGGAAAGATCTCCCATGCTCCCATGAATTGGTAAGATTAACATAGTAAGAATGGCCATCAAAGCAAAAGCAATCTACAGATTCAATGTGATTCCTGTTAATAACCCAACATAAATCTTTACAGAACTTGACAGAACAATATTCAACTTCATATGGAAAAATTAAAAACCCAGGATAGTTAAAACAGTCTTGTACAATAAAAGGAATTCCAGAGATACCTCCATCACAGATTTCAAGCTCTATTACATGCTATAGTAATAAAAACACATATGGTATTTGTATTAAAACAGATAGGTGGATCAATGGAAGCAAATTGAAGACCCAGACATAAATCCACACACCTATGAACATCTGGATTTTGTCAAAGAAGCCAAAATTAAACAATGGAAAAAAGAAAGCATCTTCAATAAATGGTGCTGCCATAACTGGGTGTCAACATGTAGAAGAATGCAAGTAGATCCATATCCATCACCCAAGTCCAAATGGATCAAAGATCTCACTAGAAAACCAACACTGAATCTTATAAAAAAGAAAGTGGGAAAGTAGCATTGAACATATTGGCATAAGGGACAACTTCCTGAACAGAACACCAATAGGTCAACATTTAATAAATAACACTTCATGAAAATGAAAAGTTTCTCTAAGACAAAGGACATCGTCAATAAAATAAAATGGCAGCCTTCAAAATGGGAAAAGATCTTCATCAATCCAATATCTGACAGAGGACTAATTTCCAAAATATATAAATAACTCCAGAATCTAGACATCAAAAACCCAAATAATCCAATTAAAAATAGGGTACAAATATAAACAAAGAATTTTCAACAGAAGACTCTCAAATGACTGAGAACCAAATATTCAACATCCTTAGCAGGGAACTGCAAATCAAAATGACTCTGAGAAGCCACCTGTCAGAATAACTAAGATCAGAAGCACAAGTAACAACTCATGCTGGAGAGGATGTTGAGCAAAGGGAACACTCCTCCATTGCTGGTAGGAGTGCAAACTTGTACAGTCACTTTGGAAATTGAAATGGTGGTTTCTCAGAAAATTGAAAATCACTCTACCTCAAGATCCAGATATACCACTTTTGGGCATATACTCAAAGGATGCTCAATCATACCACAAGGACACTTTCTCAACTATGTTAATAGCAGTACTATTTGTAATACCAGAACCTGGAAACAACCTAGATGTCTCTTAACTGAAGAACAGATAAAGAAACTGTGGTACATTTGCACAATGGAGTATTACTCAGCTGAAAAAAAAAAACAATGACATCATGAAATTTGCAGGCAAATGTATGGAACTAGAAAAAAATTCATTCTGAAGGAGGTAATGCAGACCCAGAAAGACAAACATGATATGTATTCACTCATAAGTGGATATTAGCTGTAAAGTAAAGGATAGCCATGCTACTATCTACAGACCCAGAGAGGCTAGGTAACAAGGAGGACCCAAGGGGGACACTTCGATCTCCCTAAGAAGGGGAAATGGAAGAAATTTTGTGGGTGTACAGGAGTAGGTGAGGATGGGAACATGAGGGGTCAGGTGTCATAGGGTATGGGGAGGTTAAGGGCCAACTGGAAAGGGCAGGCATTGCAGGGTCAGGCAGAAACCTGGTGCAAGGGAAACTCCCAGGAATACACAAGGAAAATCCCAGTTAAAACTCTTAGCAATAGTAGATATGTACCCTGAACTGGTCATCTCCTTTGACCAGGCAAGACTTCCAGTGGAGGGATTGGGACACCAACCCCACCATATAACCATTGACCTACAGTCTTTCCTATCTATGGGATGTGCTGGAAAGTCTGGTAATGGGTAAGGATGGTATAGAGATTGTGGAAGTGGCCAACCAATGACTGTTCCAGCCTGAGACCCATGCTACTAGAGTGTTCCCACCCCATGACACTGCCTGGAGTACCAGGACCCAGAGCCTGGATGGCCCAGAGACCTAGGATAGAACCAAATATGACTGGAAGAAAAAATATCAGTTTAATGATGTGCTATGGGATTCCCCTCTGTATGCTGTGAATACCATTGATTAATAAAGAAGCTTTTTTGGGCCTCTAATAGGGTAGAGCAGAGATAGGTGGGGAAAACTAAACTGAATGCTAGGAGAAAGAAGGCGGAGTCAGAGAGAAGTCATGTACCCCTGCTGGAGACAGGCACTTGGGATGAAACTTTACCAGGTAAGGCTCAGCCACATGGCGATACACAGATTAATAGAAATATGCTTAAGCTATTGGCCAGACAGTATTGCAAATAATATGGTTTCTGTGTGGATATTTCGGGGCTGAGCAGCCCGGAACTAACAAGCAGCCTTCCTACAACAATGATGCCCTAAGGATATTCTGCTATATTTATGGACTGGTGCCTAGCCCAATAGTCATCAGAGAGGCTTCCTCTGGCAACTGATGGAAACAGATATAGAGATTCATAATGAAACATTAGACTGAGCTTGGAAAATCCTGTGGAAGAGAGGGAGGAAGGATTGTAGGAGCCAGAGAGGTCAAGGATATCAGAAGAAAACCCACAGAAACGAATAACCTGGCCTCACAGGGGCTCACAGAGATTGAACTGAAAACCAAGGAACCTGCATAAGACTGACCTTAGCCCTCTACATATATGTGATAGTTGTACAGCTTGATCTTCTTGTGGGACTCCTAAAAGTAGCAGCAGGGGCTGTCCCTAACACTTTGGTTGACTTTTGGGGCCCTATTCCTCATACTGGGTTGTTTTGCCCAGACTTAATAAAAGGGGGGGGGGCTTAATCTGACTGCAGCTTGATATGCCATGTTTTGCTGATATCCAAGGGAGGCCTGCCCTTTTCTGAGTAGAAACAGAGGAGAAGTGGAATGGGGTTTAAAGGGAGGTGGGGGAAGGAACTGGGAGGAGAGAAGGGAGGAGAAACTTAGGTCGGGCTATAAAATAAATTAATAACAAATAAACAAAATACTATGACTAAAACATTTCCCCAAAAAATAACAAACATATTAAAGACCCTACAAACTTTAAAATGATAAGGGAATACTTTGAAACAATACTGTTGACAAATTTGTTAAGTTGGATCAAATACGAAATACTTAAAATACAAATTATTAAAATTCATTCTATATGAAACAGATAACCTAAGTTTAAAATTGAATTTGTTTCTATAAACTTTCCACCAGAGAAAACTCAAGGACCAGATGATTTCACTCTTTAAGCTTACCAAACATTTAAAAAATAAGAAAAACAAAATAGAAGGATCTATATCCTGACTCAGTTTTAAGGATTGTTTTATTCTGGTATTAGAAGTAGACAAAGATAAAACAAGAAATGAGAATTACAAATGAATCTCTCATGGACATTGGTTCAGTAAGCTACTAAATGTTGTCAAATTGACTACAGCAATGTAGAATAGACTGCCTATCATTGCTAAAAGAGGTTTCCCTCAAGATAGGCAAGACTGACTCTACAACAAACACCAATCACTATGATCAACAATACAACAAACTGAAGAATTATTATTTCAATATATCCAAAAAAGGTATTTGAAAGAATTTAAAATTTATATATAATCTATCCTCATGATAGCAGTAGGAATTAATATCCTTCACTGGAAGGAGTTATCTAAAATCATACTTACCAATGAAAAATATTTCTTAATAGATAAGGAAGGAGATAAGAATATCTGTTATGCCTACTCTTGTTCAATAGCATATTAGAAATCTTATCCAATATAAGTTCAGAAGAAGAAATAATATGCACAACGATATGAAATTAGAAATAAGTAAATAAAATTAGCTCCACTTTAAAATACTTTGTTGTCCATATATAAAACTTCAAATGTCTACATGAAAATCTCCTAGAGTGAATGAGTATATCAAGTTTTGGAGTATAAAATCAGTTGTGTTAATGATTATGAAAATTCTATAAAATATAGACAATCAGAACCAAATATTAAAATGTTAATACTTAAGTTCAAATCTACAAAATATATGAAGAATCTACGTATTGAAATCTATGAAACACTAATGCTAGAAAGCAAAAGTTTCTAAATAAATGAAGACACACCATGTTTATGGGTTAGAAGACTTAATGGTGTGTCTCCATTAATTTAGTGAGTTTTCCATTGATTCCTACCTTTATACCGTGGTAAAATTTTTCTCTTCTTTTTTATTACAAAACTTAACTGGGAATTTTTATTTCTTATCTAAATGAGCATCTTTCTTTGATTTAATGTGCTGAGCTTACTTCCTCAAATTTGCTTCTTTTCTCATTGTTTTGTCTAATATTCCTCCCTTTAGCATCTTTTCTTTTTTAACCTTAGCTCACTTGCTGTGGAATCCTCTTGTACACTGTAAAGATTTATCACGCAAATTGGTTTAATAAAACACTGATTATTAGACAGTGGCCAGGCAGGAAGTACAGGTTGGGCAACCAAACTAAGGATGATGGGAAGGAGAAGGGCAGAGTCAGGAGTCCCAGCCAGACATAGAGGGAGCAGGATATGAATGTGCCATGTTAATAAAGGTACCACTACATGTAGCAGAGTATAAATAAGAAATATGGGTTAACTTAAAATTTAAGGGCTAGTTAGTAAAAAACCTGAGCTATTGGTCAAGTATTTATAATTAATATAAGCCTCTTGGGAAGCAGCTCCTGGATAATTTGAGAACAAATGGTCAGGGCAGAAATATCCAATTACACGCATTCACATTATTCCAGCTGTCAAAACATCACAGAGGATACTTGCATATCCATTCTACAATTCTAGCCTGGTGCCTACCCTAGAAGTACATCAAATTTAGTGTATTTGTTTTTTACAAAAATATGAATTCTTTTTTTGTGCAGATTGATGTATTTTACCATTACATTTCTGTAGTAGGAAGAGGAGCGAGCAGTGTCCCACCGCCCGGCTAGCTTACACCCAAAATAATTACATGGAAATTGTCTTAATTAAATTACTGCCTGGCGCATTAGTACTAGCCTCTTACTGGCTAACTCTCACATCTTGATTTAACCCATTTCTAATAATCTGTATGTCACCACAAGGTCGTGGCTTACCAGGAAAGAGTCAGCATGTCTGACTCTGGCGACTCCATGGTGGCTCTCTCTCCCTGCCTTCTTTGCCCAGCATTCTGTTCTGCCTACCCTGCACACCTAAGGGCTGCCCTATCAAAAGCCCAAGGCAGTCTCTTTATTCAACCAATGAAATCAACACAAGTATAGAAGGACCTCCTACACCATTTCCCCTTACAGATTGGCACCTCAACGTGGTCGACTAACTCCACATAAAACCTGAGAGGGCTTTAAAAGGAATTCTAGACACAAATATAGAGTTTAACACAGCTTTTTGCTGTGTGCTGGCAGGGTGCCGCAGAGAAATCTTTCCAACTCAGAAACAGTAGCAGGAAAAAAGCTGCGCCATTTTAAAACAAGGCTTCCTGGGCCCTGCCTCTGGTGCAAACTCTGGCTATGGAGCATTGTGGGCCCCGATGTTTGTGTGCCTACTCGGGGTTGGAAACAAAGTACCTGAGACCATGCCTCTGGCTTGGTGCTTTCTGCCTGGGCAGATGGCAGGATCAGGCTTAGGCAGGTGGGAGAGCATGGCAAAATTCTGCCACCATGCAGAGAGATGTTTCCAGGCTGCACAGTGCTCTGCGTGGCAGATTTGGCTATAACTCAAATAAAAAGAGTTTATGTGCTGCACACTCAGTCTCAGAGTTAAAGTACTGAGTGCAGCTCCTGCCTGGCGGGCCCCAGAGCTAGCAGAAATGGTACGTCTACCATTTTGAATTTGGAGAGAAGTGGAGCCAACATCCAGAGCAGCTGCAACCAAACTGCTTAGCATTTAAAGAGCTCTTCAAGACAGTAGAGAATTAAAGACACTGCAATGGACATATTCAGACACAAAAGACCTCTAAATGGGTCATAGGGTTAGATAAACATACATAGGCTTGGGAGAGAGAAAAAAAGAGTATAGAGAGTCATAGCATAAAGTAAATGCCTTAAAAAGGGGGTAAAGTCTTTAAAGAGACAGAGTACAGATAGTCATAGATTTTAAAAAGTAAAGAAAAATAAGCCATGTAAAAATGGAAAATTCACAGAGAGCCTGGATTCTGTATATTATTGTGTTTTCTTTAAAGTTTTGGACTGTCAAGGAGCTAAGAACTAAAAACTATTTCATTAAATGGGCTGTTAAGCTAAACCAGCATATATGTTTTAAAGGTATTTGATGTGGGAGTGATTTCTTATTAATAAAGAAACTGCCTAGGCCCATTTGATAGGCCAACCCTTAGGTAGGCGGAGAAAACAGAACAGAATGCTGGGAGAAAGAAGCTGAATCAGGAGCTGCCATGATTCTCCCACTCCAGACAGACGCAGGTTAAGATCTTCCCTGGTAAGCCACCTCGTGGGCTACACAGATTATTAAAAATGGGTTAGATCAATATGTAAGAGCTAGCCAATAAGAGGTTGGAGCTAATGGGCCAGGCAGTGTTTAAAAGAATACAGTTTCTGTGTAATTATTTCGGGTATAAAGCTAGCCGGGTGGCGGGAAGCAGCCTCCTGCTCCTATTACAACAGGTATTATGACTTCAGAATTTGGGTCTAAAGGTATGATGCTTTGGAAAAGAGATTCTTCTTTTGTTTTCACAGAGAATGAGACCCTGTGGATTGCTTCTAGACCAATATGGTATGATAGGCCACACCCTCCTGAAAGGTTGCTGTAAACACCCTCAAAAAATTACTTTGCTTGACTGCTGACTGAGAGGAACCTAGCAAACAAGATACACCATGAAAGACCTGATTAACAGCGCCCCCATACAGCATGAAGCAGTTTGGAGAGAAATAACTGTGCCCACATTCCCAAATATTGTTTATATATGCTCTTTTACATTTAAAGGGGGATATGATATAGATATGAATAATTTACATTGGTATAATCTTGATTTATTAATACAAATTTAAGGTCAATTTTGTTATATGTACATGTATTTCTGATCTTGATTAAGGTATTGTGATTGTGTTGTTCATTTAAAAATGTAATGTATAATTAGAAAATATATGTTGTTAATGGATAATCATCAATAATAGTCAAGCTTGTGGTCATGTTAGTTAGATTTTCTAGATATATAGAGATATATTTCAGTTAGATAGGCATTCTTCATATCTTTCAAAGACTACAGAATATGGCATTTAATGTTTTAATAACTTAAGACTTTTCATGACAATGAGACACATCTGCTCCTGGCAGCATCAGCTACTTCAAGAGGAAGATGGGCATCTAAGAGGCTCCTCATGGAGTTTGCTAGCCATTTGGGCAAGAAACTGCTCTTTTCTGGACTGTTGCATAAACTGGACATAGAGAACCTGCAGAGAGAGGAATGCTGACCTTGCCTAAAGGTAAGATGTCTCCCCATTCTTTGATAGGCCCTTTTCTAATGTCAGGATATGTTATTTGTTTCCACATATGAGAGGAAATATGTAATGAAAGCCTGGAGGAGGAGCATTAGACCATAGCCCCAACAGAGACAAGACCTTAGTTTCACTTCACTAGAATGGGATGGAACTGAGCAAGCAGGTCTCCTGAAAAGCACAACTTATGGGTGACCATCAGCAACACCACAACAAGCACTTCTGCTGGCTCAGCAGGCAACCGAAACCCTTCTGCTGGCTCAGAAGATGCCCCCCAGACTTCTTCAGGCTAAAGAAAGCTTTCTCTACCCTGCTGCTGGGAGGTCCCTAACCTCTAGGACTTTCTACCAGTCAGTACCCATACTAATCTTTCCTCCACCAATCAACCCCAAATTAATCTATTTTCCTTGGATTTCCCCTAACTCCTCTTAAAAGGAGCTTGTAGGCTACTTTGGTTGTGGCTCTTTTGCCACTCCAGGGTTAGAATCAATAAAGTACTCTTGTTATTACATACATGGTTGCTGGTCATCATGGGGACTTTTCATGGATCCTAACAGTAATACTTGTCTTTTTGTGTTTAGCTTATTCCAGTTAGCATTATGCCTTCTAGTTCCATCAATAGTCTTGCAAATGGTACTACTTTTCCTTATGGCTGGGTAATAAACCATTAAATATATGTATGATATTTTCTTTATCTATTCATCTGTCAATAGATGCTTAGGCTTATTCTGTAATATTGCTACTGTGAATACAGTATCAATAAATATAGCTATGCAGGTATCTCTTTTTCTAAGTGATAATAAGGACAAAAACTAGGTAAAATATTTTCGCCTTTTATTTCTTTTTCTAAAACCTTGGTTTAGAAGCTTGGTCAAATAACTGATATTTCTTCATTTTTATTAGCACTGCTACAAAGCTTAGGTGATCATCTGTACAAAGCAGCATTTGCTAAGTACACTGTCTACCAACTGGGAATACAAAGACAAATAAGATAAGTGAGGTTAATTCTTAAAGTAGCTTTCACTTTCCTAGGAACTGGAAGAAAATGAGCACATAATTGGTCAGAGTCTCTTATTTTGACCATGTGGTAGGAAGGAGAGGTTGATGGATTTTTCTTTTTGTGTGCTGGGTTAGAATTAATATGTTTGTAACTACAGACTCACTGTAACAAATCAGTGCACTGGCCAGGAGAAAAACACAGCGGGGGACTGTGGAACAAGCAGGAAAAAAATTAAAATCTAAGAAAAATGAGAGAAAAGCACAAACTGACACTAAATATATATCTAAACAACCTTTAGAACTCATGTTTTACAGATAATGAATTAGTAATACTGAATTTTTAAGGTGAAGGGAAGCCCCTGATTCATGTGTGATCACTGTGGTAAAGAACTGTTTTTGTTAATAAAAGCCATAAATTACATGAATTAAACTGATAATATTAGAACCTATAGTTTGGATCATTTTGGTTGAAATGGTTGTCATAAACTCTATGTGTAAAAATGTACAAGTTTAATTTCTTGAGCTTTGTCTAATGTTTTACCATGGTTCTCTGCATCTGTTTCCATCAGTTGGTGGACTAAGCCTCTCTGATGAAATCTGGCCTAGGCATCAATCTATGAGTATAGTAGAATATCATTAGGAATCATTTTATTGACTTTATGAAATTAAGTCATGTTTGCCAGTCATGTTTGGTCCTATCTGAGGTCTCTGGGCTATCTAGCCTCTGGGTCCTTTCCCTCCAGGTAGTGTCAGGGGTGGGCTGCCTCTCATGGCATGGATCTCAGGATGGAACAGTCATTAATTGGCCACTTCCACAATTTCTGCACCACTTTTACCCCAGCACATCATGTAGACAGGACAAACTGTAGGTTGAAGGTTATGTGGCTAGGTGCTCTTATAGAGGATCTGGGTTTGATTCCCAGAACCTACAAAGTAGCCTACAACTTCCTACAACTCCAGTTACATCTATGAAGGCTTTTTTGGTTTGAATGAGAATGACCCCTATAGGTACATACAGTTGGTGAAAATGTTTGGGAAGGATTAGGAGGTCCTATTGGAGGTGTGTCACTGGGGTTTTGAGGTTTCAAAAGATTCACAACATTCTTAGTGTCTCTCTTGGCCTCCTATATTTGGATCAAGATGTATGCTCTCAGCTGATCCTGCCACCATGCCTTTGCTTTGCCATCATGGCCGCTAACCCTCTGAAACTGTAAGCTCAAATTAAGCACTTTCTTTTCTAAGTGATTGCCAATGTTACATTGGCTTTTTCATTTTCATTAATTTATTTGTTATTAAATGATCTTTTATCGTTTTACAAACCTATCCCAGTTCCCACTCCCTCCCCTCTTCCTGTTTCTCCCAACTTTCCCCCACGTCACCCCACATCTACTCCTTAAAGAGGGTAAGGCTTCCCATGGGAGTAAAGAAGACATATTACTTTGAGGCAGGACCAAGGCCCTCCCCGCCCACCACTATACTTAGACTAGTAAGGTATTTCTATAAAAATATAGATTCCATAAAGCCAGTTCAAGCAATAGGGATAAATCCTGGTCCCACTGCCAGTGACCCCACAGCCTGCCCAAGCCTCACAACTGTCACCCACATTCAGAAGGCCTAGTTCAGTGCTATGCAGATTCCCCCACTATCAGTCTGGAGTTAGTGAGCTCCCACTAGCTCAGGTCAACTGTTTCAGTGGGTATCCCATCATGGTCTTGACCCCCTTTGCTCGTATTATTGTTTCTCCCTCTCTTCCACTGATCTCTGGAAGCTCAGTCCAGTGCTTAGCTGTGGATCTCTGCATCTGCTTCCATCAGTTGCTGGATGAAGGTTCTCGGATGACGATTAGGGTAGTCATCAATCTGATTACAGAGAGAAGGCCAGTTCAGGCAAACTCTCCACTATTGCTTAGGATCTTAGCTAGGGTCATCCTTGTGAATTTCTGGGAATTTCCTTGGTGCCAGGTTTCACAGCTAGAGTTATGTAGAGACTCTATTTCAAAATACCAAAAATAAAATAAAATAAAGAAATTAAAGATATTCCCTACTCAATCTGTGAGGTGAAAATTCTCATGATACAAAAGCTAGAAAAGGGAACAACACAAGAATAAAACTGCAAGTCAGTATTCCTAATGAACATAGATATAAAAAAAACCTTAATAAAGTATGAGTAACCTAATTCTACAGCACATTATAAAAATTATTTACCATTATCAGTTGAGATTTATCCTCAATATACAATGCTATCTCAACCATTGTTAATCACCAAAAAATATAATATGCCATATTAACAAAGTTAGGAATAAAAATTGCATGATCTTCTTTATATATAAAGTTAGATAGATAGATAGATAGATAGATAGACAGACAGACAGACAGACAGACAGACAGACAGACAGACAGATAGATAGATAGATAGATTTGTATATCAAAAAATAAGTTCATGTGTGGAAAGTTATTAATAAGTTTGTGCAATGGCAAAAAGTTGAAAGACTTTAAGATCAGAAGAATGTCTATTCTCAGTGTTTCTATTCAACACAGTCCCAAAAACCTTAGCCAAATCAATTAGGCAAGAAAAATAAATAAAAAACATTTTTCTCTGTTCTTGGTCCATTCTTTTCTTGGTTCATTTCTTAGAGAATACAGAATGCAATAGCTACTTGGGAATACTGTCTTTTTAATTATATAATTTGGTTCTTTCTTTCTCTTCCTTCTGATACCCAGTGCATATAGTAATCTACTTGTGGTACCCGATGAGCCCCTTCATTTTTTTGTTTCCATGCTGTTCCTTGTATCAGATAATTTACAGTTTTTTTAATCCAATAATACTTTCTCCTGCTTGATTTAGTATGCTGTTGAACCCGTGTATTAAAATTTTTAGTACAGTTATGTATCAGTTACTTTTATGATGTTGTTATAAAATATCATGGCTAAGAACAATTTTAAAAAAAAGTTACTTTGACTTACAGTTCTAGAAGGATAGGTGCCTATCATGTCAGGGAGTCATAGCAGCAAGTAGCAGGCATGGTGATGGGCTGGAGTAGGAAGCTGATAGATTACATCTCCAACTGCAAACACAAAGACAGAGCAAACTCTAAGTGGGTGAGGTCATAAACTCCTAGTGATGTACCTTCCCTAACCTCCAGGCATTATCATTAACTGGGGACCAAATGTTTAAATGCCTGTGTTGACAGGGGACATTTCTCACTTTAACCACCACAGATTGTATTTTTAGCGGGATTGTACAATGTTTGTCCTTTTCAATAATAATTACTGTCTATTTGTTGAAGTTTTCAATTAGTTCATATATAACTCTCCTTAAATCAGTAAGAACTTTTTAAGTGAGAATTTTTATAGTTATCCTTTTGGATTCTTTGTGAGATATATGAAACTATATCTTGTTTCATTATTTGGATTTTTTTTTTACTTCTCAATTCTCCATAAGTCTGTGTAAGTTTCCATACATTGCATCTGCAGTCCATTAGACTGGTAGATGGTATTCTAAATCAGTCATAGCTTTTAGGGACTTAGAGGCATTTTATGCTTATCCGATTTGTTTTCATTGCTCTTAGTGCTCCCCCAAAGATTTTAGAGAGTGTTAATTGGTGTCATTGTCTTGATAGCAGTAGGACAGAATATAGTACAGTGGGTTGAAGCTGGAAATATTGGAACATTAAGATTTTTGTATGTTTTCTGTTTTTAAGGAAGTATTGCTATGTTGTCCAGCATATCACAATCCTTCTGCCACAACCTTCAAAATACCTGGCTTAAGTCAGGGTGTTAGAGATATGATCTGGTTTCTTTTCATATCAGAGTCAGAGTTTATGTCTGCTCTCTTCTCCATAAAACAAAAAGTATATGAGGCAGCTATGCCAGATTTGATCATACTGCTTACTTCAAACCTAGAGCACTTGCTACTGAATGCTTGAAAATTTAAGTGGCATCCTTTGTGTTCTGTAGTCCAATAGGCTCAGGAGTGCAGGGGTCCTTTAACTTTCAGAGTCAGCTGATTTAGGAATCAGTCTCTCAGGTGAAGGTTATGAAAGCTAGGCTAATGGATGCATTAGTAAACTATTTTCAAATAGAGTAATCTGGATCAATTGTTATGATATACCATGAAAAGATGCAACAAGAGCCTACTCTCCTGTTTAATCAAGCAGAGGTCTTATATCTTTATATCAAAAGATTTCCGTTGCAGGGTAGCACTGATATAAGTCAGAGACAAAGAGAATGCTGATTTCCCTTTCAGATATGGAGATACACCCACCCCCCACACTTTCTAATTTCTCTGATGAGTGAGACAAGGAATGGACTGCAAGGTGTACCATCCCTCCCACTCTGACTTCCAAATTCTCCTCCACAGAGAGCCTATAGGCCTAGAATTGCTGTTGGAACAAGCAAAGGAAAGATATCGGTATTCCTTATCCCATGTATGATCAAGTAATTTATTCTTTGATGGAAGAAAACGTGTATGAGTGTGTATATGTCCAAGTTGAGTGTGTGCATGTGTGTATGCAGTGTGTGTGTGTGTGTGTGTGTGTGTGTGTGTGTGTGTGTGTGTGTGAATGTGCACCTAGAGGTCAATGTCGATGTTGGGTATCTCTATCATTCTCTACTTTCTCTTTTGAGATAAGGTCTCTTCCTCAGTCTGGTGCTACCAATTTACTAAACAGGATGGTGAGTGAGTTCCAGGGATCTGCCTATCTCTGGGTTCCTAACACTGGGACTCCAGACATTTGCCACTGCACCTGACTTTTTAGATGAGTGCTAGGGAGCTGAACTCAGGTCCTTCGGTTTGCAAAGTAAGCATTGTATTGACTGAGCCATCTCTCCAGTCCCACACATAATTTTTTCTTTATTTGCTATGTCAGCTTCTAAAGACTGAATTGTTAGATTCCAAAACCAAAATGAACTTCTAGGAAAGCATACAGTTAGGCTCTTTCTATTGGAAAATTGGAAGCTAGTATCATTCTAGAGGCTGTGACTTCTGCGAGTGTTGGCATGCCCATCTCCATCAACAGCTGTAATTGTTCTTCATACTTGATGGAAATCCTCCAACCCTACTTGTTCTTTGTACTCAATAGAAAGAAATCCTCAGATGTCCTTTCTCTACTGCTCCTTAAGCAAGGGTTTTAAAAGCCAAGCCCTTCCCCACAGACTGGAAATTTGGAGGCTATATGTGGAGCACAAACCCTTAACACCTCAGCAAGAAGATGGTAGCTATGTTTTCCTTCTTTAAAGTATTCCGAGTCTGTCTCCTGCTCTTCCTACCATTGAAAAGATTTTATTTTACTGTTTTATGTGTGTGGGCATTTTATTTGCATGTATGTCTGTGTATCGTGTGCATGCCTGGAGCACAAGAAGGCCAGAGGAGGGCATCTGAGCTCTTGGAAGTGAAGTTATGTTTATGAACTGCCTTTTGGGTGCTAGGAATTGAATGTCCTCCAGAAGAGCAGCCATTGCTCTTAACCACTGAGCCGCCTGCTCTCTCCAGTCCTATTCCTGCTCTTTTGGATGGGAATGTTTTCTCAGTTGTCTAGTATATAGAAGATTTCCAAAAGGATTCTGACCATCTTCTGGAGAATTGATCTGCTTGTAGGTATCTCCAGTATGTATGATGGTAAAAGTATAACCAGGAACCTTCTGTGTCTCACTGGTTATCTGGATAAGTTTTGAACTAAATGTTGAATTTAACCCAACAGTTCTTAATGTTTCTCAAGTGGCTTCAACTTCATCCTTTGTTTCATCCAAATTTCATGTGCTCTGTTTTTTTTCTATTCCCATTATATTGTGCATACCATAAGTTGTGACAGTAAGGATGTTAAACATGATTCCTAGTGACATTCTACTAAACCCATAGCTCAGTGCCTTGCTTACTCATCATCATAGAAGCTTCCTCTTGCAGTAGATGGGAACTAATACAGATACTGACAACTGGACAGTTTGTGGGCAGTGAGAGACCTTGGAAGAGTCAGTCCTAAATGGGATATCTTCATCAAACCCCTCCCCTCAGGGCTCAGGGAGCTATGCTGAAGAGGAGGTGAAAGATTTTAAGAGCCGAGGGAATTGAAGACGCCACAGAAACAGTGTCTTCCAGACACAACAGTACCATACACGCATGAACTCACAAAGACCGTTGCAGCTTGCACAAGGCCTGCATATGTTCAAGCCAGGCGGGCTTGCAAAGGAAAAATTCATTTTCTCCTATGGAGTCTCACTGGGCATATTAACCACACTTTAGGGTTAGCCAGTTCTGAGCAGAAGATGGCCAACAAAAAATGAACTCAGTGGTATTTCTGTAGGCTTTTTGTCTCACTTCACTTTGTTTGGGCATTTTTTTTTGTCTTACTGGTCTTTTGCTTATACATTTTAGTTTTCTATTTTATGTGTGTATTTGTGTGTGTGTCTCTGTGAATGTGTGCTTCTTCTGCTTTCTCTTTGCTACTTTTCTTTTTCTTCTACTCTGGTTTGTTTGTTTTTGGTTTGCCTGTTTGTTTTCTAAAAAGAGAAAAAAGGCAAGAGTTGGGTGGGTGGGGAGGTGGAGGATCTCGGAGAAGTTAAGGGAGGGAAAATCATGATCAGAATACACTGTATGAAAATTTTTTATTTTGTATAAAAATATAAAAACATAAAAGTAAGAATAAAAGGATGTGAATTTACCTTTATATCAACATGGCACAATATTTTTGGACAAAAATAAATACAAGAATTATTTGGCCTCTTCTCCCACTTTTTATGTGAGAATTCAAACAATGCTGTGTAGAAATTACTGGTGCAGACCTGGCATGGTGGCACACACCTGGAGTCCCAACATTTGGGAACTAGAGGCACGGAGGAGTTTAAGGTAATTTTTGCCTAAATAGTGAGTTCCAGGTCAGCTTGGGCTCCATGAGAACTTGTTTCAAAAGGAAAAAAAAGAAAGGTGGGGGGGGGGAGAAGGAAGGAAGGAAGAAGAAAGAAAGAAAGAAAGAAAGAAAGAAAGAAAGAAAGAAAGAAAGAAAGAAAGAAAGAGACAATAAAGAAGAAATGATAGGTACATAGGTTAAGATGAGGATTCTGTGAAGCTTGGTTTTTTCAGCCACCCTATAGAAAGTGTATTTCCATATATGGGAAACAAAATGGAAAGGTTTCCTTTTGTAAGCCAATTTTATTTCATATGAATAGTCATTTACATATGCTGATAGTGAAGTGCTACTTTCGTAATTCATTCTCCTCCCTCCCTAATCCAATTTTAACTCTCAATCTTAAATGGTTCATAAGAGCTGATTTTTTTCCATTACAGCTTATACCCGCACAAAAATAAAATGTATGAAAACTGAATGACATATTTTTTCACTTTACAAACATTGATTTACTTGATTATTTTATAATTTGGTTTTTTTTATTTTTGTAGAGTAGTATTTTACACCAAACATAAAGACTTTTCTAGATTCCTTTCTGATGCTATGATTAAACACACTTACCCAAAGCAACTCTGGGTAGAAAAGGATTTATTTCATTAATATTTCCATGTCACAGCTCATCAGTTAGAGAATACAGGATAAAAACTCAAAAAGGAACCTTGAATCAGAAACCCTGGAGGAATGCTGATTGCTAGCTTACTCTCTGGCTCACTAAGGTTTGTGTTTGGCTAACATCTGTACACAGCCTAGGACCATCTGCCCAGAGAACTAACTGGACCACTCACAGTGAGATGGGTTTTCTAACCCTGATTAAAAATCAAGATAATTCCTCAAAAACATGCCCACAGACCAATCTGATAAAGATAATTACACGACTGAGATACTCCCCCTAGGTGATTCTAGACTGTGTCAAGTTGACAATTAATGCTAACTAAGGAGACTTAGAATGCCCTAGGAGTATATATGGAAAGATTACTAAATCTCAGATAAACAAATTCTTGTAAGACATCTACTATAGAAACATAATAAATTACAATTAGCCATTCAAAATAATCATCTTTGAGATATTTTATAATTAAAAACATTCTGAAATTTGTAAAACATTGCTTTCAGTAATTTTTAGCATGTTTTGGTTTTTTTTAATTTCTAACATTTTTCAAATGTCATTTTATAGCTATTCTTCATCTAAATAAAAGTTGTGGTAATGAGTTAGGAGATCAACTTTACTAGTCAGACATGGCCTCCAGTGAATTTTCACTATCAAAGTCATGCATAAAGAAAAATAATTGCTAATCTAAAAGGGTTAGGGTCAGGGTTAGGGATTGGGTCAGGGTCAGGGTTAGGGTTAGGGTTAGGGATGGGGTCAGGGTTAGGGTTATTTAGATATTCTGTGGCACACAATTTAATTTAAAACATTAGCTTAATTTGTATAACTTACCATGTTTTAATACATTTTTATTTGAGTGTGAAGACATTTATAAGAAATGGAGATCCTACTGTAAATGAAAACTTTAAAAGTGATTAGGTTTATGAAGTATTCTAAATATTGTAGACCCTTGAATTTGAAATGAGACATGAAGTTTACTGTTGTCATTCCTTAAGCTCTCTTTATACTATATTACTTTACAATTCTACACATTTTGGTGAATTTGTGATTTATCTTCTAATTTTATACAGCATCTGTCTTAGGGTTTCTACTGCTGTGAAGAGACACGGTGACCACGGCAACTCTTATAATGGAAAACATTTAATTGAGGCTGTTCAGAGGTTTAGTCTGTTGTCATGGTGCAAAGCATGGTGGCATGCAAGTAGACATGTGCTGGAGAGGCAGCCAAGAGTTATACATTTGGACCCACAGGCAGTGAAAAGAGACACTGGGCATAGTTTGAGCATCTGAAAATTCAAAGCCCGCCCCCAGTGACACAATTTCTCCAACAAGGCCACACCTACTCCCATAAGGCCACCTCTCCTAACAGTGCCACTCCCTATGAGCCTATGGGGGTCATTTTCATTCAAACCACCACAGCATCTATTTTCATATAAGTTGTAAGAGCATAATTTATGCAGATGAGATAATTTTCTTGAGGATATATACTTTGATAAAAATTATTTGCTACTGAAAATAACCTTAATGTTGCCTTTTGAACTTATACATTCAGATTAAAAGCTAAGCAGATTTAAAGCCTTAAATTGTTATTTCCAAATTTGTAGCTATCTGGTACCATGAGAGTACTTGTATGAGAACAGCCAGTCTTTGATACCAATGTAAGTCTGAACATATTCAAAGGAAAAAAATAACAAGCTTTCTTTGAAAGGTTATAATCAGTTATGAACTAAACTAAAATTACTATTTTTGGTGGAATATTAAAAGTAGTAATGTAGTAATTGAAAGAGACGTCTGTCTTGCATACATTTACTGTTGCTGTGGTAAAGAGCTTTGACAAGAGGAAGGAAGTGATGGCCCAGCAGTTAAGAATGCTTCCTGCTCTTGTGGTTTTGAGTTTGGTTCCCATTCTCGAGGTTGAGCAGTTCACAACCACCTGCAATTCCAGTTCCAGGGGATCCAACTACTTCTCTTGGCTTCTGAAAGCTCGCAAACTCTTGTGTACACACCCCATCCTCAGCCTGGGCTACATAGTGCATGTCAGGCCCATTTGAGCGACAGATTGAGATGTTGGTTAAAATAAAACAAAAGAAAAGAAAAAGCTCAGAGACAACATATTGTTCTGAAAATAAAGTTTCCGACTTAGGAAGCATATGGCCACTCTTCAAGAGATCAGGGAGAAAAGGGTAATTGTTAAATATGCTCTATTAGGATGGCTAGAGGGACAGACTGTATGATCCCAGTACCAAATGTCCCATTTTAAGATGGGGCTCCTTATATTTTCTTATTAAATGACCAATTATTTTACTTTTCCCCTATTAGTATATACTTTATATCTTGAATTCTAAGATTTTTATTGTTTTTTACTTATACTAAAAAGATTTCAGGTATTGTACCCACTACATTTCAAACAGTAATGAAAAAAAAATTCTACATTTAGGGTGAGACAGAATTTATTTAAGAAAGACTTCCTGGAGGCAGTTATATTCCAGATAATAATAATAACAGTGAAAAAGGAACTTTGAAGGGAAGAAAACAAGAGAAGACAATAGTCATAGTTAGGGTTACTATTGCTGTAACCAAACCACCATGACCAAAAAGCAAGTTGAGGGGGAAAGGATTTGTTTGGCTTATACTTCCATATTGCTGCTCATCACAGAAGGAAATCAGGACAGGAACTCAAACAGGGCAGAAATCTGGAGTCAGGAGCTGATGCAGAGGTCATAGAGGGGTTCTGCTTATCAGCTTGCTTTTCATAGTTTGCTCAGCCTGTTTTCTTACAGAACCCAGGATCACCAGCCTAGGGACCACCCACTATGGGCTGGGCCCTCTCTCATTGATCGCTAATTGAGAAAATACCATACAGCTGGATCTTTATGGAGGCATTTCCTCAACTGAGGCTCCTTCCTCTCTGATGACTCTACTTTATGTCAAGTTAACACACAAAATCATCCAGTAAAACTATGCTTTTTTATGTGGCTAAAATCATAAATTATAGTGGGGTAATGCTATGCATAGAAATATACAGCTAGGTTGGGATCATCCTGTTAATAATTACAAGCATCTTATAAAAGGTTTCTATCTTTACACTGTAGTCATTCATAGCAGAGCCTTCTACATTTTTCCAAAATATTTAAAAATGCTTACTAATGTAAAACATATAAACTTCAGTAATTTGATTTTGACTTACACTGAGACACTATAGTCCTTTGCCTATTCTTATATTCTCTCATTTTCACCCCTTTGTCTGATTACATTAGCAGACTTCTTAGTTTAAGGCATTATTCAGAGACTTTCTGTCATAGCAGAAGAATATTTAGCTAACTTTTCTAATTCCTCACAATGTAATTAGACAGTCTTAAGGCTCTTTTGCTTAACATTGCAACTTTATATTTAAGAAATTTAAATCTTTTTTATATTTTAGGGCATTTATTGGTTGAAAGGAGACAATGTCTTGCTTTGTAGTCAAGCCTAGCTTGGAAATACTATGGAGTATATGCTGGTCTCAAAAGTGGTAACCCGGGTCTGGAGAGATGGTTCAGTGGTTAAGAACACTGGCTGCTCTTCCAGAGGACCTGGTTTCAATTCCCAGCACCCACATGGCAGCTCACAACTGTCTGAAGATCCAGTTCCAGGGAATCTGACACTTCATACCTAATGCACATAAAATAAAAGTTAAATAAACTATAAAAATATTTTTTTAAGTGGTAACCCTGCTATATCAATTTCCCGAATGCTAGGTTTGTAGGGACGCACTACCATGCATTGCAACTTTAAGAGATAGATGTTAATTTTCTTTTATAGGAACTATGTAGCATATCCCTTGGTTCTGAAGTGTAAAATGAGCATTTTTGTGTATATTTTCTTCTTCCATTAAAGTATATTTTATTTGACATTAGCATATGTCATTAATAGAGCCACCTTTGCTTTTAAAAATTAATATTAATTCACTTCTCTTTTGACCTGTTATATTTGTAACAATTTTTTAAAATACCATATCATTGTAATATATTTTTAACACTTTTTGCACCATTTTAAGTTGATGTCCTTAGATCTGTAATAGCTATATTAATTGATGCTTTCAAGTTTAAGACCACCATGTTCTAAATAATCTGTTTGTTCTGTTTTAATTTTTTTGCCTTCTTGTTTGTTACTTCAATTTTTAGAATTTAAGTTTATTTAGACCTTATTACATCTCTCAACCCTGATTAGAGGAGTTTCTTTTTGCAGAATAAACAAGACCTTCACAAGATCAAACCTCCCAAAATCTGAGCATAGATGCTGAGGGGCTCATGAAGTCCCACTTCAGGCTGAAGAGTTATTGGGCAACTCTATCTATAGGGAAAAAGAGATTCCGTTTCCTCAGGAATGTATCTCCCAGAGGCTACTCATCTTCCAGTAGACGGTCCTACACCTACAGTCAGTACTAAATTAGAATTTAAAGAAAGAGCACATGAAAATTGAAAAAGAAAGGGAAGGATATAGGGGAGTAATTGGAAAGGAGGGAATATTGGAAAGGCGGTATATTTGTTCAAAACACTTTGTATGCATGTATAAAATTCTCAATAAAAATAATAATAGAAAGAAATTAGCCAAAATAAAAATGAAAACCATGGACATTTGTAGCATGGATTCTAACTGGTCTTACTAATAAAACACCCAGAGTCAGCTATAAGGGTTAATGCTGAAAGATCAGAGAAGCAGAGCAGTCACTTACTAGTTCTTACACTCTACCCGTATCCTCAGACCGAATGGGTGATCCTAACTAGGAACCTCAGACTGAATGCTCTGAGCTCCTGTCTCCTCTCGCCTTCTATTTCTCTCTCCACCCAGTCATATCACTCCTGTCTCCACCCTTCCTTAGTACTGGGAGTAAAGGCGGGGGATCCCAAGTGCTGGGATCACCTTTGTGTGAACTGTTTCTCTTATAGACTGGATCGATTTTGTGTAGCCCAGGGTGTCCTTGAACTAGTAGAGGTCCACCTGCCTCTGTCTCCCAAGTCCTGGGATTAAAGGTGTGTAACACCATTGCCTGGCCTCTAGTGGCTTAGCTTTGCACTCTGATCTTCAGGTGAGCTTTATTTGTTAAAACATTAACAAAATATCACTCCCGGAATTTTTATTAGTTACAGAGTAATCTTAGGGAGACCTAATGATTCAGAAAACTGTAGTCTTTTCAAATTTGCAGTCAAGCTCCTCCTGCTGCTGCTGCTGCTGCTGATTTACTAGGACACAATGGATGGTCCTAGTTTATTCAGGCAAAAGTTCAGTAGAACTCATTCCTTTGGGAATATTTATGGACTTCATAGATCAAATCTATGCTAAGTAGTTAAACGGGACTAAGTCTGCAGCATAGTGGCCGTTACTAAGTTGGATTGTCACACTTCCATAGCGTAAATCACTAGGGAAGTAACAACCACAAATGTGTTTAGAAAATTTATTTATTTATATGGCTGGCAATGCAAGATCAGCTCACCATATCTCTATTTCTAAAGGATGATACCAAATCCAAGTGACCAGGCAATCGATATAAAATAATAGGTTATTTTGTGCTTGATCCTTGCTTATGTGCCCTGTGTGAAGATGTGTAATATAACCAGTGTCATGGCAACACTGTTTCCATAAAATCTGATGAGAGTAGGTAATTTTATTTATTTAATTATTTTAATTTAAATAACTTTGTTATTTATTTTACATACCATTCAGTTTCTCCTCCGTCCTCTCATTCCGTCCCCTCCCTTTTCCCACTTATCCTCCTCCTCATTCGCTCCTGCTCTACCTCCTTTCGGAAAGGGGCAGGCCTCCGATTGGGTTTCATAAAGCATGGCACATCAAGTTGAGGCAGGACTGAGCTCTTTCCCTTACATAGAGGCGGGGCCAGGTAATCCGGAATGGGGAACCCATTACCAAAAGCCAGCTAAGTGCCAGGGAGAGGTCATGGGTAGGTAATTTTAAAGGGTGGCATTGCCCCTTAAGTGGGTGAAAATGTAATCTCAGATGAGAGGAACATGATAGTGTCTGGGATTTTGTCAGAAAAATGTACACAGTGATGGATAGATTAAAGTAGTCACTCACTTTTCAGCCACCTAGTTAAATTACAAACATAAGGAGGCTATGAGGAAGGGTAAAAGAAAAACTAAACCTGTGAAAAAAGTTAATATCCTGCTACCAAAAACCTCCCCCTTCTGACAGCTATATTCTTTCCCAGATTAAAATCAGGCCATAAATGATATCTGGACTGACAAAACCACCAAGTCTTACTGGAATAGCATTATCTGTGGCCCTCAAATACTTTTCCAGTCCTTTCCACCTGCAGTGTTTTGTTCAGTGGGCTATGGTGTCATGCCATACTCCTGGTTTCTTTCCCCTCCCTCCATTCTTCCCTCTCCCTCTCATCCACCCTATCGCTTGCTCCCCCTGTATCATCTCGCATTCACTCTCAGATCTACAGTCTTGTTTCAGCAACTGCTCACAGATTTCTATTTCAGCCCTTACTAAGCTTCATCATTTATATATGAATGCAGGAACTACCCAGTATCATTTTCTCATCAACTGTCTCAGATTCCTCAGACTTAGGATGTCCAAAAGGAGTGATATCTTCACTTCTCAAGCCAGCTTCTTATGTTTTAAATGATTTATGTAAGAGAAATAATTTATCTATTCACCCAAGTTAGAATCCTGAAATCATTCTTGATATTGCCCCTTTTCTAACCTCCCACCCACTTAATCAAGTTCTGGATAATTATTCTATCAGATCCTCTCTATTTCTGACCTGATACATCCCTTCACTGGCCTATTGCCACATTGTTTGAATTGAAACTCTTCCATCCTGCCCTTTCCAATCCCTATTCTCCTTGGCTACCTGAGTATTCTATAGAAAATACAAAGTCACTTAATTACTTAAAATATTTAAAATGCTTCATTTCAGTTTGATTTTCCCCATTGTCTTGCTATTGCCTTCCATTTCTACTCTATATCCTGTCACTTTTTGCTTTTTAATATTCACTACCCATGAACCTATATAAAATGATATGCAATCCTGGCCACAGTTTGTCTAAAAAGTCCTTTTCTGCATTGTTGCTTAACTGACATCCAGTCCTCCAGGTAGTCTCCTTTATAGTAGATAAACTCTCCTCTTTGCATAGCAGTAAGCATATCTATCTTGCTATTACATTATCCTATTAAATGAATTGTAAACTTTTTGTTTTCCCTACCAACATATGAATAACTTGGCCATCTGTATACACAAAATTAAGATTTTTTTTTCTGATCAAAGTGTAGAACTTGAGCCAGCATTTTTGATGGTGCTCAAAAATCATTGAATAACAAATTTATATGCCTTTCACTAATGTCTGCCAAGTGCATTAGAAACTTCCCTGGTGGGCTAAGGCTTTATGTATTAAGGAAACTAATCTTGGTGGGCTCTGAGGTTTTTGTTAGATTGTGATTAATACAGCAGGGGACGATATTGGAAAGAACCTTTTAAGACCTCCACTGGAACAGCCTCAACTCAGGCCAATTTCTCTTCACTTAGAAAGGATTGTTGTAAATCTTGGTTGAAAAGGACAAGGCTTGATTTAATACAGCTTACCTTTGAGGCACAACAACAAAGAAATGATTCTACTAATTTGATTATCATCTCGAGGTGTTCTTTGTCCCCATTAAATCTAAAGGGAGATAGGGCCAGGAGAGGTGCACAGAGTCCTACTTACAATTAAGGTTATTTTATATTTGCTTCTCTGATGACTGGAAATTTTGGTTGCTATCAGAGACTTTGGTTCTTAATTGATAGCTGTTAGGTGAATTATACTGGAAATAACATTATTACAGAAATTTCACTAACCTTTCTCTGGAATAAATTTTTTCATTAGTCTTAGGAACAACTGGTTCTTTGTTTTATAATTATTAATATTATCAGAACTGCTGAAGTATGATGTGGTATTACCCTTTGTATGCCATGACTATGTTTTATTACCATTGTTTAATAAAGAAGCTGCTTCAGCCTATAGCAGGACAGAATATAAGCAAGCTGGAAGAGATATATAGAGAGAGTAGGCAGAGTCAAAGAGACACCATGTAATTGATGGAGAGGATGCCAAATCCTTCCTTGTAGGCCACAGTCTCGTGGTGATATAGAGATTAACAGAAATGGGTCAGTTTAAGATCTAAGCTAGCTAGCAAGATGCCTAAGCCGTTGGCCAAACAATGTTGTAATTGTTATAGCTTCTGTGTGATTATTCGGGTTTGGGCGACTGGGAACGAATGAACAGTCTCTGTTTACAGAAGTATAATACACCTGCTTTTGAAATTAAAGGCACTGTCTGTGATGAACTGAGGGAAAGGAGGAGGTTGTTATTTTCTCTTGTTTAAAATATGAGCTTCTTTTAACTGTTCTCTCCATGTTTTAGTGATCAGTGTTATTAAAAAGTAAAATATGAAAGGGATAAATTAGCATGAGAAAACATTGCTTATTAAAAGAAAGCAGGAAGTTGGGCATGGTAATGAATACCTGTAATCCCAGCACTTGAGAGTCAGGTAGGAGAGTTGAAGATTTCAAGGCCAACTTGACTGTGCTATGTAGACCCAGTCTCAAAAAAGACAAGAAATCAATATAGCTATATCAAATAATAAATCTAGGCAAACCGAAAATATCCACTAGAGGATATTTTATCCAAATGTCAAATAAGTAAAAATATTAAAATATATTTTGTACAGTAATCCAAAGTGAGCAACTTTGCAAAATAAATGGTAAGTAATAATACGATCTCTATAAGCACAATTTAGAAAACATTTATATTTTCTCTTCAGCCCCAAAGAGACAAAGGATTAAAAGTCCTTCTTCCAGTGGAAGATTCCTTTCCTAGCTGACATAATTCCTAAAAATAACATCAGTTAGAGAATTATTTGTAAATTCTTCATCTGAAGCCAATTAAAACTACATTACACTCTAAAATCTTAGTTAAGGGATTTTCATTTTTATTTTGAAATCGAGAGTGACAAAATGTTAACAACCAGAGTCTTAAATTGGGTTGACATCGTTTTTAAAAATAGTACGTTAAAAAAGGTTATTTCAAGTGATTTGTTTGATATGGTTGCACATATCTCAAAAAGTATATATCCAATTAAAGTAATTAACTTAACATTTCTACTCTACCTCCATTAAAAAAGAATCTGCGGCTTTCCCCAAAGGTTCATAGTTTGGCTTTTAAATCTAGCCTGTTGAAGAAAATGTGACATCATACCAATTAGTTTATTATATTTTTGTATATGTTTATGACAACATACTTTACTCTTAATATTTAAAGACTGTATTGTTCACTAAGAGAAGGCAATAATAAGTTGCCCAAGTTTTTATAAAGAGAGAGCTATAATATATGCGCATGCATGGGGAAAATGTTAAATTCTGAGTAACAGGCA
The DNA here is from genome assembly GCF_000317375.1 of Microtus ochrogaster. NCBI lineage: Eukaryota > Metazoa > Chordata > Mammalia > Rodentia > Cricetidae > Microtus > Microtus ochrogaster. The sequence continues at coordinate 51,525,364 of NC_022026.1, forward strand.
GAGTACATAAATGGTAGTTTGTTTGAACAGTTGTGGAAAGAAAAATGCCAGATTCGGCTGAGTCATTTGTAGTTAAGAATAAAAGAATAAGAGCAGTGATGATTTAATCCTTTTTATTTTTCTGCCCTCCCCAAATCGAGAATACATAAAGTGAAAAGCCTATTATGTTCTGAAGAGTTTAAGTGGAATGATTTATGCTGATTATATTGTCAAAGTCAAAGTTAAATGCTATATTTCATTTAGCAACCAAAGGGAGAAGTGAAGAGAAATGCTTAAGGCCTTGGTGCAGTCTGTTAGACAGTAGGAATCTACACTCACATTTTGGTTCATTTTTAGATTTAGTTTTACAGTTATTTTACATGATTGATCAAAACATAAATGCCTAGCTGTAACATAAATCGGGAGGGAGCTATGCACTCCTTCAATCTGATATAGGGTCTTCCTCAAAATTCTCTTTCCTTTCTCTGGAATCTTGCTTTCCTATTTTCTTGCCAGTGGCTTTGTCACATAATTTCTATCAATTTATCCCTGTCTATCTATCTATCTATCTGTCTGTATCTATCTATCTATCTATCTATCTATCTATCTATCTATCTATCTATCTATCTATCTACCTACCTACCGACCTATCTATGTATCTATCTATCTCTACCTGACTAATCCTGATGTGTGGCAGTTGTCTTGCTAGTCTGCTCACCAGACAAGTGATGTCTTTTTTTTTTTTTTTTTGGTTTTTCGAGACAGGGTTTCTCTGTGGTTTTGGAGCCTGTCCTGGAACTAGCTCTGTAGACCAGGCTGGTCTCGAACTCACAGAGATCCGCCTGCCTCTGCCTCCCAAGTGCTGGGATTAAAGGCGTGACAAGTGATATCTTAACTTGCACTTGCTGGCAATATGATCCACAGTATGGTTGCTTGTCACAGAAGCCTAGTCTTTCAACCTGCAAATTGCTGCTGCCACCAAATTTAGTCATGCTCTATGTTCTTCCCATTTTTGGTGAGGTATAGACCAGGAAAACTCATGATGAGTCTCAATGTCTTTGTGGTTAAGTTTCATGAAATGCATCGAGTAGCTCTTCAGTGGCCCTCCCATCCACTACCATTGCTCATTTTATGACGCTGCTACAAGCCTTTTCCCTCACTTTCAAAGTTGAGATTCTGGCATGAACTTGCTGTTGCAATCATGCATCATGATCTCAGATAAATTTGACCTTTTAGGGCACTATTCACTAATTTATTTAATATTTATGTAACATGATGATAGATCTAAGGGATAGGAACCGAATATACAGCTGAAGTCTCAGCTGTAAAATGTAGCTACCAATAGAGGTACTATGAGGCTAGACTAAAACAGAAAGTGAGTATTTAGCACCTTGCTTTAATAAAATGTGTGTTATTACTAATAGTAATATTTTTATAACATTAACTTGTGTAATTAAACTCCGTTTTAAATTTTTGTGTATATTTTGAAGTTTGGGTTAAATTTTGTTGTTCTGTATCAGTAGTATGAAAACATGATTATTTTATCATCTACTGTTTAACCTCTGTGTGTGTGCGCGCGAGTGTTGGGAGGAGGCTGTCAATTCACGACAAGCGAAGAAAGTGACATTCTGGATTTCATAAAACTGAGTTAGAGAAAATGACTACGGCAGGAACTGGCATGATTTATTGACATTATTTAAATGATTATAGAAATAGAAGAAGTTTCTTGTTTACTCAATGTGGCTCTTTAAGAGTTATACCGAGAAAGAAAAAGCTATAATGGTGGTAGAGTTTGCCACTAGACACTCTAGAATTGTCACTGAAGTGAAGCCTCATTAGGCAAAATGTATTTTACTAAATGTTGCATAGAAGCCTGCATAGATTTCTGAAGCAAACAATATGTGGAATATCATGCTTGCAATTTGTCACTAACTTTCAATCCCATTATTACTCTCCAGTTCTTATATAAGAACATCTGAACACAAAATGACATCATGTAAAATAGATATCGGGACCCTGTGTCAACGGAGTTGGGCGAAAACCTGAAGCAGAGGCTTGGCAAAGGCACGTGTAGGGGTGGGGGAGGCTCCAGAATCACCTAGAGCAGCTTGCACTTGACTGCCCTGACTTCCCAGGTCCCTTTTAGCACCCAGGGGAGATCCGACAGCCAGTGCCATCTAGCCTCATCTAGGCGCTTCTGGCTAGAGCCGAGTTCCCGTCTACCGAAGCCCACACCCCGGTTTTCCGCAGGGACTCTCGGGTTCAGGGGAGTCACCTCAGGAGCCAACTCTGCAGCCGCGAAGGCGACAGCGAGGAAAACCAGGGGCTCCCATTGTCACCCTAGCAGTTCAGCGGCGTCCCCTCCCCACGGTGGCAGGGGTGGGTGAGCTACCGTACCCTCCTCCACTACCTCGGCTGTCGGTTCAACTGGTGGGGCGGCCCGTCGCAATACCGCATCTCCTGGGAGGCCACTGAAAGCCATGCCCCTGCCGCCGCACCTGACTGACTGACTAAACGACCCCCAGGCTCAGTCCGACTTCAGTCTCGAGCCTCCTGGGTCGCCAGCACCTCAGGCGCCACCGCACACGCCCTCCCGGCGCGGGTCTGGCCGAGGGCGGCCCCGGGGGCGGGAAGGCGAGAGCGGGAGCTGCCCGCACCTGGCCGCCTGTCTGGCAGAACTCCGGCCGCGGGCGCGCGCTGGCACACGCACGCGCTCACGCCCGGCGCGCCGGCTGTCGGGCTTGGGGGCGGGACCGCGCGGCGGCGAGCGGGCGGGGGGCTCGTGGAGCGCGCGCCCCGCACCCGAGGGCTGCGGAGAGATATTTTGGGTGGCAGGAGGCCCCTCGTCATTTCCGCCGGGCGGCTCGTCGTGCCGGGGGCTCCACTCCCGCGCGCCAAGGCGAGCGAGCGGGCAAGTTGGCTGCGGCGCTGCGCCGGCGCCTCCTGCCTTCTCCCGCCGCGGCGACCCTCGGCGGCTCGAGCCATGAACTGAAGCCCCGCGGGGACGCACACCCGGGGCTGAGCGGCGGAGGCTGCTGCAGCCGCCGCCGCCAGTGCTGGGACCGAGCCGACCCCAGCGCCTTTTCCCCGGCCGGCCGTCGCCGCTCCCACCCACCGCACTCGCTCGCCTCCGACGCTCCAGCCTCGGGACCGCCACACAAAAGCCACCCTCTCCGAGCCGCCACCCCGGGAGCCTGCGGCCGGCCACCGACCCCACCTGAGGGTGCCTCAGGCTGCGGACTTCGCTTTCTGTCCGAGCTCCGCGTCCCACGCGGCACTGACCCCCGCCACCCATGGCTCTGATCATGGAACCGGTGAGCAAATGGTCTCCGAGTCAAGTAGTGGACTGGATGAAAGGTAATGCCCTCTGTGGGGAAGGCGAGGCGACCCTGGGGGCACAGGGTCCTGGTATGAGGGAGGGGCGCCGGCCAGGGCACAACCCGTTTCTGGGAGCTTCCAACCAATGCTAGAGGTCCTCCCTGGGGATGGACGGGGGTCCTTGGGCTCTGGTAGGGGCTCGGGGACCCTGGTCTCCTTTTGTCTTCAGCCCGAGGGGCGAGGGGAGCGAGTGGGCGGCGGGCGCCACCTGGTTGAAGCTGGAAGCAGGGCGGTGGAATCCGGGCGCATCATCTTAGCCACTTCCCGCTTCCCTCGACGCCTTCGGGCCGGGAGGACGCTGCGACCCTTGTTTCCCAGCTAAGGGAGGAGCCCTCGGGACCTAGTCTCAGGATTGCCCCTTCCCTGGTCCCTTTGTTCCTGGAAACCTGAGGCCCCTTCTAGGTCTCAACCTGCCAAGTACCTTCTCCAGTGCCAACTCTCCTGGCAACTTTTAAGCCCGCATAATGGGGTCAGGATGCAGTCGCTCGGATTGGAAACTAGGGACCCCCTTCTCCAGACTAGGCTGAGGATGATTTGGGAAGGGGGCGCGCTACTTTGGGGTGAGGGAAACATGCTTCCCTTGGGACGGCATCCCTGCTGATACATGTAGGTTCCCTCTTGCGCACCCTAGCATATCCTTTGCTTTCCTAGGTATGCGGAGGCTTTAGACCTCTAGCTGCTTCTTGTTAAAGGCTCAACGTCAGGTTTAAAGTGGTGCACATTCAAGTACTCTCTCCTTTCTTCCATCTTGAAGACTCCCCCAGCCCCCGACAATTTCTAATAACCAGTTTCAAACCTTCACCCTCCTAGTCGCAAATGTGGGCTTTTTCTCTAGTCTCTGGGCTTTCCCGGCTCACTATCTCCCTCTGTTGTCTGAGTTGTGGGGCTTGTATGGGATCTCTCCAATCCATCCCCAGACCCAACTCTGAGAAAGGGATGTCTGGGTTGGAATAAAAGATTCTTGAACACGCTTGGAGAATGCTTGAAGTGGTACCCGAGCACACAAACTTAAGATGCGTAGTCTCCAAGCATTATGTCTGAAAATGCCCTTTCCAAAGACGAAGGAGCCCTTTTTCTAAGTCTGGCTTAGTAGCCAGACTTTTTAAGATCTGCGTACTTGAAAATGGAAGGTGGGTGGTTGATTTGGAAGGTATTGAAAGTAATAGGGAGAATCTCAATTCTCCCCTTATTTTCCTCATGTATTTCGGACGTTTGCTTATTCTTCTGGATTTCCCTTTATCTGTTTTGCTTCCTTTTTTCACTGATTTGCCCAGCTACTCCTCACTTACTTTGTTTTCTCATCTAATATGTGGGAAAAATGCTTTGTAACTACAAAGCACAGTGTAAGTGCAAGTGAATTGAATTAAACCTAATTCATTATTTATCCACTGCCCCCTGTGTGCACTGCATTGGGTGTCATGGGGGTTATAAAGATGACTAAGACAAAGTCCAGCAATGGCTCATCTTTTCTGCTGCTTGCTTTCTTTCCATATTTCCTATTAAAATTTCAGCTTCCTGGATTCCTACTAACACCCCCACAGCCCCAACACACACACACACACACACACACACACACACACACACACATTTTCTCTCTTTCCCCCCCCTCTCTCTCTCACACACACACACACACACACATTTTCTCTCTCTCCCTCCCCCCCCTCACACACACACATTCTCTCCCTCCCCTGCCTCTCTTTCTCTCTCTCTCCTTTCTCTCTCTCTCTCCCTCTCTCTCTCTCTGCCTCTCTCCCTCCCTCCCTTTCTCTCCCTTTTTTCCACTCAGGAGAAAAAAAAATCTCTTTTCAGTTTCTCAGTCATGGAAGACAGAGTATTCACAGGAAGGAGAATGCTTAATTAAAATTTGTCTGAAAGGTGAGTTTAGTTTGAGTCTGTTGCTGCCACAGTATTCAGAGAAAAGGAGTCTTGGCTTCATGGGAGTCAGATTACCTCCATGGACTGCCTTCTAGAAATTGCCATGATGCCTGTACCGAGTGCTGCATACTCCATCTTCTTTACCTCCCACCCAGTTGCAGTCTGGCGTTTTCCCTTCTCTCCACCGTCGTAGGTCCCCGGAAGCAAGCCCACCAGACCAGATGATGTATGTAATCTGACACACATTATCAGCTTTCCAGTACACTGGTCCTTTCCAACGCTCTCCAGTGCAAACGGCAGTTTCTTTGCCCTTTGGTAAAGACTATTTGCTGGAATTTTAAGTTTACATATTTAAGTTGAATAACTTGTTTGGGTACTTGTTGGTGACATATTTTTCAGCTACCTGAAAAAAAACCTTAGGTAAGGGTAGGAGCCAGCCAAAGTAGGAGCCAGCCACAGTAACCAAAGGTAGAATTTGCATGCTTTTGTATAACAAAAGACTGGATGACAGTGGGAGAGCAGTTGCTTTAATTACCAAACCGCTTATTGTTCAAATTTCTGTGATAGTCTATAAATTTGAGATTCTATCAGAAAAGATTTTTAAAAATAGTTGAAGGAAATGAGCATTTCCTCAACTTGCCCCTTCTACTGTTGTTACCTTAATTAATTTTCTCTACTATTTTCCCACCAGAAAACTTTAACAAAAGACAAAAATAGTTTTCACACTTTCCTCAGTTGCAGAAATGTTTAAAAGCCAACTGCTAATTGAGCCTATAGCTTTGAAATGATTAAACCTTGCTTAATGCTTTTTCTATGTAGTGTTATAAAGCCAGTACTAAAGCATGAGCAACACTTTGTTGTTGTTTGAAAAAGAATCTCAAATAGCACAGGCTGGTCTTGAACTCTGTGTACCTAAGCATGACCTTGAATTTCTGATCCCGCTTTTTCCACTGCCCCAGAACTGGAATTACAGGCATTGCTTGAGGTGAAGCTCAGGTCTCTCTTCATGTTAGGGAAGCATCAAGTGAGCTAAATCCTCAGCCCCTAAAAAAAAAAAAAAAAAACCGAGTAAGACTTTTGAATAATGGCAAGATCCTGGGAGTTCTTCAGAGTGTATTCCTTCTGTGACAGCTTTATCCTCCTTAATGCTTGTAGCTTTCAACTGGTCACAATCATAGCTACTTATACTGTTTTAGTCAGGTACATACTTCGTATTTTTCCAGGACTTTATTTATTTATTAAGCAGGGGAAAAGTACCAATAGATTTATAGAAATTATATAGGAACTAAGTCATCAAAGAAGGAAACGAAGGAGAAAAATAGCTTTATTGAGCTTTCACAGCATGTGTTCAGATTGTTTTATGAAGGACCATTAACGTGACAATTTATTTTGATCTATTATTTTTATTTAAATATATTTGAAGATGATGCCAATATAAAATGTATATATTAATTTTTAGCAAAGATGTAAGTTGCTTATTCACTCTTTGTAAGTATAGTGCTGGTCAGTTTTTCTGCTGGCAATGAATATTTGATATAGCACATTGTCATTTTTGCAGGAAATGCACAAGGCATGATCTACTTAGGAGACTTCTATTCCAGATTATTTTTATAGTACTTCCTGATATTTGGTGATAGCTCATAATCTTTTACATTACCTAAAAATTAAGTTTATAAAATTGCTGTTCCAGAAAATCAATATATTCGTCCCCCTTATTAGCGCTTGAAACCAACCTTCTTCAGTTGGAAAGTACGTTCAATTATCTTAGAGTTTTGACAAATTAAGTCTTAAAACAGACATTTTCAGCATCAACAAAGGCAAGCAAGTTACCGAGAAAAGTCATAAACAACAAAATAAACCAATATCTTTCTAATTTGTTGTTGAATCTGTTAATCTAGAATGTTATTTTCCAGTTCCTGTTTGTTTATTTGACAATCCTAGAAAGCCTCATAATCTATAGTCACATGAGTCCCTGTTTTCTTTATTTTTTTCTCGCTAAAACATAACAAAAACCTCTGAACACTTCAGTGTTCCTCTTATTAATTTTATTATTAAATTTCCTTGTCCATCTTATACCAAGTAATTCCACTCTCCCTTTCATAACTTTTTGAGCTTTGAGATTAATGCAAAATATCCATATGGCCAAGATAATTATTTTCTAGGACCATTTCCCTTTATAATATTCTTCTAGTGAGTTTTAATATCTTTCTGGGTTAAATAAAATGGCTATCATCTTCAGAGCAAAGCAGAAGGCCCCCTTTGCTGCTCTTTTCTTATGATTTCTGGGACTTAATTTCACAGCATTTATAATTGCCAAAATTACAATTTTAAGATAGTCTTTAACCTATTCTACAATCAATTGCTCTATTCTTTCTTGATCATAATAAAACATTTTGTTCGAGAACTAGTCCCTGACTTCTGGTTTCTATACTGATGACTCAGCCATCTTGAGCATAGAAAATGAAATTATTTTAGGTATTAAAAAACCCAAGCTTAATGTTATGCATGTGATCCTATAATAGAGGGAAATGCAGTGATTGCATGATGTCTATTCAGTATAAATGTGACGTGATGTAGAGGAGACTATATTTGATAAGACAGAAATTTTGGCAGGTGATTAATAATTTTCCCCCTCATAGGACATCAGAGCTTAGGTTGAAATGCATCTTAATTGTATAAAGGAAATTATCAACCTTTTAAGTTGAATTGAGGGAAAGAACCTAGAAACATTTATGGCAAGAACTTAAAACTGTACACGCTGTAAGGAAAAGATGTTAAACTGAATTGATCACATTCGTGATATTACTTTTGAATATTGATCCTTTTTTCAAAGTCAAGGTAATTGGATAGACACAGCAATCCGCTTTGGATTTGACAGTTTTGCTTTTTTTTCTAATGGGAATTCTTATAATTTTATGTAAGAAAAAAAAGACATTTACCTTCTGATAGTCCACAAGTAACATTTGATTTATATTGTCATTGACATTTGATTTCTAACGTTCACAAATTTAGTCATGATTAGAAAGAAAGCAACTAACTGTATGACTATAATCTGCTCCTTGGATATTATTTACTGAGTACATCTACATAGAAAGAGTTTTAATGAGTTAAAAGAATAGTCTCTGCTTTAAAGAAATTATCTCTGTCAGTGACAACCATGTTATTATAAAAAAAACCTATTCAGGATAAAGATAGGAACAAACCAGTACACGTAGAAAATATTCAAAAGTTTGTGTTATCCATGCAAACACCAATTAAAAGAGATGATAGGTTTGTGAACCAAGAAGGGCTATAAGAAGAGGATGGGGTTTTAGCAACTATTTGAACTATTTTATTAAGGTGTGTTCTAAAAGAAATGTATCTTAATGTAGGAGGCATATCAAGAGATTGTGGAGAAGCAATAGGGGGTGTTAACTGAAAGGGTTTATCTGGATTTGTCTGGTTGGAGTGGGAAAGTGGGCAGGAGAGGCACAGTGAGGGAGGAGTGTGAGTAGGTGACAAAAAGTACAAGAACAAATCTGCATATGAGAAAGACAATAATACTCTCATCATGTCCTGAGTTTAAATAAATACCACACTATAAAACTTTGACTGCCAAAACTCAGCCCACAAAGAATGTGTATTGAATTGGTACAGCTGTTTCAAATCTGTTTCTGAGGAATAATCTGGAAATAATGTTAAAGTAGTTATTTTGAAGATTAATTACAACATTAACATAGTGTTAGATATTTAGAATTTTACTGATCCAAATTCTTATGTGAGAAACTAAACTAGGCTTTTGGATATTAATACTGTTCTTAAAGCAATGATAAATTATCATTTTCATTTATAGCAGTGCAACCTCGGATTAGGTCTTAATTTGTTCCTAATAACTTTTAACTTTCAGCGCAACTTCTTTACAGTACTTGACACGCCAGACTATTTTGAAAGATACAATGTTCGTTTCTGTAAGCGTAATAGAAGGATAGCATATCAAAGTAATTTAAAAAGAGGGCAATAGAAAGCAAGTGATTTGGAAAATTGGAATGTAAAATTTTTTTCGTGTCTTTTATAGTTGTCTAGTGTCTGAAAATGGGAAGTATAGTTTTTAACATGGAATCATTCTGTTGTATATCATTCAGTGAGTGAACCCCATTTTTGTGAATAGCATAGGTCTCTGCTTGGAAATGGGGTATTTCTCTGACTGTGAAAGGCAAGTGATCAAAAGCTGAATAGCTCATTTTTGTTGACAGAACTTAAATATTATTTTAAATTAAAACAAATATGAGTTTTACATCCATGATGCAGAAAGCAAAATTGGTAAGATTTCAGGAATTTTGGGCTTTCAGTAGGATGTTTAAAGCTGCATCCCTCAGACCTCCTAGGGCTAGCAATACACTGTTCAGCAATTATGGAGACATGAGCAGAAAGCTTGAGAAGTGCTAGTTGGCTTTAGAAAAGGTAAATTTAATGGACTATGTATTTGTCTTTTTTTACTATCACTACAAAGGGCAAATTTTTGACTTTGTCTCTTAAGATCATGGTATTTATTGCATCTTAATTTTGTGTGATCAATAAATCTACAGCCACAATGAACTCCTTAAGAATGATTCTTAGCAGATCATAACTTCTCACTTCTTGTCCCCCCCCCCACACACTTTAAATGACTTTTCACTGTTTTAGGCTAAAGGTCAAAGTCCTTAACGTGCTCTAAGACACCCTTTGGTTTCATGACTGCCTGTGAGGTAAGCCTCAGGTCAGAGCGCAGCTACACTGGGTTCCTCAGTCCTTTTGGTTTGCCCACTGCTTGGCCTTTGTACTTTATATACACTTTCCTCTTTTCTTAGTCTATTATTCCTTCAGGTCTCAAGCTTTTCCTCCTACACATCAGAGAAGTCTTCCCATCTTCCGCAAACCTCATAAAAACCTTTAGTTGTACGTATCTCCTGTGTCCCATTTACCAATTGTTTTATCGTTAATTCCTATGATTATTTAACTAACGTCTAGCTGCTCTCCTAAACAAAGACAGGAACCCCATATGTTTTATGTAACAATGTATGAAATAGAATGTGGTAATATATACGGTCACAAAATATTTGTGGAGTGAAGGAATAAATCAATTTATTTTCAGATTACTGGTCTATCGGCAAATCTGCTTTCCTAAATGACAATGCATGCACATAAAGTCCCTTATAGTGCTTTAAAGTATGCTTTGTTGCCAGCGTGCATGCTGTATGCCAGAATACAGACTAAGGTAGGGTTGTATTAGTCATATTTCTTAGTTGTGTTGGCTTTACCCAGTTCAAAGTCCTAAATCATGGTTTAGACTTGTTTTGTTAAGAAATATTAATTTCAGTGAGTTAATGAATGACACCGGTACTTATGAAATAGCTATTATAAATATGATACAAATATTTTCTAATTTAAGTATACTAGCACTATATACAACTATCTATAAACAAAAAGTTAGTTTAAAAATAGAAGCATACATTTCCTAAACATTTAGTTTTCTTTATCCAAATATCCTGATTATTTCACCATTTTATATTTCAGAAAAAAAAACTTTATATTTGAGAGTATATGGGAAACTGGTATTGATAGAAAGCCTTGGGCTTTTTAATTTCCATGTAAGTGTTTAATAAAAGCTTATACAAGAAAGTTAAATGTATTTTTCCAATAGTGAAAATAAAATTGACTTAATTAAGTAAATAATTGGAGAAATACCTCCTTTTAAAGAAACATTATCATCATTATTTTTAATGTGGAACTTACATTTTACTATTAGGAATTAAAATACTTAAGATACTTTTAAATTCTTTTTTTGTAATTTTATATCTTTCCTCCTTTCTCTGATAAAACTAATTTTAATATTTTAAATTATATATAAGTTTGTTTTGTCTAGCTTTTGGAGGTTATTTTGTAAATATATATGGAAGAGTCAGTATGAAGTATAGCTTGTTGAATGAATGTACCCCATGTAGATTTTTTGAGAGTTACATGTTACTAAATAAATACTCCTAGAGAGTTTCTTAATAAAGTATTTGTCCTCTCAATTTAAAGTTGGTAATGCATGTTATCTTAAGTGAAATCTTCAGACCTTATCATAGCCATGCTGATTTTTTTTACATTTTATTGAAAAAAGTTATATTCTGATCATCCTTTCCCATCTCTCAATTCTGCCCAGTTCTTCCTTACCTTCCCAACCACCCAGCTCCATGTTCTTTTTTTCTCTCTTTCTTTAAAAAACCAGGCAAACACACAAAGAACCAAACCAGAATTTAAAAAAAAAAAAAAACAAAGTAAAAACCACAAGAAACACCCACATATACCCTAAACAACAAAAAACAAAACCTATAAAAACACAAAATCAGAAACCATAATGTACAAGCAGAAGACCAGTAAGACAAAAAAAATTACCCCAACATAAAATGTCTACAAAAACACTAATGAATTCATTTGCGTTTGGGTATGTGGAATACCGTTAAGTGTGGTTAATATACCCAGTGAGACCCCATTGGAGAAAACTAATGTTTTTCTTTTGCAAGCAGATATCAGTTGCAGATTGCTTCCTGATTAGGGATGGGAGATCATGTATGCCTCCCTGTCTCTGAGCTGGAACTGCATTTGCCTTGAACCTGTGCAGGCCCCATGTGTGCTGCCTCAGTCTCTGTGAGTTCATATGGTGCATCGATCCTGTTGGATCTGGGTGAACTGTTTCTTTGGAGTCCTCCACAAAATCCTAGATAATGTTACAGAATTATTATTTGCACTTGTATCCTGATTTTACTTACAAGCAAATATTCATTCTCTATGGTGGAAATTTTAAAACTTTAAAGATATATTTAATTTCTTTTTTGATTTTAATTTAAATTATAATAACCCTAATGTAACTTTGCATTGCCTTCTTCATTTAATTTGAAGATTTACCAATACTTATATCAATTCATTAAAAATTTAAATTAAGAAGACTTTATGTTCATCTGTAGAATATTTTAGCACAATTTAAAATTTTTCAGAAGCTAAGCTGTATTAAGTAAACTAAAACTTTAATATTAACATATATGAAATAGTATTATACATGTCCATTATATATTTACTTGACATTAATGTTCTTAGACATTAGTCTTATCTGATAGAATTATATAATCTTTAGATACAGTGATATATAAGAAGACATTATATTATACTAGTTGCCTTTTCAAATATTTCAATATCCTATTTTCTTCCTTACTTGAACTTTTTATTTTGTTTCTTAAACATCTGTTATTTCAAAGCAAGGCTACAACATGTTTTCCCAAGTTGTACCTACAAATCAACAGAAGGCTGGCTTAAATCCTGGATCTTACTGGTTTATTTCCTTTTTTTAATTGTGCAATTTATTTTAAGGGGCAGTAGCATTAGCTCTTCCATTTATATTAAAGTGAACAAAAGATTACTTATTTTATCATGATTTGTTAATCTTGATTTCTGCTCATTAGGAAGTACTAGAGATATGGTTTTCATATATCATTACTATTACTTAATATTTATTAATATTTAATGATAGATAAGGTTTTGCAGAATGAGCTTATTTTTTATTCCCAGTTTGTAAACAAACTGAAAATGTGGAGAGTCATACTTTTATCACATTGTTTAGCAAAGATTATCATAAAATTCGCTTTCTAATAGCATGGTTATAATATAATTAATAAAGCTTTTAAATAGTAGCTTTGAATCTGAATGGTTAATTTAAAGAATCTATTTGTTAAATTTTTATGTGTACCATATGTGTGTGTGTAGAAGTTACTTCTTATACTGTATATTTTCTTCAACTATTTGCATTATTTTTAAAAAATTTAACAGTACTGGATATTTGTGATTTTTCCCCTCCTTTCAGTGCAGAAAATTTGTGTTTTAATTTCACATGATTGATTTGCATTTTAGTTTTCAACATGGGCCACGATGGTATTAAATACATACAAAATACAAAATGTAGAATATCAACTCATTTTGCTCAAAATATAGAAATTCAGTAATCCCATTGCTAACTTTTAATACTTCTAGAACTTAAATAAAAAACACATTTTATATGGCATAAAGCCTATATGACAATTGTTCTCAGTCTGTGGGTTGTGACCCCTTTGAGGCTGAACAACCCTTTCAAAAGGGTCAAATATCAGATATTCTATATATCAGATATTCACATTACAAGTCATAACAGTAGCAAAATTGTAGTTATGAAGTAGCAACAAAATAATTTTATGGTTGGGGATCACGACATCATGAGGAACTGTATTAAAAAGTCGCAGTGTTAGGAAGGTTGAGGACCACTACTATATAGTATGGCATCGATAGGTGTTTTCTCTCTGTTCCCTCCATATTGGTGGCAGGATAAGCTTTGTGGCAGTCTTTGGGATGGTGGTTCAAGCCTTTCTTATTGAGAAGCATGCTCACTTGCCTCTACACTATCAAAACAGATGCTATCATTTGGATGTTAAATTGCTACATAGAATCCTGTGTACGATTAATTTTGCTTTTCAGTTTGTCTGTAGGTATAATGCTTTGAGTTTGTTTGTGCTAAAAACTTGTTTCTTGAGGTTACATTTATTTGGACTTCAGTTGGAGATTGCTTTTGACACATGACAAAAGTGTTTGCCGATAAAAGCCATACATAATACCTACAAAATTGGAAAGAAATTGTTTGACCTGAAAAAATAGTGTTTTCAAGGAGACATTTTCAGGAGACATTTTCACACTGCAAATATCATAGTTAGAACTAGCTTGTGGTTTTAGTTCAAATTATAGCTTATTTGGACTGACAGATTCTTTTTAATATTTTGAAGTATTTTGCAAACACTATATAGTGTAACTTGGTTCTCATTTGCCAAACCTATAAATGTCTTAGGAACTTTACATTTAATATTAGTAATCCTAAAAGATGAGATAAGGGAGCCAGTAGAGGGCAGGGTAAAGACACCTGCTCTCAAGCTTGCCAACCTGAATTTCCCCCGGACAAAGTGTTTCTTTGAAGATTTTATTCATTGTGATCCTATAGATCTTAAGCCCTTACATATCTAACAGATGTTAATTGGTTCCTTAAAATTGTTTTCTTTGAAAAATATTAGGAATCCAAATTATGATATGTGATGGTTTAGTGAATCAGTAAAGTAATTTAAACACTAAAGAAAATTTAATGTAATCAAAAATCATGAAATAAAATTTGAAGTGATCAAGATGAGATAGTTGTTTGACCAGTAAATTACCTATAGAATGCTAATGAAAGGTATAGTATATATTTATTAGGTATAATGTTTTTAAAGGTATAGTTTATTTAAGGTAATGCATATAATTTGCATATGATTTTATATATGTATTAAACGTGTATTCTGATATCTCTGAGGCAACCTAAGTAGAATTTTTTCAGAGTTAAAACAAGATGATGCTTTGTATTTCTCCATTTTTGTCATTAATAGAATTCAGATAATTTTAGAATGGAATTTTTAAACAAGTGAAAAGAACTTAATTTAGCCAGACAGTGGTAGCACACTCAAGCGGTAAGGGCAGGTAGATCCCTGTAAGTTCGAGGCTAGCTTGGTTCACAGAGTGAGTTCCAGGACAGCCAGGACTACACAGAGAGATTCTGTCTCAAAAAAAAATGAAAAAGCAAAACAAAAAAGAAACAAACAAAACTTAACTTGTTATATTGGGAATAATTAATTTCAAATCTCTCTGTTGGTAATGAAATAATCACAATACTCTGACAATTGTTTTGAAGTTTATTTGGCCTTGTCCACTTGATATAAAAACACATATTTTTCCTCCTACAGTATACATTACTTTTTATGATTCTTTTCAGTCCATCACTTTTCATAATATAGTTGTTGATATCTATATTTAAAAGAATTCTGGTAAGAGAAAGACCTGAATGCAATAATATTGTAGATCTCTATCTAAATTAATTTTTGTATATTTCTGATTTGTATTTAAATATAGTGGTTTCTTATGTTTGTTACTTTGAGATGAGGCTATTTTGCCAGAAAATTATTTTATTTATACTGAAAACTAGTGCACATGCATACACACGCATAGACATGCAAATACACACACACACACACAGAGAGAGAGAGAGAGAGAGAGAGAGAGAGAGAGAGAGAGAGAGAGAGAGAGAGAATAAATATAATGAAATAACAGGGAAATTTATTTCTTAATTTGTTTTTGTTTGTTTGTTTTGCTTTTCTGAGACTCGGTTTCTCTGTGTAGCTCTGGCTGTCGTGGAACTCACTCTGTAGATCAGGCTGGCCTCAAGCTCACAGAGATCCATCTGTCTCCCAAGTGTCGGGATTAAAGGTGTGCCCACATTGGCATCCTTAATTTTTGGTCAGTGATTAATTAGCCAAGTTTATAGTTTCATAAATGTTAGAGTTCTCTAAAGATATTTTCTTTATTTAGCTTTCAAGTACATAAACACATTATTATCTACCTTATTCTTTCCCCCATATCAGATTTTTTGGACCCAACACTTTACATATCACTATATATATATCCTGAAATAATAGTCACAGGAGGTGTCCCATTACATGATTTTAATTTAAAAAATCAGTACAATGGAATCTTGGTATAGTGGTATGTATCTGTATTCTTAGCTACTTAGAAGACTGGGGCAGAAGGATTGCTTCAGTCCAGGAGTTTGAAATCAGCCTCCATAACATTGTAAGACTCCATCTCAAGAAAATCACTATAATGCCCTATTATAATAAAAAAGAGTGTTTATGATCAAAATAAGATGGATTTCTCTATGTGGAAACTCAGTTTAACTATGTGTCCTCGTTTACTTTCTATTATTATGATAAAAAAAACCATGGCTAAAAGCAACATGGGGAGAAAAGGTTTGATTGTCTTCCGCTTCCACATCACAGCCCATCATTGAGGAAAGGCAGAGCAGGAACTCAAGCAGAGGGGCAACCTGGAGGCAAGAACTGAGCTGAGACCACAGAGGAGTGCTGCTCACTGGCTTGATCTCCAAACTCATGTTCACTAATCTTTCTTAGACCTCGCAGGACACACATACCCAGAAGTGGTACTGCTCACAGTATGCTGTGCTCTTCCACACCAATCATTCATTAATCAAGGAAATTCACCATAGACTAGCCTATAGGCCAGTCTGATGGAGGCCTTTGGTCAGTGGTCGTTCCTCTTCCCAGACAAATAGTTTGTATCAGGTTAACAAAACAAAAACAGCTAACTAGCACACTACGGGAAAAAAATTGCTAATTTTTTGCCAACAAATATTGAATATATCTGAATTTAAAAGAAGCATTAGAGCCGGGTGGCGGTGGCGCACGCCTTAATCCCAGCACTCAGGAGGCAGAGGCAGGTGGATCTCTGTGAGTTCGAGACCAGCCTGGTCTACATGAGCTAGTTCCAGGACAGGCACCAAAGTCACAGAGAAACCCTGTCTCGAAAAACCATAAAAAAAAAGCATTAGAAGATATGAAATCATTCAGTATAATACGTATAAGGAAGCAGAAAAGGAGAAGGTAGATCAATATGAATATTAGGAGAAATAATGACAGGACAGGCTCATTTGATATGTCATTCTAACTATAAGGTACTGGTACTAAATATTTGAACTCCTTGATCGTGGTTGTTGATAACTTGTTTCCACTTAAGAGAGTGTAGGAAGAGGGAAACATGTAATTTTATAGAAGCCTGGCAATTTCTTTCTCAGCCAGGTGATCAAACTTATCATCTATATGCAATTTTATGTCATATACCCTTGATAAAGTATGATGAGGACAATTATATGTGGTCTCTTCTCTCAAACCTATAATCCAATTCTAACTATAAAAATAAAACTTTAGAAAACCCAAATGTAAGGATATTTTAAGAACTATCTGACTAATACTCTTCAACCTTATCAAGATCGTCAAACACCAAGTAAATAGAAACAGACTGGAAGAATCTAAAGAGACATGGGGATAAATTGTTACTATGGTATACTGGATACTATTCCCGAAGATAATAACACATTAGGAAAAAATTCAATGGCAAAAATGTGAAGTTCAATAACAAAATCTGCACTATAGGGATATGAGCTATTAGGAGAATTTGGGTGGAAGGTACATAGGAACTGGAAACTATCAATACTATTTTTCTAGCTTCTCTGTGAACCTTAAACTATATTGAAATTAAAAATTTATTTAAATATTTAAATAAGCATCAAATATAGCATACTTTTAATTTTTGTTATTTTAAGCAATAGTCTCATGAGAAATAGTTTTTAACATATCTCACTAGAATTATAAATACTAAATATTTACAAAGAAAAATATCACTTGGGATAAAGGTTTTCATTATGAAGGTTTGTTTCAAATATCATCAGTAACCCAACCTCTGTGATAACCTCACATTTTAACCTTAGGAATATATACTGCAGTGGTTTGCAAAGTACTTTTCTTTTCAAAAGAATGCTGTGTCTGGTTACCATTCTACTGAAATTAACATCTTACGTGATCAACTTTTTAAATTGCCCTTTGGTAGTCAGGAAATATATATAAGAAAAGAAAAGGAAACAATATAAATGATAGGATGCAAATTACCAAAACTAAGCCCATTCTCTGTATTTTACCTGCTAACTCGTTTGCAGTCAAACACTTGCATAGAATAGTGTGCTATTATAAACCTCGTTCACAAAGTCTGATTCTCAACACTCATTCTAACTGTAGTTTTTGTTTCCCACAGACATTTTTGTTGAGGAATGATAAACACGGCATGAGAATTTTGAGCAAATAAATGTTGTGCTGTCTAATAATTGATTTTCAACTGTATAAATATAAGTATGTGTGTAAACAGTGGCACATTTACTCAGGGCAGAGTTGCTGAAACTCAAAGACTTCCTGATTGCTTTCCTGCAAGGATACGATGGTCTTGTCATTAACACCTTATTTTCATTTTGATAGATCTGTGGAATGTGTTTTGGTGAATTTGGTTTAGGAGGATGATTAGAATTTAAGACCTGTGGTCACATCTCTAAGAAATGACATTATATTTTGAAATATAACTATTTTAATACTTAATTCCTGCAATTTTAACTAAGAATTTCTTTGTTTTCTAGTTTGCTGATATGAAAATTCTAAAGAAAAAAAAACAAGCTCTTGTTATAGTACAACCAAGAACTTAATTTATTAACTCAAATATAATCAACACAATTTGAACTTGTTGATGGTTTTGTTAGTAATCTCTTCTCTGTAAAAGCATGCGGTTCTGCTGACACTGACAACTGATATAGATGTGCTAGAATTGCCACCCTGGCTTGCTGCTAAACATTCTGGACTTCGTGCTCTGTGAATACCACACTAAATTTATGCATTAATGTCTTCTTTGTGAAGCATTCTGCCTTTGAACAAAGTTTTTTTAAACTATGATCTCAAGAATGAAGGAGAGTTTGCTTTGTTTGAAATCTTCTGGTTTTTGTAAGATTTGTATTTAAAGAAACCTGCAAAAGAAAAAAATGCATGAATATAAAAAGTTTTAAAATATTTGAACATGGTAGGTGACTGGAAATGATTGGTTTTTATAGATAAAATGGAAATAATGAAAATATGCTTTATAGATAATTCAGAAGAATAATTAGTCAAAATGACTAAGTTTGGTGGAAAAATGGAATAACATTTTGACAGTGGAAAAATAGTTTATTACAATATAATATTTTAGATGTTTTTTAGGAAAACTGAATTTATTATATTCTAACTTACAAGTTAATTACTTAATCTCAGTAACATGAGCTTGCCCTAAGATGTGGTATACAAAAGCAATTATGTTGATTTTTAAAATTTATCTGTAAGGTGGATTTCAAAAGAATGCTGGCTCTCTCTTTTGGAAAGCCTTTTTTTTTACTAGCTTTTGTCATCTATATAATCAATATATTTTAAATATTTTTGTTTAATCTTTAATAATTTTATGCACACCAATATATACAGTGTATTTTTATCATGCCCACTTATTTCTCTAACAGTTTTATTGGAGCAGTTATCTTCAAATTATTTTTTGAGTCAGTTGATCATTTAATCAGTTCAGCTAATGAATAGAATGTTATATCCCACTGATTCTGCAAAGAAACTCGATCCAAAGGTCCTATGGCATTGATGCTGATGGCATTGTCATCATTGGCTAAGTTTACAGAATTAATTTAGACCTCCTCTTAGTAGGAGACCCTACATAGAAAGATTCTTCAGTGCTTCCCAGTTTTATTTTATTAAAAGTTTCATGATCATTGCAATTTTACTTCTGATTTTGATAGAATATTAACTATTAGAATTTTATCACCACAGCTTTATATACATGTAATCACTAAATACTGAGTACATTAAATATGATACATGGCACTTATGATCACTAGCCATTTAAGTAATACAATGTATTGACTTTTCATAGAAAACAGTCAATTTTAAGAAAAAAAACATTTTTTTTCTCATCTTGAATCACTGGAAACAAGAGAGAATGACTGGTAAAAAATTACTTTTTCTCATTCATGTATTAAAAGTGGTATTTGGATGGAGGACAATTGAGAAACATTAAGACAGCAAATTAGTTCCCATATTGTACAAAATGGTGGTTAGAAAGTTTACTAAAGATCCTATGCTAGTATTTAATTTCTTTTATTACTAGCAGTTTTGCTTTTCTCCTTAAGCATGACTTCCATTTGTGTTTTCCTTGGTAAAATGGCTTCTTTTTTCTTGACATTAGCATATAGTATATAAATAAAGTTAATTCACATATATAATTCAGAGGAATTTTAACTGTAGAAGTTAAGAGCCTTCTTTTAGTCAGTCTAATAGTATTGACTTTAAATATTTGGGAGACAATGCTCTCTTGATTTTTTTGTTAGTTCTATTTGATATTGATATGCTTCTAATTGATAGTATGCAGTATTTTATACTTTATTTCAAACTTAAGGATATTTTAGATTTTCTTGGCAGGAATGGTTGATGTATTTAGGTTTAGTTTTAAAGCAGTGGTTCTCAACCTGTGGATCATGACTAATACAATTGCAGTTATGAAGAAGCAATGAAACAATTTTATGTTTAGAGGTCACCACACCATGAGGAACTTCATTAAAGTGTCACAACATTAGGAAAGTTCAGAACCACTGGTTTAAAGCAAGTGATTTAAAAAAGTGAACAACCATGAGATCATATGGTTGAGAAGCTGTATTTTTATGCCATAAACAATGGTAAAATACTTTGGATTTCTGATTTCCTTTCCTATAAAATGATTCTGAACAATGAATATACTATTCTTTAAAATTCTAAGTCTGTGATCCTAAACTTACTCATCCATGCCCACATTTGATTTAATGACCCCCAGAGATAATGATTCTTTTGCATTTCCATATCAATTATATTCTGATGCCTAATAGAATACCACGAACAAAACTAAATGAGCATTGTTTGATCATTTTCTGTGTAACAAAAGCAGTGTCGTCTTCATGTTTAAGGTAGATCTGAATCACCCTCCACCAGTGTGGGTTTCCTATTAGCAAATGATTGGGACATTCCTGAGAATTAGATTATAAGTACTTCTCCCTTTTCTTTTCTTTTTAAAAAAGATTATTTTAAATTTTGTTACATTTATTCATTTGTCTATTTATTGTGTGTGTGTGTGTGTGTGTGTGTGTGTGTGTGTGTGTGTGTGTGTGTGTTTGCTTACACCAAGGTACCTATGTGAATGTTAGATGACAACATGGAGGAGTCAATGCTTGCCTTTAACCATGAGTATTCCTGCCCTTTGGCTTGGGGTGAATGCCTTTACCCACTAAACCTCCTTGCCAACTCTCTTTGTTTTGTTCCTCTTTGTTATAAGAATGTGCCTTAAAGGGCTGGAAAGTTGGTTCAGCCATTAGTTAAAGGCCAGCTATTAGCTAAAGGGTAGACTCACAACCAAAATATGAAGAATCTGCCTTAAATTCTTAAATACAATTCAAACAATATTTTATTAATATTTTCTGAAAATACCCTGCTTAGTTTCTCACCACACTGACATCTTTGTACTCTGTATAGGCTATTAAAGAAAGCTAGAACAGGGAATAGCTTTTAGAAATCTCTTGTTAATTTGCCATTATAGTACATGTAAAGAACTGAACCTACAAAAGTTAAAGAACTTGTCTAAACTCCCTTATTTTTCTAGTAGTGAAATTAGTATGACAAGGAATCTATAATGTATGAGAGTTCACAAATAGTATCTTCTATGAATATTTTCATTATGATGAAGACATCTCCGTTAGGAACAAAAAGAATGAATTCTCTGATTATTGATGTCAGAGCTAAGAAACATATTATTTTCTGTTTGAACTTTAGTTGTCTTTATCCTTCATTTTTCTTTCTTATCCCCTTCCCTCTCCCAATGAAACTCTTCTTCTCAACAATCCCCCATTTTTGTCTTCCTTTTCTGTGTAATCCACTGAATTTAATTAGTGTTTCTTCCTCAAGTATAATTGGAAGTTATGTACTGGAGTTAGAGCAATATATCAGTGACTACATACATCATTACCAGTAGTACCTTAGTAAAGGAGGGGGTTTTATAGATTCCCCCTGTGACTCATGATAAAATATTGATGGGACTCATCCATGTGCTGGTCTTGTGTAGATAATCCATAACTGTAGTGCTTTCATGAAAGCAATGGCCATTTCATGTCCAGAAGACATCTTTTCTGCTGAATGTCTCCTCATTCTCTGGCTCGTATATTGCCTGTTCCCTCTTTGATGATATTCATTGAACTTTGGAGGGAGTGATAGATCTGTCCCATTTATGTTTTAGCACTCATCATTTATTCTAGACATTTTAGTTACTTAGAGGTTTCTGCAGTAACCACAGTTGGATATAGTAAGAAGCATTTGTAATGAAGGCAGGGTTCAGCCCTTATCTATAGGTGTAAATATGAATATTTATAAAGAAGTTTGATAACATGACTATTTAGTAAAGCGATAGTAATATGTAGTAGGAGGCTTCTCGTTCGTTTCCCAGCTGCCCAGACCCAAAATAATCACACAGAAACTGCATTAATTACAACATTGCTTGACCAATAGCTTAGGCTTCTTATTAAGTAACTCATACATCTTATTAACCCATTTCTATTAATCTATTTATCTTATCTTACCACAAGGTTAGAGGTTTACCAGTAAGATTCTGGGGCATCTCTCTGACTTCTTTCTCCCATCATTCAGTTTAGTTTTCCTGCCTATCTCTATTCTGCCCTGCCACAGGCCAAAGCAGTTTCTTTATTAACCAATGTTAATACAACATATTCACAGTATACAGAGGGGAATCCCACATCAGTAGTAGGCTCATCTTAATGGTCTATTACTTCCTCAGTCATGGGCTCATAATGAAAGTTACAGAACTAGTTATGAGTTCCTTACTTTGGACCTGCCCCCAGATACAATCCATAGTATGTTACTATCAACTATGCCATTGGTGCATTTTATGACATATCTTACTTGGTAAGTCATTATTCTAACTCACAGGATTCACTGTTGGGTAAGATTGTTGATGACTTTTCTTTCCAGTAACCTACTTTCTGGCACTATGAAAGCCAGCCAGCAGGGAGGAAGCTTCCAGTTCAGCTCCAACATAATTTTAAAACACAGGCAATGATCCTACTCATAGAATACTACCCTCATAATTGTTTTAGATTTTAACATCATCAAATGTAAAATTCTAATTCCAAACCCCATTTATAGATAGTGAAGATGCTAGTAACTGCTGATGCAAACTTTTCCAAGTGGTCTTCTGAAATCTGTGTTTTATGGCCCGATGATTTTAAATCTCATTTTCTAAAGCTTTACAGCTGGGTGTTACATAGTTCAGTGTTACAGAATTAAACATATTTCTAAACACACAGTACATCTTGTGTTTGATTAGAGCAGAATCAATTGTTTGCTATACTGTGTAATCTATTATAACTAATTTACTTTACTAAATTTTCACTTCAATTATAAGTAATATACTGCACCTAAAATTAATGTGTATGTTTCTTTTTATAATACAATTTTTGTTTATATTACACAAATCACCTAGTCATACTACTAGGAATATTAACTGGATTATCTCAAAAATTTATTTGAAAAATCAAGACTAAAAGTTCTATTCAATTTTTTAGAGAACTGATTATCATAGTATCTTTCTTTCTGTCACATTTGGAAAAACAAAAACCCATAAAAATCTAAGGCTACACACACACACACACACACACACACACACACACACACACACACACACACAAAACCCCACAAAACTCCAACACCAAAACATACAGGCAAAATACCAATAAAACAAAACAAAAAAATGTATGTCTTTTGGGCTGACCATTTAACACTGGACAACAAATTAGAATCCTTTTCTTGCTTTCAATGTTCCTTGGTTGCCTATAGTTCTCATGCAGGGTTGCAGTCTTGTGGACTTTTCTTCATTCAGTATGGCACGCCCTTTGATATCATTGTTCAGGTCATGCTTGCACAGTCATGTTGATGAGACTTTACAGGTGCAGCTTCTATGACTAGGAGACATAGTCTCACAACAAATTCCCTGATCCTCTGGCTCTTACAACCTTTCTGTCCCCTCTTTCCTAATGTTCACTCTTCATTTTGATTGGTTGTAGTTTTCTGTAGTGGTCCCCATCGGTTGCAAAGAGAGTTTTCTTTGATAACGGATTAAGACTATACTTATCTGTGGTGTAAGGACAAATGTTTATAGATTGCTGTTAGACATTATGCTGGTTCAGTGAATTAGTGGTTATAATTTTTCTTCCAGTAATCATGACTTCACTAGCAGTGAGTAGATAGCTAGGTTTCCAGTGCTAGACATGGTTTTCCTCTTGGTGAGCAGGTCTTAAATCCAATTAGAGAACAGTTGGTTGCTATCAATGTTTGTGTGCCACTGCTGCACCCTTAGGGTTACTGTGCCATCCTGTTCATTGTTAGAGTTCATAGGCATCCTAACTGGGTAGGACTGTTGGTTTCTTCCCTCCTTTGCAAAGAACATTATATGGACTGAGCAGGTTATATTTATATGTAATATAAATATATAATGCATATGTATAAATTCATGAAATAGGAATTAGTGAAAAAAAGAGACCATAAATATTAAAGAGAGCTGGATGGATATATGGGAGGGTTTGGAAGGAGGAAACTGAAGAAAGAAATGTTGTAATTATAATTTCAAAAATTAAAAACAAACAATAAAAAATGTCCAAACAAAGCTATATGAGACCAAAAGGTATACAAAAATATCATTGAGCTTGTTTATTTATTTTGTTTGTTTTATTGAGACAAGGTTTTACTTTGTAGCTTTGTCTGGCCTGGAACTCCCTATGTAATAGACCAGGCTGGCTTTGAGCTAGCTCATAGTGATCTGCCTGCCTCTACCTCCACAGTGTTAGGATTAAATCGTGCATCATCATGACTCACAAAAGGTTGTTCTATTAAAGTTCCATTATCTCTCTGTGTTATTTCATGTCACGAAAAGAAGGAATGGAAGTAGTTGAACCAGTTTCATATTCATTTACATTTTAAGAAATCATGATCCAAAATATGGGTTTCTAATCTTCCTGAGATTTTCTAACTATACAAAGAATGTTAATCATATATCATATTCATATATTTATTTATTTAAAGGAAAAATTTAACAGGCTTTTAATTTTAAAAAAGAATCTAGAGACACTGACTATATTTATTTTGAGATAGAACCAGTTTCTCAAAATCAATGATTCTCTTTCCTATACTAAATTTTCCTTACACTCACTTTTTTTTCTTTCATCCCTCCTTTTTCCTTCCTCTCTTCCTTCATTCTTCCCTTCCTTCCTTTTCTTATACGGTTCTCACAAGGTTACCAATAATACACAATCCTTAATGAACCATCTTTAATTGAAGCAGAAATTATTTTGTTTTACTCTCCTTTTGAGATTTGGAGTTGTCATGCGAAGTGAAATCTACACACACCACATGCACACACATGCATCATTTCCTAGGAGGACATGACTCAATTTTGAATTAAGAAACAAGGTTGCACCTTAAACAATTTACTGTTTTTAGCGCATAACACTAGGAGGTCAGGATTAGAGTTCATTATTCACAACTTGAACGTATATAAAATGTTAACAGGAACTTAAAATTGCCTTCATCATTGCTGAATGATCATATTCCTTTTAAATTACTTTTAATCTGTGATGCTATAACCATTGAGAACATGTTTCCAGGGTGATTGATGACAATAAAAAGTAATTATATGTTTTCTTGCACTGTTACATATTTTAGTATATTTTTATTTTCTTTGTGAAACGAAAAAGATTCATTTTAAGTTCCTTAGAAATGTTTTCTAGTTCTGTAAAAGTACACTGAGTTCATTAGCCTACGTTTTAAAGTTGTCATAAGTGATTGGAAGAAGTAGTTCAGAAATAAAGTTCATAATTTAGCATGAATAAAGCCCTGGCTTCAATTCTCAGCACTACAAAAAATTAAAATTATTATGAATATTGAACACCTTTGGCAAAGGAGCATTCAAGTATAAAAATTCAAAAGCTAATATTAATATCATCTATATTAACTTAGGAATTTTAACCAATATTTTCTAGAGCTTTCATCAAAATTTCTTTTTGTGCATATCAAGTTTTGTTCTTGTTATGCTTATAACATCTGCAGGACAGTTAAAAACCCCTGCTTGTAGCTCATCAAGATATATTTTGGTAAGTTCTTTGTTGCTTTCACAGGTTCATTTATAGCTATTTTGAATGAAGGCCTCTGTAGAAGGCAGTGGTATTATGTTTATATGCATGCAAATCTTATATCCCTTAGGGTCTTTTCATTAAAATTCACCATTGGAAGAATTTAGGATTTGATTGAAATAAAAACTCATGAAAAGATTGTTTGTACAGCTGCTTTTAAGCAGGGGCCAAAGTCTCATAGGAGGGTGAATGAATACATTGTTGTTGAGCCAAGCTAAGAAGTTTCTTGAGTAGTGTTTTACAAAATATAAAATCATTACATGTGTTGGATCTTTGCCCTTGCCCTCACCTCCCCACATTCCTTTCTCTTTCTCTTCTTTCATGGTCTCCTTTCTCTAGAAGGGCTGATTGTTTTTTTTTTTTATAGAGATAATTGAAAAATACTTTGTTTTCTTGTAAAACTTAAGTATAGGTAGCCTTAGAGTGATACTTTAAACCATCATTTTTAGATTCTGAAACCTGAGAAAGCATGATGTTCACGCCTCTTTCCTTTAGAAAGTACCGTTTATGAAAGTACTCTTTTTAGTGGGAATTTAATAAGAAGACTCATAGTGCTAAAATTCATTAGCTTCACTTGCCAGCAAAAGGAGTATCATATTAAAATATGACTTAGAGTTTGGAAATGGCATATAAAAGTTAATTCTTAAATTCTTAGCGAGCAATTGCAGTTTGTTAGAGAGATTACTTTATGGCTGGAGAGGCAGTGGTGCATCTGTAGGAAGGAGTGATCACAGCACAGTGTTAGCCTAGGTACTGGCATCCCACCTGTGCTTGTTCTTACACATCTTCTTACAACTGCCCTCCTTCCTTCTTATTATCAGGCAATTAGTATTCTGACCCACTGGAAAGAATTGGGAGTCCAGAGGGAATGGAGGGAAATCAGTAATTTTTTTCTTTTTCAAAACTGAAAATAGATTCTTCTCTAAAATCCATCCAGACCCCACCCTCTACTCCTCCCAGTCCTTCAGCTTTCCTCTCCCCTAGATCCACCCTCTTCCATTTCCCTTCAGAATGGAACAGGTCTCCATGAAACAACTGAACGTAATGAAACAAGATACGATAAGACTGGGCACAAATCCGCATATCAAGGCTGGGTGAGGCAACCCAGTAGGAGGAAAACGGTCTCAAGAGCAGGTCAGAGTCAGACACCCCCACTCCCACTGTTAAGAGTCCAACAAGAACACCAAGCTAAACAACCACAGCATGTATGCAGAGAACCCAGTGCAGACTTAGGCAGGCCACATACTTGGTCACTGCAACCTCAGTGAGCCCTGTTCTCTGTGTTCTCCATCCTCTGACTCCTAAGTCTCTCCTCCCTCTCTTTAATAGTCCCTGAGCGCTGAAGAGAGCAGTAATTTCTAATGACATCTTTCACATTTGATTCTCGAGTAGACATTGATTGTAATAGAATGCTTGTGTAATGAAAGTATTTTACTGAGAAAAGTAATTATAGGAAATATTGAAAGACCCATAGTTTTGGAGCTTATCATTTGTGCTTTCTTTCCTATTTTTGAAAATCTCCTACTATACCATTTATAACTGCTAGTAACAATATTGGGAAGCATGAGACTATTGCTCATTTAGGCTGGTGAATTTCTCTAATGCTTTTAATTTTTTGCTTTTTATAAGCCCTTAAATATACAATTAGGAATTTATTTAAGTAAACATAATTAAAATTAGTTTGGAGTAGCTTTTTCCTCCCCTTTATTTTGCCTAACTTAAAGCATGAAAAATGTGTTTCTTTGTAGTCTATACATTTATAGTTAATATTTGTTGATTCTTTTCTGTCATTATATGTGCTTTCATCCCCAACTGATAATTTCTAGATACTTGGAAACATAAACCTATTATTTCCAAGAGTTGTATTATTATGTATGCTATTTGATAATGATAAAACTTTAAAAAATAAAAAGAACAATTCTCTTTTTGCCTTGGGCGAGTGAACTAGTCTATTTATTGTTATTTCTGAATGATAGGAATACAAAATCCCAGATCACACCCCAGACAAAATAAATAATAATCTGATTCAATCATATCTGCAAATACTTTATATGTATATATAATTTGAAAACAATGAAAAGTTATTATTTTTGAGTAATCAGAACTATTTTAAAGATATTTCACAAACTTTAGGGGGAAAATAGTCTGAAATATCTTATTTGTGTAATAGAGTAAAATATCTGACAATTAAATTACATATTTCATATTGATTCTGATACATAAAGTAAAACACTGCTTATATTTTTGATACCCTATCAGAAATAGTTATAGGATTAATGTAGGCCTGTTTTTTCTAATTATAAATCCTCACATGTTGTAAAAGAAATATTTGTAGTTTCATTTCAGTTTTAATGTTCAGCATAGCAAATGGTTGTTTAGCGATTAGTAACAAAATATATTGACTAAAAATTAAATTGGGCCATATATTTTAGAACTTGTCATAGTCAAAAAAATTATAAGACACCACAGGGTTCTTTTTTTTTGTTATTTGCCCCCAAGAGATTATTGAATAGTAATAATGTTGACATTCATTTGTCATAGGAAAATGCTTGTGTAACAGTGAATGTGGCTTTAAACTCTGAATTTTAAATTATGAATAAGATTTGTTTCATGTTAAGAAAGGATCATGGGAGATGTATTGAGATAAAGTTTAATAGTGGATGAGGCCATTTTTTTCTGCAGTTACTTTACACCAAGATTTTCTTTTGTTGAGGCTATTTCAGTCAGAAGTAATAAGCCTGAGTTAAAATGATAGTCTATAACCTAAAGGTAAAATTGCCATCTATCTTAATATACTTCTAGATGCAGGATTTTAAATGAAATTTGTACCACTTGCCACATTGTCTTTTAATTACGATTTCTTATTGAGGAGAACATGAGTATAATTCTAAATAGTATCTTTTTCTTGTAGTTTTTTTTCATTCGTGTAGCTTACTCAGTAGATAGTAAAAAGGATTATTAGGACTGATAAATCAAATGTCTTAAAGAAAGACATGTTTGGGAAAGGTGGATACTCAATAAATATGGCTGAAATAGCTGACCGAGTGATAGGACCAAACTGGAAGATTAGTTACTAACAGATTACTCTTTCTTTAACAAAAGGCAATGAGGTTACCAGTTCTGTTCTATATATTGAAGCCAGAGAGTTTTTCATAGAATAGGTATGAACAAAACCTTTAGTCTTCCTTTCATTTTCTCATACTTCCCATTCATTTTGTCTCCCTAGGACTTTGCTGTTTCCAGAGTCTAATGGTCTTTCCTCCTTCATTGCCTCCTTCACTCCTACTTCTCCACAGAAGGCCTGTCCTTGGTCTCCTGATTTGGAGCAAGGTCCTTTCCTTCTCCTCCCCTTCTCTCCCCTCCCCTCCCCTCCCCTGCCCTCCTCTCTTCTATCCCCCCTACCTTCCCCTCAGTGAATTGTTAGGCTCATTTGTATGGTTCCATAATTCCTGTGCTTCTCTGTTAATAAAATATTAGTTCCAGGAAGGAAGGCACCATGTCAGCTTCTGTTACCTTCTTCTCCGTGCTCCCTAGAACAATACCTGACTCTCAAACAGGCATTTACTAATTGCTTGTTGAACGAATAATTAAAAGTCAGTATCAGGACTTGGGAAAATATTAATATGCTATAGGAAAAAGCCAGGAGAGCTTCCAAAGGGGAATCATATAGAGGTGGATAATGAGGTAAAAATGTAAGATGCAGGCAGTACTTTAGAAAACTGGTTTAAATCTGAAAAAAAAAATGAGAGCATTGGGGAAATGTAGTATGGAAATAAGGTTTCTGGTTTTCCCAGAACCTGTCTTCCCTGCAGAACGTACTCTCCTAGCAACCTGAGATTCCTGATTACTATATTGTAATACTATTTATTTGCAATTCATCTGAATAGCATTTTATATACTTTATGAATCTAATCTATAGAATTATAGGTTCTATTAATATGTTGTTATATGGAATCATATGTTCTTATACATTGTAGCATCATTAAAGGAAATAATTTTAAACATACATTTTTCTACATGACAACCCACTATGACTAGATGTAGAGCACAGTATTCATTTCTTTTGATTTATTCTATGTCTTTTGCACCATGTATCTTGATCCCATTCATTTTCCCATCCCTTTGCATCTGCCCTCCACCCCTGCACATCCCCCCCGCCAGAGTTTAAGAGAAAAAAAGAAAATGGAAAAAAGTTACAAATCTGGCCATGGAATCTGCGGTGTTACACAGTGAGTTGCGCAGTAAACCCCTTTCTTTGTCCATATATCTTTACTTGCAAGTGGTCATTGCAAAGAGTCATTGGTCTGGTTCAAGGCCTCTAGTTTCTACTACACTATTGATGCTGGGTCCTTATTAGGACTCTTCTTGGACATCCAATTGTTGCCCTTTGTTGTGGAGAGCCTATAGCTTTGGGTCTGTGAGTCAGCTTCCTTCACATGCTCCAGCAGGTCATCGATGGGGTAGATGTTGGGGCAGGCCAATCCTCCCCTGTCCTCATCTCCAGCATTGCCCCTACTAATTCACCTCTTGCAGTGATGAGTGAGGGGTGGGGCCAGTTCTCCTTTCACTCCCTCAGGGTGGGCTCTCCCACACCTGTACCACTAGGGCCAGCTCTATTGTGTTGCCCAGGCTAGGCACAGAGGCCACTCTTCCAAGTACTACCGCTGGTGAAGGGTAGGGGCAGCCCTGTGCTCTACCAACCCCAACCAGCTCTTCCACCTCTCTCAGGTGTTTATTGGCAGGAGGTGGGGGAACATCTCTCCTCTGCCCATGCTAGCACATATCTGATGAGTAATAGAGAGAGCTCTCCTTTGTCTATAACATGGACACTTCCAACCACTGGGCAGTTCTGCTGTGCTGCCTAGGTGAGGGGCAGGACCCGTTTCCTGAGTGCTAAAGCTGGTATTGGGAAGGGTGTGCTCTGTCATCTGTTGCAGGCAGTAAGGAGCAAGGGATATGGGGGGCATCTCTCACCTTCCCACACTGCCGCCTGATAGATGAGTAGTGGGGCCAGCTCTCCCATAATTACAGCTTTGAGGCCGGCTCACCCACACCTCCACAACAGGGTTGACTCTATTGTGTTACCCAGGTGAGGTGCAGGGCCTGTTCTCCCAGGTGGTACAGCTAGTGAGGTTCAGGGACAGTTCTTCTGCTCTTATGACCACAGGGCCAGCTCTTCCATCTGTCCAGGTGTTGATGGCCAGGGGCAGCTCTTCCCCACCCATGCTCACAACTTCAGAGCTGGCCCATTCACACCTGTGCTAACAGTGTTGGCTCTATTGTGTATTGGTGAGGGGGGAGCATCTCCCTCCAGTCCATGCCACCCTATGGCAGATAAGGGTGGGGCTAAGTTTTCTGGCAATCACTACTTTGGCTCTGGCTCACCCACACCTCCACCAACAGGGTTGGGTCTATGATGTTGCTCAGGCTAGGTGCAGGGGATATATATTTCCGTTTGGTGTTGACTGTTGGCTTGCTGTATATTGCCTTAATTATGTTTAGGTATGTTCCTTGTATGCTCTCTCCAAGACCTTTATCATGAAGGGATGTTGTATTTTGTTGAAGGCTTTTTTAGCATCTAATGAGATGATCATGTGGTTTTTGTTTTTCAGTTTGTTTATATGGTGGATTATGTTGACGAATTTTCAGATGTTGGGCCATCCCTGAATCTCTGGGATGAAGCCAACTTGATCATGGTGGATGATGGTTCCAATGTTTTCTTGGATTCAATTTGCCAATAAAATATTGAGTATTTTGAAAAAAAAAGAAATCTTTTTGCTGACTTAAAGATCATAAACAGATAGTCTTAAATGAGTGATTGGCTTGCTTTTACCTACTGAATGTTTTAAATTATATCTAATCATATTTCCTCCTTCACATTAACCCCTAGACAACTTAGAGTCTATGTGATAGTGCTTTGTACATTCTAATAAATCTGATCTTCATTGGTGTGCTCTTGTTTGTATCACTATTTTAGCTCCACATTATATGGGTAACCATATTCTTGTTACTTTCAATTTTCATGGTCCTACTGAATTTTGCATCTGTAAATGGAACAGTTAAATTTATTTTGATAGAAATCGTAATTTAAACTTTTTAACAAGATCTTTAGCTTTGTAAATGGAAAAAGGTTTAGACATTAATTACTGGTATGATCAAAATGGTTACTCTGGAGCATTGTAAGCAATCCTTTCCATTTTCCCTCCATTCTCAATTCAGTGTAGTATTTAAAAGCAGAGAAAAGGAACTTGCCTTAGAGCCCCACCTTACAATTTATAAGGTGTAGAATCCTAGACCTGGCCCCAAATTTTCAGGTTTCTTCCAACAAAATCAAGACAATGATATGAAGCTAATAAGTTTGCTATAAAAAATTAAATAAGGAAATATTTGTAAAGCACTTAGATTAGTGCTTGGTACACAGTGAACACACACACAAATATATAGAAAGTAGTATTGTTCTTCAGCATGACTACTTTTTTGGAAATAACAGAAAGCTGTTGAAGTCATGGTCTTTTTCTAAAATAAATTAGGACAGAGTAATTGAGTACAGGCCTAGAAGAAAGTTGCCTTCTTTTTCTATTTCATTTGGTTTTCTTGAGAATTCATGTGAAAATGAATGGTATGCTACTTGTTAGATTGCAACCGTGTTTATGCAGAGGGTAACTGAATGATGGCATTGACTAAAATAAGGAAGCGTTTGCCAAGTCAGCATGTATTGTATTGGTTTCAGTGCTGTCGAAAGACTAGTGGCGGTGTTTTTCCCTTTCGTTTATTTGAATGGAGCTTTAGACTATGTGTCTGTCAGGTACTTTACATTTTCCTCACTTCCTGGAAGTATGCCAGCATGGAATTCAGTCCTTGCTAGTTTTTGCTAGCATTGTTTTCACCTGTGTGAAAAAGAGTGGGATGTTGTTACCTCATGTTATTTTGTCTCATATAAATAGCTAGAGTGTTCTCTGCCCGTTATACTGCCTTGTTGTTTTTTTTTTTTTACAAGAATATAATACACTTTATTTTTGGAAACTTTTTTTAGTCTTTAGGTAATCTGATGTAGTCAGAAAAGATCCAACTTCAAATCTTCTAGTTCTGATTTTCTGATCAGTTACTTACTATGTATACTTACGGAGTTACTTAATCTTGCTGTTTTAATTTCTTTTCCCCCAACATGATATTTTTATTAATTATTCCTTAATTTTATTCAGTGTACCCCAATCACACTAGCTTTCTATTCCTCCCAGGTCTACCTTCCCATCTAGCACCCCCTCGGACTCCAAATTAAAAACATTAAGTCCAGTTTGTATTGCTCATATACTCGTTGGAGCATGGCCAAGATTTAAAACTGATAACAATAGTCCCCTTATTTGACACCTCCCAATCTCCTCTTCATCCTCACCAATAGTATAAAATTTCCAGAAGAAAATCAATGTTTTTTAACATTTATCTTTAGGATAGCAGAGTTTTAAGTGTAAAAGACATCAAAGAATAGAAATTCATTGAAACAAAGTATTTAGTTTTAAAAGTATTGGAGTAGTGGTACAATGATAGAAGACAGGAGTTCAAAGTACAGGAAGATAGATTCATTAGGCTTATGTAAGAAGAATGAGGCCCCTCCCTCTGAAATAGCGTTAAAGAAAATGAAATGGTATGATAATCTAACTCTAAAAGTAGTTATTCATTCTGAATATTTGTCTCAAATTAGAAGTTAGAAAACAGGTGAGGTTTTCAGTGATTACCTGGAAAAGTTTGAATAGGAATAGTGATCTAACAATTGTTATTGAAGTCTGCTTGTTTGTTTCCCAACTGCCCACACCCAAAATAATCACTCAGAAACTATATTAATTACAACACTGCTTGACCTGTTAGCTTATGCTTCTTACTGACTAGCTCTTACATTTCTATGAATCTGTGTATGGCCACATGGTTGCGGCCTACCAGTAAGGTTCTGTCCGGCATCTGTCTCCTGCAGTGGCTACATGACTTCTCCTTGACTCTGCCTTTTCTCTCCTTCTCTGTCTGCTTGGAATTCCCGCCTTACCCTATTCTGCCCTGCAATAGGCACAAAGCAGCTTCTTTGTTAACAGATGGTATTCACAGCATATAGAGGAGAATCCCACATCAAACAACGAAGAATATAATTATTTTTTTTGCTACAGCTCACATATAGAATGAGAAAAAATGGGTGATTTGACTAGACCAATGTCAAAATGGATTTAAGTTGTAGCATGGTAGGAGTTATTGCTTGCTTTCCACCTGTCCGTCAATTGATTTATTTCAACAATTATTCTTTTGTATTTTTTTTCTTTTTTAATTTTATTTTGTAGGTCTTGATGACTGTTTGCAGCAGTATATTAAGAACTTTGAGAGGGAGAAGATCAGTGGAGATCAGCTGCTACGCATCACACATCAGGAACTGGAAGATCTGGGAGTCAGCCGTATTGGCCATCAGGAGCTAATCTTGGAGGCAGTTGACCTTCTGTGTGCACTGGTAAGGATTTAAACTGGTTGGAAAAAAAAAAACCTTTCTTGTCTCCTGTCTTCCACTGTCTGCTGTTTTGTTTCTTTCTCTTTTATTTGTTTTTGCTGTGCTTCCATATCACAGTGCATCATTGCGATAATCGGGACAGAAACCCGGGAACAGGAAGAAATACAGAGGCCATTAAAGAGTCATGTTTACAGGCTTCTTCTTCATGTTCATGGCCTGCTCAGCCTACTTTCTTTTCCTTTTTTTGTTTTGTTTGTTTTTGTTTCTTGAGACAGGGTTTCTCAGTGTAACAGCCCTGACTGTCCTGGAATTTGCTCTGTAGATCTGGCTGTCCTGGACTCACAAAGATCTGCCTATCTCAGCCTCCCGAGTGCTGGGATTAAAGGTGTGTACCAACACCTCCTGGCCTCCTCTGACTTCTTACGGTACCCAGGACCACCAATTCAGGAATGGCACCACCCACAGTGGTCTGGGCCTTCCCACATCAAATATTAATCAATAAAATGCCCTTCAGACTTTCCCGTGGACAGCCAGATCTTATAGAGACATTTTCTCAATTGAAGTTCTTAGCTCTCAGATGACTAGGTTGTTTCAAGTTGACATAAAAACTAGCTAGTACATCTATCTTTATTATAATTGTCTTCCTTGGTATCCCCAAACACGCATTTGACTGGATTCCACTAAGCCAGGTATTTATCTTACTCATTTGTAATTCTAACATTGTCCCACTGCCATTGCATAATAAAGTGCTCATTCAGTTCTTTTTATATCAATAAATTTTTAATAAATAAAGAAAATATTGACATTAAATATACTTTTCTCTGTTTTATTATTCAGAATTATGGCTTAGAAACAGAAAATCTAAAAACCCTTTCTCACAAGTTGAATGCATCTGCCAAAAATCTACAGAACTTCATAACAGGAAGGAGACGGAGTGGCCATTATGATGGGAGGACCAGCAGAAAATTGCCAAATGACTTTCTGACCTCAGTTGTGGATCTGATTGGAGCAGCCAAGAGTCTCCTCGCCTGGTTGGACAGGTATACTCTTCCCCATATTCTATAAGTAACTCCTCATATGCCAGTTTGTATCATTATAATATTATGAAAGTATTAGCCAGATAGAACAGTAAAAATAATAAATATCTGGTTATGGGCGTGCTGTGGATTTTCCTGTCCAGAAGTCTGAAGACTGGACAGAGCCAAGAGATCAAATAGACACTGGCCTGTCAACTGAAGAGTTGCTAGGACCCTGAGGAGCTGGCTGTGCTGGTCCCAGTGCCAAGGATTGTTCCTCTACCTATGACCATCCCATGATATTGGCAGCCATTGCTGTGGCTGCCAGAGCAGCTAAGGCTGCTGGACTTTCCATTAGTCAGTCAGTTGCTTCTGCTAGCACAATGGATACCTTCTCAGGGCAGGTTGCAAATGCCTTGGCCATTCAAATTGAGCTAAATTTACAAATGAATATTGCAGTTAGTTTTGCTATTTGTTTTGGTTAAAGACCACTTCTAGGTTATACAGTAAACGGCTTATTGCTGTTATTCATGAACCCTGGAGTGCACAATTTACAAATTGGTTCTTGAGATTATTCTAGTTAACTATACCAGGGTTCCTCACACCAGCACTGAGACCTTACTTAAAGGGCTCCAATTTGGGCAGACTTGTTTAGGATTGAGCAGGCACAACCTCCTTAAGGAGTGCTTACATGTGCTGGAGCATCATCTTCATGGTTTCATGGTGCCAGAACCAAAGGCAAGCTCAGGTCAATGTTGCCACGTGGCAGGTCCTCTTGGCTATTGCCCCAGAGGATCTTTCAGCATGAATCTGGCTGAACTCGGTGATGGGTGACTTGTGAGCCAATGACAGGAGAGGTTTTTCGGGGGCTGCCCCAGCCTAAGATAGGAAATGTGTTTTGACCTGGATGCTTTCCCATGATGGGTAAGGGGTATTGCCTGACATCCAATGCCACCTAAGACAGGCCTAGTCATGTAATTTATATAAAAGGGGGACAGCCCTATCTCATTCCTGATTTTAATAGCATTGTAATTTTTTCTCCGTTTGGGATAATGTTGGCTGTGGGGTAATCATATAGCTTTCAGTTAAAAACCTATTTAAAATTATACCATAAAAAGAAAGTAGGGTGAGAAAGCCATGAGGTGAAAGCCATGAGGTTTAAGCTAGTATATGCAGCATTCCTCCATAGCCTTTGCTTCATTTCCTGCCTCCAGGTTCTCATCTTGAGTTCCTGCCCTTATTTCCCTTCGTGATAAAATGTTAAATGGCACTGGAATCCTATTCTCTTTGGATGTATACCTTGCTCAACCTGGATGTAGTGGGAAGGGCCTTGGACTTCCCATAGGGCAGGGTGCCTTGCCCTCTCTTAAGATTGGAGGGGGGTTGGGGGGGAGAGTGTGTGGAGGGAGTGGAAGGGAAGTGGGAGGAGGGGAGGAAGTGGGAATTTGGATTGGTATTTTTTTAAGTAATAAAATAAAATAATAATAATAATTTAAAAAAGAATGTTACTCTAAGCGGAAATAACCTCCATATTTACATACATAGTAAATATTACCTCTGGTCAGTAAGATAGGCTGATTGTTAATGCTTAAATAACACATCAGTTTTAGTTTTATTTTCTGTCACTATTATTTAATCTGTAACTATACATTTGTTTATCCCAAAATAAAGTGATTTAAGTAAATTTCATTGTATTTTCTTTTCCTTGCATAGAATGATTTCAGAATGCTTTTGTTTCCAAATGGTAGGCCTAAGTATACATACTCTAAATTAATTTTTATAATATAATAGCTTTGAGATTCTGTTGTATTATGTATCATTACATTATATCATCAATACAACTCTTGATAAGCATCAATTCACCTCCATGTACAAACACCCACAGAAATCCCTGAAGCCATGCAAGTCATAGTTGTTTTATGCTTATTTTATAGGAAGTGACAGTATGACAAAGCCCTAAAGAAAATAGTTGGTGTGAATTTTGTACTATATCAGCAGTATTCAGTTAAATTACAGGCTATTTGATATTTTGACCCTAAAAATTAAATAAGTACTTAAAAGCAACACAAAAAGATAAATTGGGATACCTTTTAAGTTCTATATAGATTTTTGAAAGTTGAAAAAAGAAATGAATGTTTATTATTTTTAATCACAGAAAACTTCAACTGTAGACTGGCTTGATCATTAACATTGCTTTAACAACTTGAGTTAAAAGAAAAAGAACTGAAGTTGGTGGCACATGCCTTGAATCCCAGCTTTGAGGAGGCAGGTAGATCTCTTTGAGTTCTAGATCAGCCTGCCAGCCTAGTCTACAGATTACACTTCAGGACAGTCAGTCTAAGTTACCTCCTTTGACCCTGTCTCAAAAAAAATTAATAAAATAAAATAAGAAGAACAAAAGAAAGTCTTGGTCTTACTAATACATTTGCACTACATAGGAAAGACAGTGGGGTGCAGCCCAGAGTCATTGTTTTGTTCAGATCAGTAAATTTCAAAGATTCCTCCTTGCAGAAGATTGGAGAAGACCAATTTCTAGAAAAAAGGAATACTACTTTGGAGACTTTTTCAGGATTTAATCACTGCTACTACTGCTAGCATGATGATGACACTCTTTGACATGAATAACTTTAGGCATATAATTATTTACTCAAAACAATCCAAAATGGTTGTCCTTATTTTACAATTAGGCAACCTTGGATGGTTAAATTCAAAACCAAATGAGTAAATGGACCTAGTACTTTATAGAGCCTAATAATCCGATGATATATTTTATTTTCTCCACTGCTATGAGATTTTAATTAATGAAGCAATAATAAGAATATATCAAGATGTCTGGACAGACAAATAAGGCTTCGGGTCAGATAAGAGCTGGAGAGTCAGAGAATGGGGATATTTGGAAGGAATAAGTCATGCCGGACTTGGCCAAACCAGTGAATAATCAAAGGAAATGTAAGGAAAATACTAGAATGTATTTTGATTGTCCTACTTGATTTTTCAAAACCCATAGACAGACCTTCCTAACATGTTATATGATTCTACTTATAAACTAGGCCAATTGTTCTTATTAACTGTTCTTTCTATAATATGTCGTTCACAACAGCGAAGATTTTTCTTGTACTTTGCTCACTGATATCATAGTTATCCAGAAAATGCCCAAGCCTGTACAGTACACTTTATAATTTTTTTGAAGGAATAGAGGGCTATGGAATAAGAAATGAGCCCTGTGGACCACCAACAGTTGAAAAACAATTAGAAGTTTAGTTCATGTTTGGCATGGTTGCCTTTAATCCTAGCACTTGAGAGGCAGAGGCAGGAACTGACTTCAAGTCCAGCCTGGTCTACAGAGTGAGTCTGAGGAGGAGGAGGAGGAGGAGGAGGAGGAAGAGGAGGAAAGAAGAAGAAGTTTAGCTCATGAAAACAAATTTAGAAGTATAACTAGAATAAAAAATAAACTTATATGAAAGTAGTGTCATGGAAGCAAAAGAAAATAAGAATTTGAAGGAAAAAAGTTATCAGTAGGGTGAGATGTTGCTGAAAGAATAGATAGGGTATAGTATGTGATACATTAAGAAATCAGGATATTTGTGAATTATTTGGTTGAACATAATGTGAGAAAAGCTGCAGGATAGTTTTCTATTTTAACTTTACCTGTGAATCATTTCTTAATCTTTTGTGATTATAGAAAAAAATATTAGCACAAATTCTAAGTCCTAATAATACATTAGGGAACGTGACTGTTCCACCTCTGTCTTGGGTTGTAGGAGTATCAATCTGTATTTCTCCTTGACTGATAGAAATTTTAGAAAGTATTGATACCAATTTAAATGTAATAGAATCTTATTTACAATTACATTGAGAAATTTGTTTTCCTGATAAGCAGTATAAACTTCTGTTAAATATTGTTAGTAGGTATATGCTTATTATATGTTTAGTTTTCAAACAAAAAATGTTTTCTACATAGCAGTTCATCCAAACATTCTACATACCCCCTTTTTGGTGTATACTGAAGTCTTTTGAAAAATATGTTTAACCTTTACTGTTATTTTATGTTTGTGAGTGTTAAGCTTATGTGCATGTCTGCACATCCTGCATATATAGTACCCACAAAGGTCAGAAGAAAGTATTGGATCTCCTGGAACTGGAGTTGTGAGCCATCATGTGGGTGCTGGGAATGGAGCCAGGTCCTCTGTAAGCAAGCACTCTTAACTGCTGAACCATATTTCTACACTCCATGTCCTAAAAAGTATGCATAGAAAACAAAACACAAGAATTAGATGCTAAAAAGTAGAAGGAATACTATCCATGAGCATCATTGTGGATCTCATATTTATCTGTAATAAATATGCTTTTCTTTTCATTAACTAAAATTTAATTACCTAAATATAAAATTTCCATATAAGTGATGCTGAGCAAATGTTAAGATTTGCTTTTCGGTCTATATTTGATTTGTAAGGTTTATCCACTACAATTAAATATTGCTAAGTATTTTATTTTAAAGTTCTTTATATATAAAATTGTCATGATAGATAAAATGGAACAATTCCCTAAATAGAAGAGATTTATCATTGCTTCAATCTCTCTCTAGTAGAGATTGAAGCAATGATAAACCCTAGGTAAATTTATGTTAGTGTCTAACTGCATGTGACTCTGGGTTCTGGATTCAGACTTCTGAGTCTGAACACTAACTCCCACACTCACTCGTTCTGTTTCTTAGACAAAATCACTAGATAATTATCTACCTTCATTGTTTTCTTTTGTAAAACGAAAATAATAAAAGAATGCCTATTTCATAAGAATTACTGTGAATATCAATTAAGTATGTATGTCACAATTAGAATAGTGATTCACATGTAGTAAGCCATCAGTAACCATTATTTTAGTAATATTGCTAACCTTTAATTATGAGTATTTCAAGTAAATGTCATATTTAAAATGTTAGGTTTCTTTGGAAATAAATACTTAGATGCTTAATGCTTTGTATTAGTTTTAGTAAAGGAGTATTTTAAAAAGCATTGAGAACTAGATATTAAGAAATTTATAAAGAAAATTTTGATAGAAAGAAAACTATATATTTCTAAATTTTAATTCTTCTTAATTTTACTCATGTTATTCTAAACGAGTCCCAGATATTGTGTTTTCTCACTATGTAAGCTTTAGAACAATTTATTTCATTATTATTATTCAAAATCATATTTTATACCATTTCATTTTGGTGTTCTTCAAAAGCTGCTCTGAATAATCACAGTCTTTGTTTTACCTTTGTAGGTCACCATTTGCTGCTGTGACAGACTATTCAGTCACAAGAAATAACGTCATACAGCTCTGCTTGGAACTAACAACAATCGTGCAACAGGTATTGACTGACAGTTTCCTTTGGTTAAATTACTAGCTATTATATAT
The DNA here is from genome assembly GCF_000317375.1 of Microtus ochrogaster. Lineage (NCBI taxonomy): Eukaryota > Metazoa > Chordata > Mammalia > Rodentia > Cricetidae > Microtus > Microtus ochrogaster. The sequence continues at coordinate 51,566,228 of NC_022026.1, forward strand.
TTCATAAATAAGTAAATAGTCTTTTTTTTTTTAGTTTTTCAAGATAGAGTTTTTCTGTGTAGCTTTGGAACCTGTCCTAAAACTCACTCTCTAGACCAGGCTGGCCTTGAACTCACAAATCCTTGGATTTAAGGCACGTGCCACCACTGCCTAGTGAGCAAATAATTCTTAAAAAGCAAATTATTTATTCGAAAAGCATGCATGTATCATAAGTTTTGTTTCTCAGAAGATATAAAACTGAATTGGAATTCCTAACTTCATTATTATAAGATCCTGTCTGTCAGTTTCATCGTCAACGGAATGTCTAAACTGTGTCACTTTCGCAGAATGAAATCACTCTATTCAACAGAGTCCGATTTTTGCTCTAAGATACAGTTTCACCTTGTGTGTACACGTAAATAAATATACCTAAGAGCCTTTTAGTAGTGATCTAATTACCTGAGCAAATTTTTCAGTAAAAATGAAGCGGGAGGTTCCAAGATCAAATGCCTTCAAGAGTTCAACAAGTAGTATAAATGTTGACTCCATTCTTTTATAAAACAATGAGAAATGTCAGAGACTGAAGTAAATTTACTAGTAGAGCTACGGTAATTTTTTAAGTAAGATCCGTCTAGGAGGATTGCTGTTTAGAGCTACAACTCTTCATAACTCTTGTGGCATCCTATCGCCACTGCTTCTTTCTCAGGATACCACTATGCAGTAATGCAGGGACTGGGAGAATGGGAATAATGTATAATGATGCAAAAAATTATTGGATAAGCTAGTGAAATTGTGATTTACTTTATCCTTGTGCCAGCTGTCCTTGATTGTCAGCCATAGTTCTCAGATTGCTCTATTCTTTATAATTCCTCAAAATAGGGACTTTTATTAATATAGACTTACTAGCTTCAATATACTTTTCTATCATGTAGTTATTTTTGCATCATTTATCTCATATTTTATGTTCTCATTATTTTCTTTTTTTTTCATTATTTTCATTTAGGGTCTAGTTAGTAACATTGTGATGCCTCACCATGATATACATCAGACACTTATCAGATTGATATGATGGAAATGAAAAGCTTTCATTAGTCAAATGATGGGAAACATTTTTTGGCATTTTATTAATTTTCATTTTTCTTTATTCTTTTCTCATACAATATATTCTGAATGCAGCTCCCCTCCATCACTCCTCCCATTTCCCTTCCACCTGCCCTCTTCTCCAGATCCACTGCTCCCCCATTTCCCTTCAGAAAAGAGCAGGCCTCCCAGGGATATCAACTGAACATGATATAACAGGATGCTCTAGGAACAAAGTCTCATCAAGGCTGAATGAGGCAACCCAGTAGGAGGAAAAGGGTGATGGGAAACATTTTATTAGCTTATAAGTACTCCAATAATCTGTGTCCCTTCGTATTTGATAATGATAAATAACTTTTTAAAAATTTCAACTAGAAAATAGAAAAGCATAGTATATTGAAAGTACACATTAGTAAATATTTTTCTGAAGGGCCATATCAAAGTAGTAGATATTTAAGACTTTATAAGCTAGATTGTATTTGTCACAATAATCTCTCTTATTTTAAGGCAAAAAAGTAGAAGGTATAAATACATGAATGAGTTTAGAATCCATTAAAAATTGTTTCATAAAAATTAGCCAAATTTCAGCCATAGCTATTGACCTGTGTTCCAGAGCGGTGGAGTCCAATGTGACCAACTGCTGTTTTGATAGCACGAAAAAATGTTAGAAACTGAAATGCTTGGGCCTCACTTCAAATGTATTATTATAGCTAAGGCCCAAGATCTTGCATTTCTGCAAGGTTTTCTAGGTGGTTTTGATTGCCATGCATTGCTTTTGGGAACAGAGCTAATAGCAATAACATAACTTACAGCTAATGTCTCCTGTGGTTATGGCTTATCAGAAACATTTATTTTTATTTTTTATTGGAATTTTTTTTCATACAATATACTCTGATCATGGCTTCCCTTCCCTAACTCTTTCCCGATCCTCTCATCTCTCAACACACTAAACTCCAGGCCCTTTCTTTCTCTTTAGAATGCAAGCAGGCAACCATTAAAACAAATGATTTACAAGAACAAAAAAAAATCAGAAACATTTCTTTAAAATGTTCTTTCTAGAGTGTTACTTTATCTCTATGCTTTTGTTTTTTTGGCACAGTGTATGTGCACATAATAATAAAATACATTATTAACACTTTACTGTTACTTGGTAAAAATTTGTGGTAATTAAATTATCTGTTATTTAATCAATCTTTTTTGCTTTTACATGACAGTTGTAATACTGTGAAATTAAAGTTAAATTTATTGTTTGTTTTTATTTTTAATTTTTATACTAAAGGAGTTAATACTTATTGCTATTTTTATTATTTCAACGTTGAAAATACTTTCAAGTATATTTGTGAAATGAAGGTTGGTATTTATTGAGTAGTGGGCTAACACTTCGTTGTTTTTGTAAACTGAGACTGCAGTGCTTGATGACCTTGGAGATCATCAAGTAATCATTGCTTAACTCACATATATCAATATTGTTTTTTAATGAGAAGGCAGTACATGAAGGGATTTTAAACAAAAGTTATATATAAAGTAAGGCAAAAATAGTTTTCTCTGTTTAGATTTCACAGATTATACAGCACACCTTTGTTCTTAACCTTCACCTATTACTTTGAGAAGAATATGGAAATAATTTTTAGTGAATTACCATTTTTCTGCAGAGATATGCAGTGATGGAAATGCAGTGTATGTCAGATATGGCTAGCTCACACATTCTGTGATTCATTGATTTCTTGCTTTTCTCCAGATTGCATGAATGTCTGCTATTGACAGTTACTTTACATAAAACATCCCCCATCCTTACATTGCCCTCAAGACTTGTTAGTATTCACAATAGGTCTTTTCAGTAGCTTTGCTCTTTAGCTCCAGATTATCCTTGAGCATCTTATTATAAGGTAGTAATGGGTTTAAGTTTTGCTACTTAGAGGTCAGAAAATGTTAAGTAGACTAGAGATTCTTTTACAGGCTGAACTTTAAGTACACATTGTCTTGACCAAACATAAAATTGCTAAACTACTTCAAATGTACTGGAACACAGAAGGACTTTTTGTACCCTCCACCCACTGGATAATCTGTTTGAAAGATAATGGTGTGCCCTCTTAGGACATTTTGCTCATATATCACCAGCTTCTATATTTTACAATTCAGTAGCTCATGTCATTTGTCATAACTACTTCTACCTCATTTTCATTTTCCCATCACATACCATGTTTGATGTGTCATCTTTAGAACAAAATATCACTTTTGAATTAGTCATTACAAATCAAAGCCCATTTTTCTGTTTACAAATACATTGCTAAGTTGTTCCTTTGGGATTCAAAGGAGCTAACATTCTATTTCAGCATAACTCTGGTTTTATCTTCAAGAACTCCCAGGTATATTAACTCTAACTCATACAGATAAATTATCTTTAGTAAAACAGATCTTAGTTTGGCTGTTCATCTTATGATACCTCTGTACAATATACCCTCTATCTTTCATCTCTGCCTGATTAAAATTATGTCCTATACTTTAAGGACTTTGAGAAATGATAATTTGTTCATGAAGCTTTTCTGATTTCTCACAAGTGTCTGTGTCTTCTCTTAGTATTGAATATTTATTGTAATGTGTTTCCTGCTATTGTTGAAATTAAGTGTAACACCTTGCTATTGGTCTTTTACTTTCTCACACATCCAATTGTTTACCTTTTTCTGTAAAAGATTAGACTAGTTATTTGTCGTATTCTCTTGTATCTCCTTTTTGATGCATGTTTTTTGATGCACTGTTGTATGAGCAGAGGTAGAGTTCCTCATCATTCTGTGCAGAGCATCACATACCTTCTGGGGCAGTCATAGCCTTGAAGAGCAATAATCTTACTGTCATTAGATGATAAACTCCTTGAAGACAAAAACAGTGTCTTTCTTAGTTCATATATACTGCTGGTTAAAAATAATTGAATGAGCAGAATTATCCTCTGTCCTTGCCATGAGTTCATTTGTCTTTTGCAAAGAATGAAAAATGAAGGAAGGAAGGAAGGAAAAAAAGGAAGAATTGTGTTACTCTTTTATTAACTCTCATGTGAGAAAGCTTCCATTCTGTTTCTGTTATTCATGTTTTAAAAACCTCAATGATATCCATCACTTTAAATCGCTCTTAAATAGTTAAAATATGATTATTTGAACTGCTGACACAGCTTAGTGACCGAGCACTTGTTTTCTGCATATGGCACTACATACTACCTCAGTGCTATAAAAGTAAAAATAAATAAGAAGTGATTATTCTCATAATTATATTACAGGCTAGCATAAAAATCTGTTCTGAAACATTATACAGATACCTAATGCTAACAAAATGTATCTTTTAGGAATTTTGTGTATTTGTAGTCAAAAATTATCTCTGAATTACTGCACTGTTTTTTTTTTTTTTTTTTGGCTGTAGATGATACAATCTAATTTCTGAGCTCTGTGTTATGTTTCTGCTCATAAGTACCAAAAGGAATGAGGACTGATAGGTAAAATTGTGAAATAAAATAGTTAACTGTTTGGTTCTGGATAGTGAATCTATAAGCAGACTTTACTTCTCTATTTTTTCCAAATTTCCAAAAAGTGAATTTAAATTATCCAGAAAAGAAGGACTTTTTTCCACACTGAAGGAATGTTAGTTTAAGTTTGACAATGAAACCTATCATAACCAAATACTAAAGTTATATTTTAAAATAAATTACATATAATTACCCTCCAACAAATTTTGTGTGTGTGTGTGTGTGTGTGTGTGTGTGCGTGTGTAGTAACCAAAGATTTATTTGGATTATATGAAATACCTAAATATAGAAATTAAAGTTCAGCTACCACTTAAAAGGACAAGTTGAATAAGTAAGGTATAGACTTTAAAATGTATCTAGGGCATGCGTTTATTACCAGGATTTTGGGAAATCTCACATGAACAGTTTTATGCTTTGAAATGTGCTGTGCTTAAAATGATTATTTTACTCCACTTTAATTATTTTTATTCCCTTTGCAGCAAGATGAGATGATCAATATCTAAAAATAAACTGTCATAAATTGTTTTTCTCCCTCTCTTAACACAAAGGGGTGGTCCAATGAAGTAAGTGCAAAGTTCTTATTAACGTCAGGCACTTCTATTTTGAATAATGTTAAAATTAAAGAGGAAAAGCCCTTTAAATCTCTTTTGAAAATCTCCATTTGGAAGAATTTACTTGGTCTAATTTAATCTATATCATCTTTACTTATTCTGTGTTTTGATAGGTTGAGATTTTTTGAAGTTATAAGGGTATTTTCCCCTAACACTTTTGTTCCCTACATAAAATTCATTATAACAACACAAGAAAAAAATGGGGAAACTTGTTTTAAAATCTCAACTGGAAAGAATTCTCACAAAGAACTGAAAATTCTTTTAGAGCACTGTCAGCAACTGAATCAAAAAAAAAATGAGACAGGTACTCACGCATTTCTTGTCAACATTGAAATAATTGCCATGATGCCTGTCTTTGTGAATATTAGCATAACCTAAGATAATTTTACTGTACCATTTTAATATTCTCTACTTCAGACAAAAACTGAGACTGTCACTAATTAAGAATTGAGCAGTAAAGTGTCACTTTGAAAGGTAAAGCTTTGATGATGTTGAGACACCTTGGGATAAGGGACAAGGATGAAGGAAGTTAGGAGAGATGTAACCCACCTCTGCTGAAGATCAGTTCACACTGAAAAATTCATTTCATGGTTTTTACAACTTGTAAACAGAAGTTATCACATCTATCTCAAAGTTATTAGAAGGATCAAAATAAATAGGAGTTAAAATGGCCAAGAGACGTCATGTGAAAACCAAGAAGAATGTAACCAGAGACTGCTAAAAGGCAGTAAAACATTTTTATTTTAAAACCAAATTTACAAAAACCATTAGTTAGTTTAGTTGGCCAAAATTTATACTTATGTTAGAATTATATGCTGAGAGAATAGTTTGGAGTGTTGTAAAACATTTTTAAATCATATTTTCAATTGTTAAATTCATTTTTTAATTAATTAATTAATTTTATTTATTAAAAATTTCCACCTCCTCCCATTTCCCTCCCACTCCCCTAAGAGCCGTCAGGGTTTCCTGCCCTGAGGGAAGTCCAAGGTCCTCCCTGCTCCATCCAGGTCTAGGAAGGTGAACATCCAAACTGGCTAGGTTCCCACAAAGCCAGTACATGCAGTAGGATCAAAACCCAGTGCCATTGTCCTTGGCTTCTCAGCAGCCCTCATTGTCCGCCATGTTCAGAGAGTCCGGTTTGATCCCATGCATTTTCAGTCCCAGTCCAGCTGGCCTTGGTGAGCTCCCATTAAATCATTCCCACTGCCTCGCGATCCTGACTTCCTTGCTCATGTTCTCCTTCCTTCTGCTCTTCATCTGGACCTTGGGAACTCAGTCCAGTGCTCCAATGTGGGTCTCTGTCTCTATCTCCATCCCTCGCCAGATGAAGGTTCTATGGTGATATGCAAGATATTCGTCAGTGTGGCTATAGGATAGGGCTATTTCAGGCTCCCTCTCCTCTGCTGCCCAAGGAACTAGTTGGGGAAATCCCCTTGGACACCTGGGAAACCCTCTAGAGCCAAGACTCTAGCCAGCCCTAAAATGGCTCCCTTGGTTAGGATAACTTCTTCCCTGTTCCCATATTTCAGAGTTCAGAGTGAAAACTTCCTTTTAAATTTTATTTTTTGGAAAAATACCTTTACTTGAAATTGTTTTTTCTGAGCTTTTTTTTTCTTTGTTCCATTTTTACATGGAATAGTTATGTTGCTTCATTATAAATACATATTTAAGAAAAGAAAAAGGTGTTATTTTGTTGATATACTTTAAATAGCCATACTGAAGAATGGTTTATTTTGCTGAGCAATCTCTCTTAAATTATGTATTTGTGCTTTTAGACATTTTAACTTTATAATACCTTTTATATAAAATTAAATTAAATATTAACTATTCTACAATTATGATTTTGAAAGTAAAAATTTAAATGACCAGGTTGAGTATACATCTCTTAAATATTCCCACTAAAATTTAACTACTTTTATCTATTTAGTTTTGAGATTTTAGTTACTCAAGCTAAACACTTTTAAGAAAATTATAACATTATATGGCAGTAAAATAGAATTTGTGATTTATATTTGTAGAGCATACAATTTATAAACAGTTGGAAAATATTGTAGAATTTATTTAAAAATGTAACCTAGAATTGATTTTAAATTTTTAATGATTATTCAAGGAAACTTGTATTAATAATGGCTGTCAGTCTACTTTATCATATTCTATGTATATGAATGTCAATTCCTTTACTTTCTTCAGGAACACTCTCTCTAACTTACTCCCATATTTTATCCTAAAATAGTGTGGTAGAATTTGACATGAAATAAGATCTGAGTTTATTTGTACTGAATATGCTTTTCAAAAAATGATGTATACTTAGATAAATTGCTTCAGAGGTCTGTTATTATTTACCTGTAAATGTTTACCTTTAACTATTTTGTTAGATTATTGCAGGGTTTTAGGTGAACATTTGAACATTTCATAATATCTTAATAAATGGCTGTTAGAATTATTAGCAAGAGACTTTGGAAACAAAACTAAGCTAGCTTCTTGTTCAGAACAAGCTCTGAAGACTGATACTCTGCTTCATTTTGCTGTTGAATGGTCATGGAATAAAAAACTTTTCTGAAATGTGTGATTTAAAAAATAATTTGGAAGCTGAGTATAATATCACATGCCTTTAATGCCATCAGAGGCAGGTGAATCTCTGATTTCGGGGCCAGCCTGGTCTACATAGTAGGTTCCAAGACAATCAGAGCTACAGAGTGAGACTGTATCTCAAAAACATTAAATAAAGTATATTTTGGTTTTATTCAGGACATTTTATATTTTAATATACATTTATATAATTTGTATTCTGGAACATATCTTACCATTCATATTTAAATATAACACAGAAATTAATGTTGGTCATATATAAACTTGCCACTCACACTTAACATTTATTCATCACCTACATGTGAACATGTACAACTCAAAACATGTCCATTTTAGTGGTCAGTGTATAATAATCATACAAAATATGTTTTTTAAAGTTAATAGTAAAAGCAAACTTGAGTTATATTTGTGTAGAGATGCAGAATGGTGCCCTCAATTGTGTGTGAATGAGCAGAATACTTACTCTTTAGATCATGAAGGGTTAAGGCATGAAACGTTGAGCCAGAGTAGTCTTGTAGTCATTTCAAACACAGCTTTAAATACTTTTACTGCATGCTCAGGGTTAGTGCTTAAACCTTCTTGAATCAGACATTCTAGGTGACCCGAAAATTGAATCGGGGCTTTTGGGATTGAAACTAGAGCATTTCAGACCAAAAACCAGGGCAAGGCTTATATATAATTTTTTAACCAGTATGAATGATATTAATTCAGCATACCCAGTGAAGATGGTATAACAGTTGATTCTATTTTTCTCTCATATTTAAACTAATATCTTTAATTCATTTCACCTATAACTTACCCTTTAAGTGTTCTTCAACTACTTTAATAATTCAGAAGCAGGAAATATTTTCAGATTTCCTAGCTTATCCTAATATAATAGATCAAAAATCAGATAATAGAAGTATTAGAGACAGTAGTCAAATAACTTGAAGATTTTATCTGGATACACATATAAAAGTGGAATTTGCACGGTTGATATTATGTTAAATATATGTACAACTGTATGCTTTCCAAAGGCCTGTGTGTAATTAGAATGTTATAATCAGATAAAAGTACACATGCATAAGAAAGTTTCATGATCTTAAATAATCATTAAGAGCTGTTTATTTTCCTAAGGCTCAGGATTAAAGAACGAGTGAATAAATTATTGCTTTCTAGAAGTTTCTCAAAGCCATCCTGCCAAAACACTTTTAAATATGTAGACTACAGCAATATCTGTACCAAAAACAATAGATTGTTTATACTGCACTAGATGGGAATTGATAATGAACTGTTTCTCAAATATCTGCTTTATTTACTATATTATAGTAATGTTGTATAATATTCCATATGTGCAAAAGAATATATGCAGCATGTTTTCTATAGAACGTAATAATAAATAGTACATAAATCTATCTTATAAATCTAATAGTTGGAGTGCTAAATAATGTTTTAATTATTGAGTTTCTCCTGCATCTTATCTGCCTGCCATCTCTTGTTTTGTCATTTTTTTGTCTTTAAAGAGTCATATATCATACTTTATTAACCACATTTAATGATGCATGTCTTTGAGCTATAGAAAAGTATTATTACCAAGCATCACGCTTTTTTCACTTGGTATGTTCTAAATTTTGTTTGATTTATAGCTGTAGTTAATGTCACTGAATATAATATTGTATTCTGCTCATATTCACTAATAAGTTTATTCTCCTGATCATGGACATTTGAGTATATACACATATTTAAGTATATACCAAAGCATATCTACTAAGTTATATAGTTTATGATACACTATATCATTTTCTCCAAATATTTTTGCTTATTACATTTTTCATTTTCATTCAACCCATGAACTTTTTTGTCACATATTTTATTATATAATCAACTTTCAAAAGCTTTTATAATTTTCTACAAAAAATCCTAAGAATTAGGTTTTACCATTATGCCTATGTTATGTGAAAGAAACAGTGCAAAATGTTAGGTGTAAGGAAACAGATGTAGAAAAGTATGTTAATAGATCTTGACCCTCATAGGGAATAAAATAAGCCTTAGATGATATTCCCTGGTGTGCTACCATTTGCAACATATGGTAACTACTCTGTGAAATTTCATGCTAAAAGTAATAGCAATACATTTCTAAAAGTTTTTTTGATGACAGATTTGGTGAAAGCAGACGGCCTCAGCATATCTAGTACTTGGCACATAAATGTTTGCTGAAAAAATGCTTATGTTTCCCCCTAGAAATTCACCAAAAGAAGGCTAAAGAAATTCTAAGTTAGATTTATTGACTACTCTGATACTAACAATGACCTAAAAGAGAACTAACCAGAAAATACTAATTTTACAATCCATTTATATTGTGATTCTGGCACATATAAATTAGCTGCACATATTCTAACACGACTTATTCCTATTCCTTTCCCCTTAGTCTTTGTACCTTTAGGGACAAGGGTTAACACAATGCTTACAGTACCGGCATCATAGTGATTTGAGGAAATGAACAAGAGGAATTATTGTGAAGAAGACTAGAAGTTCAAGGAAAACACTTGATTTGAAGATAGGGAATTTTTTTGTCCCATTATAATCCAATCTACTTCTTCCCTCTCCAAATTTTCTAGTGTCACTTAGAATCATTTGTAGCTTAAAAACAACAGTTTTGATATCATATTAAACTTGGAAATGTGAGCTTTAAATATGAAATATAATGTCCCTGAATAATGCAATGCTACAGATAGTATGTGTTTAAAAAAAAAAACTAGATGGGAGAGCAAAGTATCAAAAAGATATCTTCATAGGTTTTGATTCTTATATAGCTAACTCTTTATTGGTTCTGGTTTACATATGTATCTACTATTGAGTGCTGTGCAGATTTTTCCCAAATGCTTTTAAAATGTCTTTTGAGATGCTTCTCAGGACCTATCAACACCACAACTATTAATTTCCTTTGTCATGCCTTACTGTTTTCTATTTCTCTCCTCAGCTCACTATCTCAGTGCATGCTCCTTTTCTTTTCATGTAAATTTCAAATATAAATGTTTAATTTCTGTACGTTGTACAGGGAATGAAATCTCCGCTCAGGTACTTTCCCTACTCTTTTTAACTCCTCACTCGCATCCTATCTCCTGAGAAAGTCTTATTCTACACATTTTCTCAGTCACTAGGAAGAAAAGGATTTGTAAGCTATGACATTTCTTTCTTGAGTTTAAGCATGGTGTTTTTACAACATTATTACGTTTTTCCCAGAAGCCAAGTTAAGAAGATAGACCGGATATCATTATCTTATTTTTTGAAACAGGGTCTCAGTAGCTAGCCCATGTTGCCCTAAAATTCATAATTTTCCATCCCGAAACTTGCAAATGCTAGGATTACACACATAATACCTTTACATGTGGTTACTGTCAATTTTATAGGTGACTAAATTCAAAGTTAGGGATGTGACATAAGTGGCATTATTCAGGGCTTTAATCAAGGTGTTCATTACTCCTCAAGTTAAGCTTCATCCTAGAATCAAATAGCTTTTGTAAGTATTAGTGGTTGGCCACCACCCAAGACCTATTAAATTAAGTCCCACTGTATAATGGGACTTGACATTAATATTTATTAAATGATGTCAGAAATAATTCTAATATAGAACAAATTGAGATGATCACTGTCCTCTATTTACACCTTGGCAGTGAACGAATGTGAAATGGGAAGAAGATATATATGCCAAGAACAGTGTTTACCAAATGTTGGTCCAATATTACTGTGGATGAAGCATTTTAAACATGCAAATTATGCAGGCTTTATTGAAGGCTGAAGTATTGAGAAGTGTGGATCCTAAGACTCAGTTATCCATAAGGAATATCAGCTCAGAGCCTGATCAGCTGAAAGCCCAAAAGAGTTTAGAATTCATAACTAAAAGTGACTCATTTGCCAGGTATTATGGCACACATCTGTAATCTCAGCACCTGGAAAGTAAAGGCAAGAGAATCACTGCAAGCTCAAGGCTATTGTCTACCCAATGAAGTACAATACTAGCCAAAGCTACATTATGAGACCCTGTTTCAAATACACACACACACGCGTGCGTGCGCGCGCACACACACACACATGCACGCTCCCCTCACAATTTCTCTCAGCAGTCAATAATATGTTAAAAGGATTAGACATGGTCTTTTGAACATTGAGTGTGTTATTTTATTATAACTTGTATTAAATTCATTGTGTGACAGCTTCATAAATACATATAATGTATTGATTACTTTCACCCTCTCTGAGAGAGAGCCTTCCCCACAATCCCCATTTTACCTCTCTTTCCTCCTTCGAAGTCTCCTTTTGCTATTCATGTCTTTTTGTTTTATTTTGTAACTTGTTGGGTATAATTACCATCGTCTATGTTATCATGAATCTGGAACTACTTATAAGAACATCTAGGCTCATCAGGGGGTACGTAACTGTAGACAGTTTGTTCCCTTACCCCGAACCCATCCTTAGCCAGTCATTTACAAGATAGGATTAGGGCCCAATGAGACACACTCCAATCCATGATTGACTGTTGATAGACCCAGTTTTTTGTAGGTCCAATGCAGGCAAGTGCTGCTGATATAAAATCATGATTGCATGGGCTGTGTCGTGACTGGAAGATAGTATTTCACAGGCCTTTCCCCCATCTTCCATATATTACGTTCTTTCAGTCCTTTCTTCCAGAAGGCTTCCTGATCAGTAGGTGGGATGGTACAGTTGTACTGTTTAGGGATAAACATTCAAACAACCCTTATCTCAGAACCTAGAGCATCCATTAGTCTCTGCATTCACTGCTGTTCACTACAAAGAGTTGCACATATTAAGGCCAAGAGTAGCATCAGATATTTTATTATGCTCTTGTAATTAAAGGAGGACCAGTGCTACTCTGCTGTGTTATCAACAGACAAGGGTAGGAAGTAGCTAGATAGCCAAGGAGCACTACTAATATTTTAATCATTTGTTATTTATCAGACTGTCCCTGGATCAATTTCATATTAGTCTTTACATGGTTTGCATAACATATTTTTCATACTGATATAAGAAATGAAAATGTGATTTTTAATAAGAGTACTTTAGGTGGGGTTTAATGACAGCCAACATCAAATAGCGAATTCAGGTGTATTTAGGCCATAAGAAGTAAAATAATTGGCTGAAATTATACTTCATGGTATCAGCCTGAATAACTGATCAGAATTAAGTAATTAGAAAAAGAGAGCTGGGATGAAACTCATAAAAATGAGATTAAAGTGTTAATGAACACAAAATGACAAAGGAGTAGACGTAGATGAGGGCGGTAGTAACCTGAGACTGATTATGTGTTACAGTGTGAAGTTCAACATAGGACCTCTGAGAAAAATTGCACCCATATTTCTTGAAAAGATGCCTTAGAAAATGAATGGCATAGTTTTTATATTAAGCTACATTTGTCGTATACTCAGATGCATAACTATCTTGTTTTCCCCTTGTATCTGGGGACTATATTACTCAAGATCAGAGATATTATGCTGCGGTAGCAGCCTGAAAATGTTAGTGGTTTCAACACTGGTGCTCACAATCTACATCCACCCTGGTTGCTAGATCTCCTGTATCATTTCTTCACTTCAGAGCCAACTGTGAAAGGGTAGTATTCTCTAGAACACTCCTGGTCATTATGACAGGTACGATAGAACATAGTAAACTGTGTTTTTTTTTTCATATGGAAATAAGACATAGTTCATCAACTCACAATTTATTGCCCACAACATATTTCGTGTCTATGACGGAACTTAGTCAGTCTAAAAAGTTTGCTTCTCCTATTAAGAAGGCAGTGCCTGTTCAGAAATGTTTAAATGTCATCTGTTGAGAGAGAATAAATGGCTTGTTGAATTTTTCCAAAGTATCAGATTCTAGCTTATGATCATTCAATGCTAGTATTTAGAAACCTTAAATGGACATCTGGTGTGTCAAATATTTCCTTAGAAGGCTTATCAAATTGAGCCTAAAACTTGGGCTTCTACTACTGTTTAAATTTATTAGTATTTAGGTATTATCTCTATTGTCATCAATCTAAAATATTAATCAAATACCTAAGAAATTTAAAATACTACATTTACTAAAAAGAAATGATTTTACTTTGCCCAGGAAAAATACAATTTAAATAGATAAAAGATATATGAGTTAATGAGTTTTTTAATTCTATTAGTAGGAATTTATTTGAATAAATTGTGACAACAGTTTTCTTGCAATCAGGTAGAAAATCTTGAGGAAATAATATTTAATGTATATCTTTATTTAGGATAGTGTATGGTGTTTATTTTTTCTTGTGCTATTTAATTAAAATTGTCACAAGGGAAAATTTCCCACACAGATATCATACAGATTTTCTTTTCCTTGGGATATGTTAGATGGTCTTTATAAATAAATTGAACATCTAGAAGCTCAAAAGCTTTGCATCACAAAGAAATGTTACCTTCATTGTATGAATGCACACTTCTTGATATCTTTTATGCAAGAGAAAACCATGGATAGAAAGGCTCAATTATTTTTATTATAAATATCTTCTGAGATCTTGCACATTAAAGTTAAGCTTAAATTCACATTCTGAATGTTTTTAAAGCTGTGAAACTCAATCCTTTTTGTACAAAATAGAAGTGTGAAGAAACTAAATATACTATGAGTTTTGCAATTACATATTTTATTTTCAAATGATTTTTTTGAAAGTCACATTTTTATACCTCATCTGTAAAACATTTATTATAGAAATTGAACATTAAGAGTCAGTGTGATGAAATATTTATAAGGTGAGTTAACCTCATAGAATCTATGCGGCCCCTAAAGAAATTAAAGTTACAAGGCAGTTGTTTATAAGGTTCCTTTTTGAAAGTATTGAAAGTTTAATTGCAAAGATTAATAACTGACTCAACACATACAACATGAAAAGCATAGTTCATGATGGAAATTAATTTACTGCTTCCTCAGACTGACTAAAGTGATATTAAAGTTACAGAAATTATGGTCTCAATATAATTAACTTTCTAGTCATTGGTGGCTTTCTATTAAATCTTGGAAATTTGAAATCATTAGGAATTTTTAGGGATCTAAATAACTTTTTAAATAATCAACACACATTTTCTCTGTACCCCATAATCTTCATATGTTAAAGATTTCACTTATCCACCCACCTCACTATTGAAACATTAGTCTTTTATTTTCAACTGAAAAACTAAAATGGCTACAGCTGACTTGAACTTCATTTTCTATGGTCTTATTGGAGTGAAATGGGATAGACTATTACAAAGTACTATCATAGCCGGGTGATGGTGGCGCACGCCTTTAATCCCAGCACTCGGGAGGCAGAGGCAGGCGGATCTCTGTGAGTTCGAGGCCAGCCTGGTCTACAAGAGCTAGTTCCAGGACAGGCTCCAAAAACAAAAAAAAAACCTGTCTCGAAAATCATAAAAAAAAAAAAACAAAGTACTATCATACAAGATATGGAAGAATTAACCATACTCCTTGATAGATGATTTTTTTTCAGCCTTCCTATCACAGCATGATTATTTCTTTGTGGGATCCATTGCCTCAAAAGATTTCAGAACTGTATTTGTGTAATTAATTTTTGTATTTTATATTAATTAATAGCCTGTAACTATCCATTTCAAAAGACCATTCCTAGTGCTCTCTTTGAAGTGTCCATATTAGTTTATGTGTCCTTGCCCTTTCAGCACTGTCTCCATGTACTATCTTGGAAAGTATGCTTAATGCTATATTCCTGTTTTGTTTTATAACTTTGAAAAACATTAAATGGCAGTTAGAAGTAGAGAATAATATAACTAGCAAATACACATAGTCCAGCACTTCATATTGACACCTTGAAATTTTGTCTTATTTTATTTTTTGTTTTTTAAAAAATCTTATTTCACATATTAATTACAGTTCCCCCTCCCTCCAGTCCATCCGTTCCCCAAACCTTCTACCCACCCCAACCCTATTCACTCCTCAGAGAGGGTAAGGTGTCCCATGGGGAGTCAACAAAGTCTGTCACATCACTTGAAGCAGGACCAAGGCTCTCCCACCTGTATCTAGGCTGAGCAAGGCATCCTTCCATAGGGAATAGGCTCTAAAGAGTCAGGTCATACACTAGGGAGAAATACTGGTTCCATTGCTACTGGCCTCACAAAATGCCCAAGCCACACAACTGCTATCCACATTCAGAAAACCTAGTTGGGTCTTATGCAGGTTCCCCAGCTGTCAGTCTGGAGTGAGTGAGCTCCCCCACTTGCTCAAGTCAGCTGTCCTGTGGGTTTCCCCATCATGGTCTTAGCCCCTTTGCTCATAATATCGCTCTTCCCCTTTTATGACTGGACTCCAAGAGCTCGGCCCAGTGCTTAGCTATGAATCTCTGCATCTGCTTCCATCAGTTACTGGATGAAGGTTCTATGATGACAACTAAGGTAGTCATCAATCTGATTACAAGGCAAGGCCGTTAAATACCGTCTCCTCTATTGCTTAGATTCTTAGCTATTTCCCTGTATCTTGTAACTGTGACTAATATGACAATGAACAAAGCAGTGCAGATAACTCTCTGAGATAGTGATTTTATTTCTTTTGGACATATGTACAGAGATTGGATTGCTGGTTAATATGAAAATTATAATTTTAATTTTAAGAGTAAACTCATTTTTCAAAATTATTATACTAATTTATATTCCCATGAAAAATAATCAAGAGATTCCATTTCTCAACATTCTTGATAGGATTTTTGACATTTTGATAATTGTCATCATAACAGTAGGAAGATAATACCTCATTCTGACTTTAAGCCTCAACGAGAATTAGTGATAGTGACCATTTCTCTCTATTTTGGAAAAATGTCTACTCAGGTCTTTTGCTCAATTTTCATTGGATTATTTGATTTTTCTGTTTTATTCATTTGACATGCAAGTTCTTTGTATATTTTAGTTAATAATTCATTATGGATATATATTTTTAAAATATTTTCTTTTTCCTATTCCATTTTTAATTTCTTCTGGGAGTTCTGAGGATAGAACCTAGAGATTTACATGTGCTTCTATTTCAGTGTTTTGTTGATAATTTATTTTGTTATGCAGAAACTTTCTTAAGTTGATGCAGTTCCACTTGCTGTTTTTGTGGCCTCCATTTTTAATTATATGTATGTAAGTTTTTTATTGTATTATATTTTTCCTATTTGGAATTTTATTTGGTGAATTTTATTTCAGCTTTTTATCTTTTGAATAATCTGTGCATTTATTTCTTTAGAATTCGTAGTAATGCTTGACTTAATCTAATCCTTCATTATGTTTGTAAGAATTTAGTGATAGGGAAATATGGTAAAAGTAAAGCATTTCATTACTGCTTTGTTAACTAAGAGACAGTTATATGTTTGTTAAATATCCTACCTTAGTATACCACAGTATTATTGATCAGTGTATTGTAACCACCTAAACAGATAATATGTTGCAAAAGGAATTATACTCTTCATATGTGGCTGATCTGTGTTAGTGCATGCCTTTAATCCCAGCACTCGGGAGGCAGAAGCAGATGGATCTCTGTGAGTTTGTGGCCAGCCTGGTCTACAAGAGCTAGTTCCAAGACAGGCTCCAAAGCTGCAGAGAAACCCTGTGTTGAAATACCAAAAACAAACAAACAAAAAAATCTTCAAATATATGGATACATTGTATCACTATGTGCAACAGAGGGACAATGATTGTAGGTGAGTTCAACAAAGATAAAAAATCACAGAAATGGGACATTTGTTAAGTAGAAAAGAACATTAGGGATTATCTAATTTCATTTGCTTCCATTTCAGTCTACGGGTAATAACTGTTAACATTCGCATGTTCTGTAATTTACAAAACATTTCCATGTCACTTGATGTTCATAGACAACAGACTTGTTATTATTGTGATACTCATGACAACTCTGTGAGGTAAGTATAAACATTCCCATTATTTTTTAATCTACTAATTATGGTTGTCTATTCAAAAGGAAATTCATTGTTTTTCCTTTTATTATAGAGTGTGGCTTATTGTAGAAGATAGAGGCATTAAGCATAATAGCAAAAATATTCAGTAATTAACTACACCGAGAGACATTTTTATAGTTACAGTTTTATTGCCAAGTAACTGTCTAGTTGTGTGAATTACTTACCTACTTTATTTCTGTATTTCTTATCTGTGAAGCTGTGAGGGCTGTCTACTATGGTTGTGCCCATCCACACACTTCCATTCTTTTTGTATTTTTTTCTCTGTTACCACTTATAATCCCATATAAGCAGATGAAAATATTAGGAAATTATAAGTAAAATAGCTAAGCTGTCTCTTTCTCAAAGTAATGATTACAGGAATACAAGCAAGACTGTGATAATTGAGCTGTTCAAAATGGTGGATATTATGCAGAAAAACTGTGCAAGATCCAGCCAGACAAAATCCCAACATAGAGGGCATGAAGGTGAATATGTAAGCCCACTGGTAGCTGAGGGATTAGTAGCCATTGATGGCTGTTGGGAGAGGGAGGGTCGAGAACATTGTAATAATATGACTTCTGGTAAGCTGCCCACACAACAGAACCAGGCACAATCCCAAGACAAGCTGGACAACAAACTACACTTGCTGGCAAAAGAGTAAAAAAGCAAAAGAAGTAATCTCAAAATTGTAAAGGAAGGAATAGAAGGATGGAGAGGGCAGTAAGGGAAGGTGAACCCAAGGAAAACCATATAGTTATCCTCTTGCCTATGGGAAGTAGACAAAATTGCCAGGGAGGAAAGTGGGATCTTGGGGGTGGGGTGGGTTGGGGGTAAGGGGAGATGGGGAGAGAAAAGTGAGAAGGGGAGGATGGGGGGAACTTGGGGAAACAGGATGAGTGGGTCAGAGTATTTTATTTTAAAAAAATATTTTATTTTTTCTCCCTTTGAAACCCACAACGTCTTCTCCAAGACCTAAATTTAACCACATGCTTTTAATACTTGAGGATGTATGAACATATTTTTTTAAAAAATTAAAAGTAAAGTTCATACTCCTAGCCTCCTTGAGGATAAAATGTCTTCCTGGTATGTCTAAGAAGATATGCAATTTTAAAATTTTCATATGGCCATTAAGAAGCTATGAAAAAGGAAGACGAAAAAAACAGAGAAGAAATGAGACATTTTTATTTTCTTAATTGCCTTATTTCAACTTTATACTCTGTAGCATACCATACCACATTTACTTGCAACTCAAATACTCTATAACGTTAGTGTTTGAGTAGGCTGCCTTCAACTTCAACCCTCCCCAAGGAAAGTGAAGAAAATGTAATTAGTTGTTAAAATTTTGCCACCCTGGTGTGCAGGAGCCTTGAAATAAATACAAACTTTATTCTCCTTTAAACACAAACAAAATTTCCTAACAGCCTAAGGCTTTCATATTTTTATAAAACAAGTCCTTATTGCTGGCCTGCTTTCTTTCCCACTGCATAACCTGCACATACCTTATCCTGTAACAAAATATGTGTCCATGTTCCTTACTGATTTTTGCCATTGTTTAGTTTTTTTTAAAAAAAACAACAGCCAGAAATGTTATTTTGCCCTGAATTCCCA
Organism: Microtus ochrogaster; assembly: GCF_000317375.1. Classification (NCBI taxonomy): domain Eukaryota; kingdom Metazoa; phylum Chordata; class Mammalia; order Rodentia; family Cricetidae; genus Microtus; species Microtus ochrogaster. The sequence continues at coordinate 51,585,552 of NC_022026.1, forward strand.
GTATTCTCATTTGAAAGCCATTTAGGCCAGCTAAAATACCATCTCTTCCCCAGAGAGATAAGCCAGAATTATGAATCATAATTTATCGCCTTCTGATGGACACCTTTTCATTAATATTATATTGTCTACATTATCTTATTGTTTTCTCTCCCACTAAATAAGGAAATCCCAGGATTAAGTTTAATGTATCTCTGATCACTCAAAGGTGCCTAACACTACATTTCAAAAATACTAAAACGTCTTATGGCAAACTGTGACTTGAATGTATAGAGAGAGTGTAGATGGAGTCTGTGCTTTCCTTTCCCAGCTTTCCAGACCTCAATGGTTGCACAGAAATGAATTACAACACTATTTGGCTCAGGCATATTCCTAGCTAGCTCTTACATGTTAAATTAACCCATTTCTACTAATCTACATGTTACCACGAGGCTGTGGCTTACCAGTAATGTTCTGGCATCTTTCTCCTTTGGCAACTACATGATGTCTCTTTGACCCTGCCTACTCTCTATATCTCTGTTTGGATTTCCTGCCTGGCTTTACTTTGCTAAGCTATTGGCCGAAACAGCTTTATTCTTCAACCAGTAAAAGCAAAACATATACAGAATGACATCCCACATCAAGGGACTGACAAAGTAAAAGAGTGAACGAGGCAACTTGTTGCTTAAGTTACTCAGGCATATAAGTCATCTCAGTAGCTTAATAACAGAATTATATAGAGGTGTGAAGATACAATATGAATATACAGTATTCAGAGGCTTGCATTGATGGGTCATTTAACATCCTCTAAGATTCATAATTTATAAAAGTATGGTATCAACACTAAAATTAGACTGATGAAAATCTAAGGCAGTTATAAAAATACAGTTCCATAAAATACAATTGCATACAGCATTAGAGACCTATACTATTTCTTTTTATGTATTTAATAACCTGTGTAGTGTTCTTGAGAGTATAATATACATATATTAATGAGAAGTGCTGTTTATTCAGGGTATTAAATAGTGCTTAAAACTTGTTGACCAGTACATGGTATACCAGTAGTAGTATGTAGGAATAGAATAAATTTTGTGTGTTCTGTGCTCAGTATAGCAAAGATATTATTTTACAGAAAGGATAATTAATTATAATCTATAATACAGCTCATCTCTAAGATGATATTTCTGTGTATATATGTTTTGAAATACAAAGTGATCAAAATTGGAGGAACAATCGTCACTTAATGAATACATTCTCATTAGGAATTACGTGCATAAAATTCAAATCGCATGATTTAAAGAAGCAATATATGGATAAGGATGAAGAATTGAAAATTTCATTTTGCATATACAGCAAAAGACAGCTTAAGATATTGAAAGAATTTGGGGAATGTATATTGTTCTAAAACCAACTTTTAAAAACTAAATTTAATTTAAACATGAAAAACTAGAACGTAAGAGTTATATCTTTCCATACCATGGGTATGTTCATAAGAATGTAGATTTTTCTATATACAACACTATTTTCTTTTAAAACCTTGAAATACATTTTTAGGACAATATTTAGCCCCAAGTGTTAATAAAACCTACACTCTGAGAAGCAAGTATTTTAACATCCTATTTTTAAGGAAGTAAAATAACTTACTAATAAAATTAATCCTCCAAATTACCTGGGGCAGTTTAAATATTTACCGTGATAAAAACAAATTACATAAAATTAGTGCTTAAAAATATCATATAATTATTTAGCTTTTATTATTTTCTGTGATAACAGGTTATTACAAACTAACTCTGTTTCTTGGTTTTGTTATACAGTATTTAATATACTGTGACCTTGTCCTTGATAAAAGCCTATGGCTTTCAATAAGAATCAAGCCAACATATGCAAAACAAAGAGATACAAACAAGTATATAAGTGTCTATTCAAAATAGTGAACTATTAAATAAGTTTAGTGGATGAAAAAAAATCAAGTGATAAATTGTGTGAATGTATGCACCATGACTGTTTAGAGTAAGCCAATAACAATGTTTTTAAACCAGGTTACTAGTTTGTGAATTCTGTACACTTAATTTTTAATTTGGTTCATTTTTCCTCTTATATAATAATATTAATCTTGGTAAATAAACTTTTTCTAAAAATACCATCTCATCAAAATCCTCTTGACAGTCTCCATTTGCGAGCCTACTGAATCTATATTACTGGACATGAAACCCATGGCTGCATTTTAGCTTGGACTCTTGAGTAATTCTTGCACGGAAAACTAAAATTTGAACTTGATTACATTAAGTGTGTTTGACTGCAGATGCCTTGCTCTTGTACAAATGTCTTTATTTGTGCTGTCACTTAAAAGCAACCATTACTAATTGTTTTTAGGTAGAATTTGGCTGCTTTCTCCTCTGCTCTTTGAGCCCTATAATTTTGTCAATTAAACTAATCAAAGGAATTCCAAGTGTTTTTATTTAATATTTAAGGCTTTATACACAAGCACTTAAAAATTTTAAAAATATCAATTGAAAATTCATTTTTTAAAAAAGTTCACTTACAATCATTTAGCTATGTTTATGTGAAATGGTAAGTTTAATTCTAACATTTGTATATGCTTTATTACAATGGTTGAAAATCTTAACTACCTTGGTCACTTGACGTATATTTCTTTAGACTTTTTCTTAAAAGATTACATCAGAATAATTGGGCATGTACCACCATTTCATTTTCCAAATACCATTAAATCTACAACTATAAGTGTAATAAGTTGAGGCAATATACCACAGCTGATGAAAAGTTTTGCAGGTTTGAAATTTGACAAGGAATACTGTAATGTAGTTTTATTGAATTTTATAGTAAGGGTATTAACTTTTAAAAATAAATACTTGCTCTTTCACATAATTTTGTGGCATTTATGCTTTACAAGACATTAAACTTTAAATGTCATGGAAACTGTGGATTCCTGTGTAAGTTTTGGCACATCTGTGCAAATGCTATATGATTTGCTTTTCTTTCTGTTGCTGTAATAAAATACTTGAACATGAAGTAACTTAGGGGAGAAAAGGGCTATTTCGTTTAATAATCCAGCTACAGTCCATCACTGTGAGGAAGTCAAGGCAGGACTTTAATCAGCTGATATTAAATTCACAGTGACGAGCAGAGAAATGAATGTTTCCATTCTTACATCATTCAGGAACCTTGCCTATGAAATGGCACCAAGCAGAGCAAACTAGGTCTTCCTATATTACCTTAAGTCAACCTTCTGGACTTGGCCTCAGGCCAACCCAAATGTAGACAATCAGTACTTGAGATTCTCTGCCCAGATAATTCTAGGTCATGACAAGTTGACAATTTAACCATCACAGCATATTGTACTCATTTTTGAGTGCCTAGCATAATAGAATAGTAGTTACTCATTCAAGAGGAAAAGACATATATTTTACATGGTCCAATCTGTTGTATATATATTCACTAAACTGTTTTACTAAATATATTTTATTACCTCTAGTAATTTTTCAATTTCATATTAAAGCATTAGACATATTAATGTAGTTAATATTCTACATTATTTAGTATGTTTCCACCTGTTGCATTATTATCCTCTTATGTCCTCAGATTATTCTTTTTAGGAAGTAGGAATCTCTTCATGTTAATTCCTAGGTCAATATTAGTCATCTTAGATAGTTTCATTCTATCTTAAATCAAAATATAGTCCATTCTTATATATAGTTCCAATCTTATTTGAAATCAGCCATTTTCCAAGAAGTTCTGGGAAATGGTACAAGACAAAAAAACTGAAAATTTCATTATTATTAAGTTGATCTTTGTTTCTATGCCTTCTCAGTGCGCATATATACATAATACATACATACATACATACAGCATCAAGATCGTATAAGGGTGGTTGTTTTTACTTCCTTAGTAATATGTATGTATCTGCTTTCTCCCTCGCTAAATTAATAATTATTAATGATGCAGGTGAAAAAGACATGACTTTTTTGTTTGGTCTTATAAGTCATACAGAACAGGTTTAGCACATTAATGCTATTTACAACAAGCAGTGGTTGCTAAAGATACGTTTAAGATTATTTTAACATTTCTTTGTGTTATATCCACATTAGATATGGTGTGAAATTATTACATTGTATGAATATTATGCTGCTAGTAGGGTATATACATTATTAGGCACTAGTAGAATATTAAATGATATTTACTTTCTTAAGGAGATTCCCTTTGAAGTTTGAAAGTAAAAGTAATGGATTTTTAAAAATTAAATATTAATTGCCAAACAAGAGTAATATTTTGCAATAGCATATTTATTACTCCTGATGTGTCAATCTCATTTTCTCACTTAATTCTCAGATCACTCCTATTGGGTCACTACTACTACATATCATGTCTATGGCCAGTTTACAAATTTCTTGAAGAAAATGACAACCATTATGTTTCTAAGTAGAAGTCACCTTTACATATTGTGGTTTATTGGTGAACAAAGAGTTAAGAAAAAATGTAGTTGATTTTTAACTTTTTTTTACAATTTCAGAGATTCAAATTTATGTAAGAACTATAAACCTGATATTTTAAAATATATAATAGAAAGTAGATTTGATAGTTTGAGTAGTTAAAAATAGAAAAGTACGAGATTTTGATATCAATGTTGAAATAAATGTTAGTGTATTCTTAATGGTCTAATCATAATAAATCAATGTTTAAAGTCTTGGAGATAGTTTGACAGATTTACTTATCATGGGTAAAAATTTTAGATAGAAAATCTCTAATAATTTTTTAAATGTTTCCAAAAGTAATCTTAACATCTATTGCCCCTTGTTTTATGTGCTTAAAGTTAGTCAAATTAGAAAATATACTTAAGGCAAAGTAACTGACCATCTAACCTTACCATTGATTCTACTTGGGTTAAAAAAAAAAGTAAAATTTCCAGATTTTTCTCATTCTTATTTGAGTTTTTGCATGGAATGTCAAGAATTTTTCTTAGTACAATTTCTAAAAACATACATTAAAATGGATATTAATTTTTTGAACATAATATTTGTTCTTGTTTTCAGGATTGCACTGTATATGAAACTGAGAATAAAATTCTTCATGTGGTAAGTAGATTTGGATGTATTTTTATCTTCACTAGATAATATTTACTTAGCAATTAAAAGAATATGGCTTGAAAAAAGTAATCCATAATAGAAAAACGATCAACTAACTTACCTTAGTTAAGCATACATTCTAGGAAACCTCTAAAAGAATCAAAACATGTTAGTTATAGTCAACTTGTTTTAGCTAATAGAAAAAAAACTGCTCTGATCTAATATTTAAATATTATGAGGCAAGATTTGAGTAAAATAATCTTGCAAACAGAATTCGAAAGTACAATTTTTCTCAGTAATTTATGATTTAAAAAATATACCAGAACAAGGTATTTTCTTCTACAGTGGGAGTAATTTATCGCTATATTCATTTGGATGAGATATTTCCTAAGAAAATCAAACTTCCTTGCTCTGATCTTATACTCAAGAACTAATCTATCTGGAAATTTGTCATTATTTGTTAAATTCATTCATTTCTTTGGTTACTTTTTTTACATTTCTTCATTTTGTTGATGATGGGGGAGATATGAATACATGCCACAGTATGCATGTACAGATCAGAGGACAATCTGATTGGAAGTTTGCTAATATTTTTTTTTATGAGAAGTGAGATGTTGTTAAATTATACTCAGAGAAAAGTTATCTCTTGTTGTTAGTAAACACCTTGATGACTTTTGCCCTTTCTTTAGAGTGATCTCAGGAAAGAACAACTGATGTACTCTTCTCTATTTTAGCCTAGGAAGAAAAAAATAACTATCCCTCTTTTTAGGTACTGCTATCCATAGGCTCTGGAGAACAGGAAGGAAATAATAGTATATGTGTTTGTGTGTGTGTTTTCCAATCATTAGTTTAATTTTTAAGCATATTATAGGTTAAGTAGTAATCCTGAATTTCATTCAAAATATGAAACTGGTGTATGCACATATATACATGTAACACACACACATGCGGAGTTCAGAGGAAACTTGTAGGAGTGGCTTCTCTCCTACAATGTGTGTTCCAGAATTCAAATTTAGGTCATTAGGCTTTCCCCACTGAGCCATCTCACCTACTCAAAAATCTAAACTTTTTGACCACATTTCTGAAGCTGCTGACATTTTAAGTGGAAAATTCCTTATCTGACCTCATATGATGGGGCCCATTCAACATTGAGGCTCACAGCACAACTAATCCAACATCACCAAGGAAAAGATGACTCTCTCAGACCTCACCAACAGCTGTGCTATATCTTTTTCATGTAGCTAATGCAAGAATACCTACAAAGAATAATGAAATGGCATATGTGCGGGCCAGCCGCAGGTTTCACATGAGACCTGTGGACATTACTTACAGTTGTTCATTGCTTGCTTTAATTTTGTTTATTCCTTCTGTAATATAAAGATATTGCTAAAAAATACCCCAAAATGTCTGTAGATAATCGGTTTGTGTCAGTGTGAAAAAAGATAAAGATACATTTATCTATAATACCAAATGTAAACTGTTGGAAAAAAATGGACAGCAGTGTAAAGTACGAAACTTCTCCAGAAGAATGTGGTATTGCAATGACCACTATGTATGACATAAAGCAACAGAAGGATGAACTGTTGAAGTACTGTGCTAAAATGCTGAACAAAATGCCACATAAATTAAAGACTGGAAATCTCAACTTATGTATTTAAATAGCGGAGCCACTACATTGCTATCAGCACCTTCCAATTACTGTACTCATCATGATGAAACAAGGGCTCATCTACCTCAATGAACTGACACTTAAAAGGAACTGTATTTCCTAAGCTAGGTGCAGAAGTTTAAAGCATGACTCAGCATGAAAATTTTCAAGATTTGTTGTGATAAAGCTTCTGCCTATGGGAAAATGAAAATATTCATTGAAGTGGATATAAAAGATTATATCATCATTGGGACTCTAGTTGTTCATTCATTGGCTGGTAGTAGAATAGTCAAAATGGTTCTGATCAAGATGATCATGATAATAGTTACAATCAAGATGACATTTTTAATACAGCAGAGAAAATGCCTATTGTTGACACAGTAAAAAGAGATAGTGGGCTTTTTGGAGGAATAGAGAAATGTTCATTTATAACAGAATAAGAAATCATAGTAGTTCATAAGCTCAAGAAGGGACTTCTAAGACAAAATCTGTTTTTAATGGGTTAAATGACTCTGGAAGAAACAACAACAACAACAAAAAAAAAAACACAACTATCCAGTACTGTGCTATCTTATCTCTAGGAGACCTACTTCTTGATCCTGTAATTGAAAATTTTTATGATGATTTAAGAAGAAAAAAATCATAGGTCTCTGAATGTCAAATCAGATTTTATAGTATTTTGGATTACATAAAATATTCTGATATGATTGAAACCAAGATTTGCATAAGGAGAGATAGACGTTTTGCCTTACACCTTTAATCCCAACACTTGGAAGGCAGAGGTAGGCAGAAGTCTGTAAATTCATGCCTAACCTCATCTGTATAGTGAGTTCCCAAGAATGTCAGAAGTGAGACCCTCTCATTAAAAAAAATGTATAAGTAACAAAAGCAAAGTTCAAATGGTACATATAGTATAACATTGTTTGAATATATTTATACTACAGAAAATGACTTGAAGATGCTTGGAATAGACTAGATCTTCTTTTGTCTGGTAGGAATGGGATGGCAGTTGTCAGAGAGGAAGGAAATGATCAAGTGTGGAAAGCTATAATACCTTAGGAATTCCCTAAGGAAATATAGGTATCGTTGTGCCCTTTAACACACCTGGGAAAACTAGAAAGCTAAGCAAAGTTATGAGGTGTCTATTCTTAAATTAGGTCAATATATAAGGATTAGCTTTTAAAAAGAAAGAGAAAGGAAATATGTTCTAATGCACTATAATATTAAAATAATCCTACCTCATGAAGTAGACTTATTAAGCTTGTTTAATGTCCACAATAAGAGTCAACAGAACACTGCCTATTTTTTTAAAAGATACCATATTATAAAGAAGGCATGTCCACTGTAAACAGAGACCATCAAGTGAGCTAAGACAAATGATTATAGTAAAAGTAACCAAACAGAAATAGAAGACCACACTAAAATCATTAAAATGAAAATCAGATGTTAAAGATAATATGAGAGGGAGACACAAAGTGGACTTCGATAGTGCAGTACTAAGATATTTACATATTTGGAAAATGGAAATATGAGAGCAAGCTTTTAGAAGACAGGTTTTAGTTCTCATCACTGTTTCTAAGGAAGAAAGCAATAATAAAGGCTATAATAGAATAATTTTGGACTAGAAATTTATATATTCACTAAAGTTAGAAAATGTGTTGAAAGGATAATTATTTCAAGATATTTTCATAATAATAGTTCATAATTATAATGGCAAGAAGTAACTTTGCATCCATTCAACAGAGGGACTAGAGGAAAAGAAGCTCATTTTTGTGGTAAATGTCTGTAATCCCAGCAGCTGAGAAATTGAGGGAGGAAGATTATGATGAGCTCCAAGGTACCTGGGCTATATATTGAGACTGTCCCAGATAAGAGAGAGAGAATATGACTATGAGTATATTTCCATAAGACAGTGGATGAAAAATTGTAACTATTTTAAAGAAAAGCAATGGCCAAAGCTAATTTGCAGAAGCAAAATTTAGAAGCATGTTTTTAGATTAACAAGGTTGCTAAAGTAATTTCTTGATAAATACATTAAAATAAAATTATTAAATAAGTGAACAAAGTAAGCCAAATTCCAGAATAGGAAAGTATAAGATGACGAAGAATACATGATAAAAAAAAACACAGATGAGATGACTAAGAGCAAAAAAAGGATATAAAAGTGCTAATTATTTTTAAATGACAGTTTTAACATTAAAAGATAATGTGCGTATTCTGAGTTTTGTATATTTTTAAAGTGACAATCTCCGAATTGCATATTAAATTATAACATCTAATCAGAGGCAGTTATCCTCAGATATCAAGTAATTTTAATAAAGCAGTAATAAAGTGTTTTCTATCTATTCATAAACATACTTTTAAACATACTCATATACTGATAGAAATCTTCATGAAAATAGGATGGGCTTAATTTATTGCTATCCATGTATACTACCAATTCCTTTTAGGAAAGCAAGTTTGACATATATTAATTCTAATATTTGCATGGTATTTTACAGTTGCTTCTGCCGTTACTTTGAGTGCTATATACAAACTAAACTCATTTTGTTCCTCAGGAAAAATTATTATCATCTCTCTTATAGATGAATAAATTTAAGCATATAATGGTTAAGTTTCTTGAAATGATTTATAATCAGTTTCTCTACTCCTAAGGTTCAGGGAAAAATCATTGAAGAGATGGTGGAAATATTGTAAGAACCAGTGGATCGGGATGCCTGACACTAGATATTGTCTTATAGACATGACAGGGAAGCTGCACCTAGGAAATCTCAAAGTATGGTGCCTGATCAAACCTGCATAATAGTAGCATCAGTTGACATGCCAGTGTGAATGGAGGAAATTTCACTAGGTCCCACCCCTAGATGATGAGCCACAGACAGTCAGTGGCTGCTAAGAGAACAATCAGTTTTCTCCAGGGTCAAGTTCCCTGAAAGGTGCTCCAATCTCAAGTGGTCATTCCTAAACATAAATGCAATTCAAAATATACCTAGTAGCTTAGGTGAGGGCGCTCAAAGAATTGGATACGTGAGAGGGGGAGGTGAAATTATATATATAGTATTTATCTATGAAATTCTCAAAAATCCATATTCCTATACATTCCTAGGAATAAAATCTAGAATAAATTGTAGAATACAATAATATTTTCTATAGGAAATGTTCAAAGAATCATAATACATAATAATGAAAAATAAGAAATGGAGTAATACTACAGTCAACAATGGTACATTAATAGTACATAATATTTACTACTCATGATTATTGCCTGAAAATTTTCAGGAATATATAATCTATGAATAAATTATATTAGTATCCCCAAAATATTCATTGACCAGTGTTAAGATTCTAAATTATAATGCTAAGTAAATGATGCATAGAGTAAGTCCTTACTGCTAAAATTTTAAAAGTGAATATTCAGGAATAGTAGTATAGTAAATAGAATTTACTGTATTTGCTTGGAAAGATGAGAACTGAATTTTCAGCTTCAAGTAATTCCCTATTTTCAATTATTTATAGTATGTTTATAATAAAAACAAGAGAATTACATATTTTATTCTACTTTTTTCATGCTTCTGATGGGATCTAAGGCTTAATTTCATATTCATATGGGTAAAACAGTCAAAACTGGTTTGAATATGACTTAAGGACAATTTTGATATATCGCATTTCTCATTAAAATCGGAGTAGTCTGTGAAAAAGTATTGCGGAAGGGAATTTGCTTGTAGTGTTTAATAGGGATGTGTATCAATGTAAATCATGACAAAGAAAGAAAAGATACTGAACAACCTAGGATTTGGGGGTTTTGCGTTAGATCCAATTGTCAAAACTGAATGAGACCATGAAACACATTTCAGATAATTGATGTAGTATATCCTGGAGTGATAAACATTTTCTTATAAGTCATGTTCCTTGGAATGTTGAGGACCATCTGCTTTGCTTTGCTGGCACCCTTGTTTTATGTATTAAAATGGCATCAGAGTATCTGGGATTTTCTTTAGTTCCATGCTTTTATACCTCACTCCCCCCTTTCTCCGTAGTCTTTGTGATTTATCTCCTCCCCAACCTATTTTACTCACTTTTATTTAACTTTGGTAATAAATGTTGACTACTTTCTGCATGTTAAGTATTAGTTTTACTTCATAAATGTTTTGTGTAGTTTTCATATCGGCAAGTTTATTGATTTTTCTAAAATTTCATCTGGTCTGGGATTCTTGTGCACTCTCTGTTGTCTAGACTGAAGTTCACAAGGTCAACAGTTGGATATAAGAGGGGAGCCTGCCAAACGATGTGAAGAGCTCATTTCAGCCTTTGTCCTCACATTGATACATTATTAAACAGCCTTCTTCTGCTGATGATCCCAAACCTTAAAGATTCTTTAAGTAGTTGTGTAACAGAATGTCTCACAATGGAATAAAAGTGATGATATTTAATCTCTAGAGCTTTCTTGAATTCAGTAGAATGCTAATGACTTTCAAATTCATATAATTTTATATTGATCTTCAGAAGTTCTCTGATGTGTGAAAAGACAGCTTTTATCAATTATAACCCAGAATCCTCTCCTAAAGCTGCTGTCTTGTTCTAAATGTAAATTGAATTTCTGTATGCTTGAAATTCCAGTGTGACTATTGCACTCAGGCATGTAAGTTCTAGTTATTCTCATTAATATGATTTCTAATACTGAGGTTTTTTTTAAATGAAAAGCACTAGGAGGTTGCTTGACATATATTACAGTTAATGTAAGTAATCCTGCTAACTTGGCTCCAATTCATGCCTTGTAGTCAACCTAAAGATACATGGTAACACTATTACTGAGCCAGAAATTGGTTTCTGGAGTTTGTATTGGATTTTGACACTTTGGTTATTATTAACATTATAAACCATTTTAATCTTATTTTAATCTCTTGGCGTGAAGAGATGGCTAAAGAGTTAAGAGTACTTGCTACTCCTGCAGAAAATCTAGGTTTGGGTCCCAGCACCTACACTGTAGTTCCCAATCATCTGTAACCCTAATTCCAAGGGATTCAATACCTTCTTCTGGCATTCTTGGGTGCCAGGCACATTCATGTTGCACAGACATACAATCAGGCAAAGCACTCATATAACAAAATAAAAATAAATCTTTTTTAAAATTAACTCTTCTATAACTGTTACCCATACCAAAAGGACAAAGCGGGAATGCAAGTGTAATATGATAGAAGTAGTAAGTATTTACCTTTCCTACTACAAAAGGAGAAACATAGTCTTAAATATTACAGCTGACATAAAGAAGATAACCTGGTATTGCTGTTTCTTTTTATGATGTGTATAGACAGTAGTATATTTATATAAGTGTTCTTGGTGATGTTATATTTGCTGAACGTATTATACATCACAGACTACTTTAATATTTAGGCTGAATCTAAGGGTATAATCATTGTCCTCATAAAGGATTTGTTTATATTGAGTACCATCATAATATAGTAGAAAGGGGACTGATGAGTGGTAAAAAAAAAAAAAAAGATGTCCCGACTCCAGCCTGACACTTCATCTCTGTGAACAAGCTTAAATTAGCCTTTCTAATTAACTTGAGGAATTGGACTAGCTGTAATATCTTAGGTCTAAATGCCAAAGCTATTTTATGATAAGCTCACAAAATCATGTGAAAGCAACTGGCCACATAAGTTTGAGGACAATCTTTATCTGGTACCATTCTGTATGTGATCAAGACACTGCATTTTTAAAAGTACAGCCAAGTTGCTGTAAAATTAATTTTCAAGATAATTGAGTAAGCATAGAAATGGAAACTTCACACTAACTTAAACAAGGAAAGTTTGATTCAAATAATTATTAACCTATACTAAGAATTCTGTTAGGATATAAAGGGAATCATGAAAATCATTCCTGAAGCCTAAGAGTGCCCCCCCCCCAAAAAAAAAAGAAAAAAGAATTGGCTGCTGCTATAGTAAGAGTTCTGGAGAACATATTAAGGTAGCCTCAAGTTGACAAACTCTGAACCTAGACAGAGCTGTAAAGTTGCTGAGAGATTTGTATAAATGGTTTAGGTATGTGGTTGGAGCAGAACAATATCTGGAATCCTCGAAAGAATGAGCGTGTCTCATAGACCCTAAATTGGAAACAAAAAAATTTAATGTATAGCCCCTGAGAACCTGAAAAAGTCTTATTTCCACCTGCAATGTCCCTGCAGTGCCCTCTACTGACAAAAAATATAATATTGTGCCCAATGTAAAGGCAGAAATGCGTAAACATCCAGTTCATGAGCATAGAAAAGGCACTGAAGGGTAACTTTGGTGCTGAGATTTAATAAATTCCTAACTGCACTTACCTCTGCAGAACCATACATGCCACCTTCAGATTTCTTGGGTGTATGTGAAAATACTGCCCAGAGATCTCACCTGTTTGGTCCTTATTTACCTAAAATTTATATATTATATATATAGTCTGTAAAGTATTGAGCTCATCCAGATCATTTATTCCATTTGAATCTAATTCCCAAAGCACAATTAAGTCACCTTCTTAATAACTTCATTTTCAGTTCACTGATACATCAAAATTTTTGTCATCTTTGAGCCTAGAAAGTAGTATACCTACCCTCTTTTGTAGTGGTTCTCAGCCTTCCTAATGATGCGACCCTTTAATATAGTTCCTCATGTTTTGGTGACCAACCATAAAATTATTTTTGTTGCTACGCCATAACTGTAATTTTGCTACTGTTATGAACCATGATATAAATATCTGATATTCAGGATGTCTGATATGCGACCCCTATGAACGGGTCATTCGACCAAAGGGGTCATGACCCACAGGTTGAGAACCACTGCTCTATTGAGTGTCATCTGCTTGGAGACCCACCACAAACATGCCTGCCACTGCTCCCTGAACACAAAACACAGGTAAATGATGTAGTTCTGGTTTCTAGCTTAGACTCTGTCCACATGGTAATGCAGAGAAGTAGGTACTGTCTTTTATTTTTATTAAAATTTTTATGTGTGACATAACATAGACACTTGGAAGGATTAAGGAATTTCCCTAATATCATGTAGTTAGTGGGTTGTAAACTGGGGTTCAGTCCCAAGTTTTTCATCAGTCTTATATGATTGCCCTTCTATGAGAACAAAAGTCCAATTCTGTGGCTCAGAAATGAATGCAGATTATTTCAGTGACTTTCCACTCATAGTTTTCCATTCATATCTATGGTGGGTAAGAATCTAAGATGGCCATCAAGATCTATGCTCCTGGCATATAATTAGCAATGCTTGAGTGTAGTTGAGATTAGAAGATACAATGAATTCTACTTCTACATGCCTAGATTTTGTTCTGTGACAAAAGTGAAGGGATTTTTTTTCAAATATGTTTAAAACCCTTTATTATTCGACTTAAATCATAGAAAAGAAGAAATTATCTCTGGTGAACTTAACCTTGTAAGCCATTTTTAAATGTCTCAAAGAAGATGAAATCTGTTGACTGGGCAAAAGCCAGACAGCTTATCTCACTGTATCCTATGAAGTGCTCCATGTAATCAGGACCTGAGGGCAACTCTTGGGAGCTAACAATAATACTTGGATAACAAGAAGAAAGAAAATGAAAAGCTCAGTAATATAGCTACATGGAAATAAATTCTACCAATGACCTAAATGAACATGAAGCAAATTCTGTGTCTTAAGCCATCTTTTTGGATATTTAGCCCTGTTGACATCTGACAGGCTTGCAAAGCCATCATCTGCAGAATAAGAACTGGGTCTAGTATTTGGATTCCTAGCTCACAGAAACTGGGAAATAATAAGTGTGTTATTTTAAGCCTCTGAGCTTGTGGTGATTTGTATCAATCCCAAGTACATGACCAATTTAAATTTAAATCCAGACCAAATCAAAGAACTTGAAAATTTTTAAATAAACCAAAAAAGAGACTAGTAATCAAGAGAGAATAATTTTGAAAACATTTCTTTTGGTCATTTAAATTTAAATGCAGAATACCATATTTCCACCTCTAACATTATTTTATAAGAGCTGGCATGTCATGGGAGGACAAATTACTTTATTGAGCATCAAGATTTATGGGGGTTTGCTTTGACTATGGCTGTAGCGTTGTCAGCTTGTCAGGTTGTTTGACCTTTTAGGATCCGCAAGTGTCATTTAGGAAGACTGAACAAAAACTCTTCAGTTATGTTTATTGAAAGTCTATGACCATGAGGATTTCAACAATTAGAAGCCTTAGTGACAGAGTAGATGCTATCAACAATTGTCAGGACCTATACATTTCAGTGTAAGAATTTAAAAGGAAAGTTGATTTGATTGCTGTGAGTTGTGAATTAATATTTTTAACTCACAAGATCTTAGGGGTTATTACTTCTCTGTTTTCAGGAGCTACAGTGTAACATGCTTAATGTTTGTGATGCTAAGGTTACAACCCCAAATAAATTGCCAGAAACACTACTTCAAGCTGTGGAATCCATAAGCATTGTATTTGGCCTTTAATTCACATAGCATATTCTCTGTGATTGTTGAGTATATGAATGGCTTTAATGTCAGCATGATTGTGGTCAGGATAGATTCATTTAATCTTGTTCAGCTTTTCTCTCCACTACCATATTTTGAAACATAAAGAAATTACAAAAGTGTTTGGGGGCTTTAGAGGAATGAGTTTACAAGTCTTTTATTTACTTGTATCTGTAGTTGATTTCTTTTTTTCCCAGCAGATTAATTTTCATTACTTTATAAATAATACCAATCAAAATTTCCACTTCCTCCCCTCCTCCCACTTCCCTCTCCCTTCCCCACTCACTCTTCCTCCCTCCCCCTCCAGTCCTAGGAGAGGGCAGGGTACCCTGCCCTGTGGGAAGTTCAAGGCCCTCCCCCCTCCATCCAGGCTTAGGAAGGTATGCATACAAAGAGAATAGGACCCCAAAAAGCCAGTACATGCAGTAGAGACAATTCCCAGTGCCATTATCATTGGCTTCTCAGTCTGCCCCAATTGTCAGCTACATTCAGAGAGTCCGGTTTGATCCCATGCTCGTTCAGTCCCAGTCCAACTGGATTTGGTGAGCTCCCATTAGCTCAGGCACACTGTCTCAGAGGGTGGACCAACCCCTCGTGGTCCTGACTTCCTTGCTCATATTCTCCCTCCTCTTGCTCTTCAACTGGACCTTGGGAGCTCAGTCCGGTGCTCTGATGTGGGTCTCTGTCTCCATCTGTTGCTGGAGGAAGGTTCTATGGAGATACTCAAGAAAGTCATCAGTCTGACTACAGGACAAGGCCAGTTCAGGCACCCTCTTCTCCACTGCTCAGAGTCCCCGTGGACACCTGGGAACCCTTCTAGAGCCAAGCCTCTTGCCAACCCCAAAATGGCGCCCTTAGTTAAGATATCTTCTTCCCTGCCCCCATATTCGCCCTTCCTCCATCTCAACCATCCCACGCCCCTAAGCTCTCCCCAACCCTCACATTCCCCTTCTCTCTCCCCCTCTCCCCTTCCCTCACTCCACCCGCACCCCCATGCTCCCAACTTTTGCCTGGCAATCTATATATGTTTTTCTTTGGGTTCACCTTATTCCTTAGCTTCTCTAGGATCGTAAACTATAGGCTCAATGTCCTTTGTTTATGGCTAGAATCCATGAATGAGTGAATAAATACCATATTCATCTTTTTGGGTCTGGGTTATCTCACTCAGGATAATGTTTTCTATTTCCATCCATTTCCATGCAAAATTCAAGATGTCATTGTTTTTTACCGCTGAGTAGTACTCTAATGTGTAGATGTGCCATACTTTCTTCATCCATTCTTCCATTTTTGAAGAAATTTGAAACAGTCCTTTCTGCACATAGATATAATTTTGACATCACATTGAAATTTATTATTCTATTACATTAGTTTTTAAGTTAAAAATTGTCTTTCAATTGTCTTTACTCGTATAAATAAATTCTTCCAGTGTTATGGAACATGTATATGAAATAAAACCTTTAATTCCCAGTTTAAATTTCATTCCTAAACTTTATTCTTTCAGAGTTATCCATGGTTAATTGTACCTTATATTTTAATGATGTACTACTATAAGTAGAAGTATAGAATTTCTAGCTCAGGGCCCAGTAAAATTACTCAGTAGGTAAAGATGGTTTACAGAAAGCCTGACAAATTAATCTTGAGCCATGGTGGAAAAAAAATACAAACTTCCAAAAGTTGTCCTCTGAATTCCACATGCTTACCATGGTATACAAATGTGTGTGTGTGTGTGTGTGTGTGTGTGTGTGTGTGTGTGTGTTTATGTGTGTGCATGTACTCATATACTTACAAATAAATGTAATAAAAAATTTCACCTTCAACAAAGATGTCAAGCACTTGGACATTAAATATTATATTTATATTTCCAAATGAAATTTACCATTTAGAATTCTCACAATTATTTGAATCACTGTATATTTTATATAAATTTCATCGCAAAATAATAGATGCTGGCAAGATTTATACTCAATTATTTTAATAGCCAAACAAAATAGTAAAATAAATGTATACTCCGTTCCCTAAACTGTTATAAATGAAAAATGTTTATATCAGTAATTAGCATTTCCCTCTTTTCTGTGTATCTGAAAGTAAACCTGAGTTATTTAAATTATGGGTGTATTAAATCATGTACTTCACATGTATGCCATTTGTTGATTTCTTTTGGGGGGGCAGTGGGGAGTGGGTTTCCAGACAAGGTTTCTCTGTGTAGCCCTAGCTATCCTGGAACTAGCTCTGTAGACCAGGCTGGCCTCAAACTCCCAGAGATCCGCTTGCCTCTGCCTCCTGAGTGCTGGGATGAAAGGGGTGTGCCACCACCGCCCTGTTTTCACTATGTTTTTAATTGAGTTATCTAACATACATCTAATGCAGACCAATCAATACAAAGGGAAGTTAATTGGACACGAGTTAGTAACTAACAATCAAAGTAAACACAATAATTAAGAATTCAGATCATTCTGCCAAATCAGTAGCCATGACTTGTTTTTAGCCTAATTCTTACATCCGTTCAGTTGGCTATATTAATATCTACTACTTCAGGAAGTTAGAATGATAAATGAGAATGAACATGAAGTAATTTTCATTGTGCCAAACATTTGTAGGTACTCTGCAAATAATTTCTGCTAGCAATAATATTAGATAATAATTGCAGTGTATCTCCCTATGGTTACTATTTTTTTCTAAAATACAGTCTTGGGTAGTTTTACATATGATTGAGTTTTAAACTAGTAGTGTAAACCTGATGTGGTGGTTTACAACTGCATTACAAGCACTGTGGAGGCTGACACAGAAGAGAGGATTCATTTTAGCTCACAGTTCCAGTTACAGTCCATCATTGCGGGCAAAGTCACAGCAGCTAGGGCTTGATGAAGCTGGTAATAGCACATCCATAATTGGAAACAGTAATGAATGCATACATGTCATTGTTCAGCTAGTTCTCTCTGTTTCTTACAATCCAAGATTCTGTGCCCAGGCAATAATCCTACCCATAATGGGTATATCATCCTACTTCAATTAATTAATCAAGATAATCCCCCACAAACACGCCTTAGGCCAGTATCCTAGGTGACTCTAGATTGTCAAGTTGGCAATTAACACTAACCATCACTTGTGAGTAGATGTTTATCAGGGTAAATACTTTCATTGTGTCCTGAGACCTTAATATCATAAAGAAGGCGAGTAATAAGCTTTCTATGATTGTTATGTAGCTAGACTGGGCAGTATAATTGTTGCTTATTATAACATGGTCATGGAATTAAGAATAGTGTGTTATTTCATCTCATGTGTAAGGACTGAAGACTTTGCAGGTAAGAAAAACAATAGATAAGACAAGTATTTGTTTATTATCTTTGGATATTAGCTATATTGGACTGTTTTAAATATAATTATCATATATATTATAAACTTTATAAGGCTGTCTTCATTGCATCATTTAATTTTTTATTTGAAGAAATACAGTATCAAAGATATAATTTGCTTACAAAGTCATTGTCAGTGGGGTAATTACAAACATCTATCCTCATATCAGGCTCGTATTTT
This sequence comes from Microtus ochrogaster, assembly GCF_000317375.1. NCBI lineage: Eukaryota > Metazoa > Chordata > Mammalia > Rodentia > Cricetidae > Microtus > Microtus ochrogaster. The sequence goes on from NC_022026.1 coordinate 51,604,284, forward strand.
TCCTCTGGGTATTGGTGTTAGGTGACTAATGTCTGTCTTTAGGAGCTGATAACCACAATTAAAGTGCAGTCTTGAAAAACAGATGCAAAAATCATGAGTCTCATTACAGAAGCAAATTTAGCCTGACAATTTCTGTAGCGGAGGGAAGCAGAGCCCAGTGAGATAGAGTGAATCACCTCCTTCATGGAAAACTAATGCAGTCACTGTAGAACCAGTAAAACGTAGCAGAGATGGAGTATTATACCTTGCTTCCCACAAAACAGTAACTCCTTCAGTAAAGAAGAAAACTACTTATTTGATTATATGCTCATTCAGATAAGATAAGGATATATTTGCAGTGATCAGATGTGAGCGGTAGGTAAGCAGGGCACAGGGAAAAGTTAAAAATTACTGGAATATAAATGTTCCCTAGCTCAGAAGGGTTCGGAATGAAGGTAAATTTCTGACTGGTGACCGAAGGGTGAAGAAACAGATTGAGCTTGTGGCAAGTTTCACCTGATGGAAATAGAAAGTTCGATACAAAGGTAAACTTGATCCAGAAAGTCATGAAAAATGCAAAAAGAATTATCCAAACAAGTGATGCATCTTTCAAAGGCATCATTTTCTTTAATTTTTCTGATCATTAAATAAAAGAACCCAGATTTTAATATTATTTAGAATATAGTTAAATATAATTTGAACTAAATTAAACCTCAAAGCCAGGCGGTGGTGGCGCACGCCTTTAATCCCAGCACTCGGGAGGCAGAGGCAGGCGGATCTCTGTGAGTTCGAGACCAGCCTGGTCTACAGAGCTAGTTCCAGGACAGGCTCCAAAGCCACAGAGAAACCCTGTCTCGAAAATCCAAAAAAAAAAAAAAAAATTAAACCTCAATATCAAGAGTTTCTCAGATTATCAAAATTGTTAGTTAATAATTTAGATGTGATGCATCAAATGATATAAATAATACATTAACTATAACTTGGATTAGTCACCTGGACATATAGTTAATATATCCTTAACTTTAAAAATATAGATACCTTTGTGTATTATGTGTTCCTAGTGACCTTTTGTATAAGAATTTTAAAAGATGAAATGTCAGTTGACATTTCCTCAACTTTATGTTTCCCTCCTTAAAAAGTTATACTAGGGGCTGGACAGATGGCTCAGTGAATCAGAGTGAGTTTAGTTTCCAGTACGCAGACTGCCTAGTTCTCAATCGCCTATAAGCCAGATCTAGAGCCAGCTGATGGCTCTGAGGGACCGGCACTAATTTTCACACAAACATGTACTAGAAAATAAAACTCTCCAGAATCATAGTAAGTGGTGACTTGTATGTTACTTCAACATGTGTTTACCATAACTTTTCTTTTCCTCTTCCAGTGTAAAACTCTTTCTGGAGTGTGTGACCACATCATATCCCTGTCATCAGATCCTCTGGTTTCACAGTCGGCTCACCTGGAAGTGATTCAGCTGGCAAATATTAAACCGAGTGAAGGGCTGGTAAGGGATCCCATGTTTATCAAAGCCATCATCCATCAGCACACAGCAAAAGATGTGGACAAGAAGGCAGCCTCGGAATAGAGAAGTCTAGGAATTTCCACAGATCCTCACCCTCCTCTCCTTTTCGTTTCCTGTAGAGGTCAAGGTAGAAGAGGGTGGCATTGAAACCACTTTTAAAAGACCAACCAATAAAAAGAGAGAAAAGGAAATGAGAATTCTGAATTATCCTATTTAGTTGAGTAACCATTGATTGCATTCTTTCACCAATTAAAATTCCTGATCTTAAGGACACTTAAGAGTTTTGCAACAAGCACAGTGTTACCTGTCATTCAAGTAGGTATTTTCTGGGTTTGTTTTACAATGATTTATCCTGGTTTTAATAGATCTTCCTTGCCCTTGAGTAAGTAATTAGAGAAAACTCACACATTTGGTTTGTGGGTCCGTGTGTAGTGCATGTGTGTTTGTGTATGTGTTTATGTGTGTCTGGGCAGGCATGGCTATGTATTCACATGTGGGGCCTGGATTTAATATGGAATGCCCTCCTTAGTTATTCTCTCCTTTACTGAGACAAGATTAGCTTACTAAACCTAAAGCTTAATAGACTGACCAGCTCACTAGCCAGCCTAGCCAGCAGGTAACCCAATACTTCCTATCTCTTCCAGCTCGGGGGTTACAGGCAAGTTTCACTATGTTTGGCATTTTGTGTGGGTGTTGGGAACTCGAACTCAGGTCTTTATACTTACTTATCAAGCTCTTTACCCATTGAGCCATCTCTCCAGACATTATAATGTATATGAATTGCATCTCTGCCATTTTTCACATCTCTTGTTAGAAGAATTGAATGAGCAACTGGATAGTGCTACCACTAGGTTAATATTCATGAAGTGCATTGATAGATTTTGATAATGTTAGTAGTTTGTTCAGCTGGTTAAAAACATCTTGATTATAAGTTTAACTCAAAGGAGAGCTTCTTAAATATAACTGTAGAAAGCAATTATATAAAATTGATATGAATGAGAAAGGCACAGGCACACTAAGCAGAAACTGGCTGATAAGCATTACCACTTATTAAATGTTAATTTCATCCTTTGGTGGTATAAACTTTCTCCCCATAGATAACGATGTTCTGGAAAATAGAAATCTTGGAAGCAAACATATTCTTAATGATCTCTGAGGAAATTTTAACTTTTTATGTGCTTTTTTTACACACATATATGTGTTTGTATAGTTATGTTTGTAACTATTTGGGGGAGAAAGCCTTTATTAACCACCAGTGATATTTAGTTTGAAGCCATTCATGCATTCTATACAGTAACTTCTTTCCTGCTAGTTGACAAATTGATTCTGGGTGTCCATTGTTTCTAGATTTTTTGCTTGTTTGTTTATTTGTTTTAGTTTGGATTTTTTGATTTTATAAGTGATTTCTTGAAAAGATGAAAATCAAGTATAGCATCCTGGTTACACAACATCATACTAAGTTATAAGTACTATATCTAAGTTTGCTACAGTTTGTTTATAAGCTTATTTCTAATATGTATAGGTTTATATGGAGAAACCTTTATGATTTAGAATTCTCATTACAGCATTTTCCCCTTTAAAGTTTACTTTCTGTGGCTTCAACTAACATCATTAACTGTAGTCCTAAAATATTAAATGGAAATTTCAGAGACAATTTAGATTGCATACTATTCTGAATAGTGTGATTAAAATTTCATACCAACCCATCTAGGACATGAGTAATCCTTTCATCCAGCTTAGCCGAACTATATATGATACCCACTCACTAACTACTTAATAGCTATTGAGGTTATTAAATTGACAGTCATAATACTGCAAGAGCTTGTGCTCAATCAACTCATATTCAACTTACAAATAGCCCCAATGTTCATTTATGTTGCTAAGACACCAGAAAATGATTCCTATAGCCAATAAACTGAAAATACATGATACTTTGCACATTATTTCAGCATATAATCGTAATTTTTATATTACTAATAGTTATTTTTATCTCATTTTATTTATAAACCAAAATTCATTATTATGGTTGTATAAGAAAAACAGTACACACATATAGACATACTATGTTTGATAGGATCCATACCCTCAGATATGTCATAGACTTTTTGAACATATGAATAGGTCACTTCTTCCCGAATGTCTGTGCTCCTTTTGGTATCTTTACCAAAGTAATTTTGTTTTTGAAGATAAAACACCCTCAAATATTTAATACTAAATACTTTCCCTTCTCCATCTCTTCTTTCAGTTATAGTCAATGAAAGATCTTAGCATAATGGGTACAGTAGAAAATTAGGAACTAATACATTATATTAGTTTAGAATTTGTGAATCTGGATTAAAAATATTTACATAAAATATGAGAGCAGTCTTAGGGATGTGGGAGAATAAATTTAACTCCTGTGGCCTTGATTTTGTCACAGAGAAAATATAGGGGCAGGAGTAGATCATCTTTAGATGTTCTTTGAGTTTTATGACTCTGTGATTCTAATAGTAGTGTTTGAAGAAAAGCACCTCTTTTTCCCTTTAATTGGCACTAAAATCACGGGAACACTAAGCATGTGAAATGAGCTAAAACTCACTTTACTTTATTGTTCATGAACTTTATGAACAATTTGTTTTCTCTATGAACATACAGCCCTGGAGAAATTGTTTTAAAGTGAGGTTGGTCTGTATCTTCTTTTTAGAATGGACATAAATTTAAAGTAGCGATAATCAAAATTTTAAATAGGTTGGAAAATGTCAGAGAAAAGGAAAAAAAATAGAAATTAGGATAAGTATTAGAAGTACTTTCTTTTGCCTTTTATTTTCTTCACAACATATAGAATAAGTATTAATTTTCTCATTTTGCAAGTAAGAAGAGAACCAAAAATTTTACTGACTGTCTTTTATTAAATAATAACCAGTAGAGGCAGGACATAAATCTAAACAAAACGTATCTGGCAAATACTTTTTCATTATCTTATATCCAAATTTGGAATAGCTAAAGGGAGATAAAGGCAGCTTAAGAGAATAATCTTAAATTTGAGTTTGAATTTTCCTTAAAGAACCTCATTTTTAAAGGACAGTGGACAATACTTCAACTGAGTTGCTATTTCACAGGGAGAGAAATAAAAACCTAAAATATTGAGTATTAATTGAAAGAATTAAGGGTGAACTTCTTTCTTATGAGTCCTATCAAGTTTGCAGATTAGAGGCTTTACATGACTTACTTAAGATGCTTTTTTAAATGCACTCACTTTTAAGTAACCTTCATAGGACATGTTTAAAATAGATCAGTTTGAGAATTTGACCAGCATTCGGTAAGTGCTTAACCATGTGATATGTCTGAAAGGCAAATACGGGGAGAGACTTCAAACACACACGTGTGCCTAGTTGTAATTAAGCCATGGCCATGTGATTTGCCTTTAAAAAACAACGATGCGCAAGGAAGTCAGGACCAAGAGGGGTGCACCCACCCACGGAGACAGTGGGGCTGATCTATTGGGAGCTCACCAAGGCCAGCTGGACTGTGACTGAAAAAGCATGGGATAAACCCGGACTCTGAATATGGCGGACAATGAGAGTTGCTGAGAAGCCAAAGACAATGGCACTGGGTTTTGATCCTACTTCTTGTTCTGGCTTTGTGGGAGCCTAGCCAGTTTGGATGTTCACCTTCCTAGACCAGGACGGAGGGAGGAGGACCTTGGACTTTCCACAGGGCAGGGAACCCTGACTGCTCTTCAGACTTGAGAGGGAGGGGGAGAGGAGTGGGGGGAGGGCGGGAGGAGTGGGAGGCTGGGAGGAGGCGGAAATTTTTTTCTCAATTAAAAAAAAACGATTAGCAGAAAATTAAAAGATGTGGAAATGAGATCTATTTAAAAGCTGAGTGATAGATAAGAGATTATGAGTTGAATAGAGGGTAGGGGCCTCAAGGCGTCATTCTGGAAGCACGGCTGCAGGCTTCTTCCTCTTGTGAGGTGCTTGAGCTACCTCCAAACTTGTAAAACTGCCTTATTGTACCTTCTTGACTGTAAGGCTGCTCTGACTGCTACTGCGTGGCTGGCATTTGGAAATGAAGTGAAACAAACATCATTTTACCTAGCAAACTGAGCATGGGAAAGGGAGCTGTTAAGTCAACTCCAGAATTAATTGTTGCCCAAAAGGAAAAAAAAAGAAAGATGGTTTTCACGCCTTTAATCCCAGCACTCGGGAGGCAGAGGCAGGCGGATCTCTGGGAGTTCAAGACCAGCCTGGTCTACAAGAGCTAGTTCCAGGACAGGCTCCAAAACCACAGAGAAACCCTGTCTCAAAAAAAAAAAAAAAAGAAAGAAAAGGCAAATATTCATTGTATTTCCAGAAAAACAATGTTATTTGAATGATATATCATCCTGCTATTTGGCGCTTTCTCAGAGAGAAGCAATAATGAGGTGTATTTTCTGTGAACTCTTCATCATTGAAAAGATGATTAATTTCAAATTCATCCAAACAATTTGCTTCTTCTCTTTCTTTTGTTGATTTACTTTTGGGCATTTTTTTCTAATTGGTACTCCTAAAGAGAGATTAAAGGATAAATAAATCTATTTTCCATTATTAAAAGCAGTTGTTGCAAATAATTTATTGATTAGAAATAATACATAAATAATCTTTATTCATGTGCCATTTTAAAATCGTGCTTTCTAACCCTTGGTTCATGATTATGAAATAACTTTAGAGTTGAACTCTATGTATATATCTATACCCAATCTTAATCAGGATCTCACTGTTCCAGTCTGTTTTGGAACTCAATATGTAGACCAGGCTGACCTCTGTCTTCCCAATACTGGAACTGAAGGCTTGTACAACCATTCTCTTTATATAAATATTTACATTAATAATTTTCTAGTTTCTGCCATAATTACACATAGATATTTATTCCTGAATCATAGATTATTCCCATAATTTTTTTCATCCCAGGATTTGATTTTTTTTCAGAACACTTTTATTAGTATACTAGATTTTCTTTGTGACCATAACCTTTCTAGTATCATTTAAAACTCTTCTTAAATACCAGTAATCATAATCAATACACCCAATATTGAAAGATTTGTGGAAAGTAAAATAATCAACCTCTACTTATCTTTATTGGAGGAAATGACTTTGAAATACATTTGTAAACTATCCAGTGTCAAACCTAGATACACTTTCCAACTCCATTATGCATACTACATATGTGCTAAGGTTAGTTTTAGACCTTTAGACTGGATTTCAACAGCTAGGAGTGTAGGTCAATGGTAGAGAGTTTTTCTATCATGAGTGAGGCCTGTGGCTTGATCCCTGGGATCACCAAAACTTAATATAGATTAATTGATGATTTTCTGCTTTAATTTTTACAATATCCAAGAGTTATGTTTTAATAAGAAAAGTGCATTAACTCTGCTGGGAATAACTCCAAAAGTTTGAGGTTCAGTGATTGAGAGTGTATCTGGATTCAGATATGACACCTGACTTTACCACCTTAGACTTTCTCTCCAGGCATTCTGCCCTTTAGTCTTCTTAACTCTAAAACAGTGTCAATCGAATTACACCACAAAGACTTGTGTAAAATAGATGTAAGATACTTAAAACAGGCCCAGGCACATTATAATAGCTACTAGTGATGATGGAAATAGGTTGGTGGATAGATGGATGGGTGGATGGATGTCTAGATAATAGATAGATAGATAGATAGATAGATAGATAGATAGATAGATAGATAGATAGATAGATAATTATGGATGAGGATTGTGTTCTAGTTGAAATAATGTTTTTTTATTTATTTTGCTGCCAGTTCCCACTTTATTTACTCACAACCTTTTAATGGAAAACTTTAAAAGAAAGTGTAGTATTTACCTCTTACAAATACTAGTTAAGATCTTTTATTGATTTGATAATATCTTTTAAATAGCTAGGGTAGAAGTGTCAGTATCAATCATTCTCTCCTAAGATTTTTAATATTATAATATTTACTTTCCAAGAAATAATGGGATATATATATATATATATATATATATATATATATATATATATATATATATATATATAAACTCAAAAGTGTGTATGTCATACATCCTCACCAGCATCAGGTTAAATAGTACCATATTATTATAGCCAAAGCTCAATATAGCCAATTTGTCAGTTAATTTCCATGTATACTTCTACTTGGGCTATTATTTACTATTCTATTAAACTGTGAACTTCCATTTAAAACTAGAGTTTACTGATAAACAGCCTTCTTTTAAAACTACATTCATTTCATTTCCCATTTAGAGATCCAGGCTCAACAATTTTGTAGAACTATTACACTTTTTATATATGATACTTTGAAGTGACTTTTTAGAATAAAAGAACTCCTTAGTCAATTCTTGGTCCTTCCATACAGTTAACTATTCTGCTTCATTTTTCTTTTTCTTCCTCTCACTGAAATATGTCTGTGGCTTCACGTTTTCTGATTCTGTCTTTTTCTTAGGGTATGTATATTAAATCCACATATGATGGCCTCCATGTAATCACTGGAACTACAGAAAATGTAAGTACTAAAACATTTCCAATTTGAGTATTTATGTTTTTCACATGATTGAGGTTAAATGTTGGTTCCAAGAACACATCTAAAAATACTTACTAAATTAGTAGATTCTGGATGCATTGGAATTTCATTCATTTAATTTACTCTAGAATAGTGGCTTAGAGAAATTCCGATGCTTTCCTTTTTAAGCCAGAGAATTATCTTTGTTAAGTACTTTCTGGTTCATGCCAGGTTATTGTGACAACTAAAATAATCTACTTCCATCATCAATTAGTTGAGTTATCTTAAGAAACTTAAGTGACGTGAGAAACATCCCATCAGTCAGGCTGTTGGATACTGGCAGCATAATTCAGCTCAATGAAATAGAGGTGTAGCTGAATGGTTTTAACAGTGAGATTCATCCATTAGTCTACTTTGAGAGCTTGCTAGAAATTTAAATTCAAAGGTTCTATCACAGACCCAGAATCCTAGGAACATCCTTCCTTTATGAAAAGATTCTAACAGGTGTTCTGACTATAAATTGGAAAAGATTACCATAACATACTAGGTTGTAAAATTCAAATGAGCAAAGATAGTGGCACACAGAAGTGTCTAGCTATGCTCTAAAAAGAGAAATATAAATGCATTAAATCAATCATTAACATGATTAGCATAATAGAAATTGAATAATAAAAAGTCATTAATTAGCCCATATTTCTCTTTTCTTTCATAAACAGGTTAGGAACTTTGGTTTTGTTCTTATTTTCTTTTAGAGAGTCAGACAAATTGAATGTTTATGCTGTGTTTCTTTAAAGAATACTGTGGTGGAATTAAGTTAATTTCAGTTGTCATTTATCTCAGTGTTTTATCAATATTTTCTTCTTTGAAATCACCATTTTCTGTAGTTAATTCACCTATTAACTCTAATTATTATTGATTTAACTTCTTTTCTTGGTTTCTTGTTGAAAATGAAACATCAATGAAAATCAGTAAAATGTGTGTTGTGAATTATTTCATATTTGAGCTTGAGTAGGACGTTAAGCACTACATGTTTGCCATCCTTCTCTAATTTCCGTGCACTCGTTAGATCATTCCTGCACTCCCTGCTCATGTAACAAGCCCACTGTGTCTGTGCTGTGATCCAGGCAAGGCACTGAGCATTGGAAGGATATATATGATAAACTAGTTTTGTTTTCCTTGAGAAGTACAAAGTATGTAGGGCTCAACTATGTGAGCAAGTGTTACTATTTACTTGATACATGAAGGAAAAAATGTAATAAGTATTGTCAAGTAAACCAGAGAAGAAATCACAGAAACGGTGCTTTTGTACTGTGTCATGAAGAACTAACTGGTAGGAATGGCTCTCCCTCCATTATCTAACATTTGTGAATGTAACAGCTGAGTACTGTGCTTCATACACTTTACTTACTTGGTGAAACTTGGTAAATGGCTAAATGATAAAAGGAGCGTTTGAATCTGGTGTAGTTCATATAGCAATCACATGTTCATACTTCATCCTGTGATTCTTCTTTTCTCTTGATAATATTATATTATTTTGTTACCTATATAATTTGTAATTCAGAGTTCTAGTTCTGTGTTTAATCTTAGTAAAGCTGGTCACTAAAGTGGGTAACTTATTTTTATCTGCTGTGCCATCTTATAAAAAAAGATTAGTTTTGAGCCAATGGCACAAGTGACTGGAACTATTGCACTATGAGTTCTAATCCGTTCAGAACTGTTATATGGCTCTGGTCTGATTGCTAATATTGCCACGACCTAAAGATATTTTCAGATCACTGATTTTTTTTAGAATAGTCTTCATATCTCAGATTAACCTACCTCCATAACAGTATTTTTAGTTCATTCAATAATATACTTTTTAAATATAATCTTGAATTTTAGCCTATGGCAAATTTTTGTAGGCTAAAACGTTTGTTCCAGTGAGGTAATATAGTATGAAGTCTTTTATGTTTTCAAAATAATTAAAAATTGGAAATGAATTTTTGAAAAGTAGCTGCCCTAAGGACATGGATAAGTTTGTGCTAGAGTACAAACATGAGGGCCTGACTTTGGATCTCCAGTACCCTCATAGGCAGATAGCACAGAGAGCCTCTGTAACAGCAGAGCTGGGGAGCAGACAGGTAGATCTCTGGGGCTTGCTGACCCATCAGTATAGCTAATCCATGAGCTCTACTTCACTTAGAGAAGCTGTCTCAAAAAGTAAGGGGTGGAGTCACCAAGAGGACTCTGCAGGTAAAGGTGTTTGCTGCTGCACCTGACAACCCGAGTTGGAGCCCTAGAACCAATGCAGTAAATAAAGAGAACTGACACTTATGGTTTTCTGCTGAATTCCATAGCCATGGCATGGCCTGTGGATGCCCTCCCTCTCCCCTACTACACACATAGTAAATAAATGCAAAAATAGAAGTTTTAAAGGGCGTGTGAAATGGATCAGTGGGTAAAGGCACTTGGTATACAGCATGATGATCAGTTTTCTGTCCCTGGAAGCTACATAGTAGAAGGAAATAACTCACTCCCCAAATCTGTTCTCTGATTGCTACACATGCCACCAAGACACATGCTTGCCCTTATACAAATGAAATAAATAAATATATTTTAGGAAGGAAGAATAAGGTGCTGAAGCAATTTGACATCAACTACCTGATGTCCACCTGTGGCCTAGATACACACACATACAAACAAACACAAACATAAAACAAAAACACAGAATAACCCAAAATGACTTTTAAAGAACATTCCATTCCTGGGACTCAAAAGTAGTGTTTTATTCTCTGGATTCTGTCACCATATTATTTTTCTTTTCTGTTTTTAATAGATACTACTGAGTAATATCAGAGTACAAGCAAATAATTTTAATAGATTAATATGTCTTATTATTCTATATAGACAGTACACAAGGGTGTATTGCCATATAAAGGTTTCTGAATTGTTAATAGGTAACTATTTCTAGTAACTAGGAAATAAGACTATAAAATCTATTTATAAGAACTGGAGAAAAAATTCTATCACAAATCTCATTTAGTTTCTTTTATACATCTTAATACTTACAAATACTAAATTGCTATGTTGGTTTTATTTATTTTTGTTTTTTATTTCATATTAAGAAAATAAAGTATTGAAATTACGTGTTATAGACATGTTGATATTTTGTTTTATTTATTTGTTTTATTTTATTTATTTATTTGCCAACCAATCGTATTATAGTATATGAAACGGAACAGCATGCTCTTGTAATTAGACACGTGGAGAGAATGATACATAATACAGTCTTGACCTAAGTGCTGCTTGTGTTTGAATTTTCTGTTCTGTGTTATTTAGGGTTGATTTTATTAATAGTGAAATAAATTAGCAAATTGATTATGATAATTATATGCATATACTTGAAAATAATGATTTGTTTACATTACTGAGGTTTATTTATATTAAATGGGAAGGACACAAGCAAAAACTCAGAATATTGTGAAATATACATATATATATATTGCATTTTTTATTGAAAATATTTTTTCATACAGTATATTCTGATCACCATTTCCCTCCCTCATCTCCTCTCAGATCCTACCCACGCTTGCAACTCCAAACCTTCTGTTTCTCTCTTAGAGCTTTTTATTTCTTCTATGTTTTTTAATTTGCCTGTTTGAAATATATTTTCAATCAAGTTGCCTAGTAGTATTTAGCAGGGTTTTCTAGACTAAGTTTGCCAAGCTTAGTAACAATTACTATTGTCCTTTAATGCTTTCAGAAAGATGTTATTGTTTTCCAATATAGATAATCTCTGTATGACTTTCTTTTTTTGTTTCAAGACATGGTTTCTCTGTAGCTTTTGGAGCCTGTCCTGGAACTAGCTCTTATAGACCAGGCTGGCCTTGAAATCACAGAGATCCGCCTGCCTCTGCCCCCCAAGTACTAGGATTAAAGGTGTGCGCCACCACCGCCCAGCTGACTTTCATTTATATTATCAGAATGCAAACTGTATGTTAGCTATGAGTAAACACATTATATATAATAATTACTTAAAAATTATGATTTTATTTTTAAATCTAATTAAAGAGGTGGATTGCTGTGATGTTCCCAGAGAAAGAAAAAAGCTGATAAACCTTGTGTTATCATTTCTTTTATGTTAAATTCAGTCACCTGCAGATCGATGCAAGAAAATCCATGCTGGGGATGAAGTGATTCAAGTTAATCATCAGACTGTGGTATGTATAATTACCTTAAGAGTCAGTGGGAGAAACTAATTTAAAGATTTGCGAAAACTTTAAAATGATACCAGTGAAATTAAAGGCCAGTATTTTATAAAAGATAAATGAAGAACTTTAAAAAACGTAACTGAGTAATTACTCTTCCAAATTGTTTTATGGAATGTAACACATGGATTTTTGAAAAATGAGGATATATTGTGCTTATAAATTTGACATTTTCTGGTATAACTTAATATTTTTTTCATTTTTATAAATTTGTGAATTAGCTACTAGATAAAGTTAATGGTTATATATGCATTTATTTATCTGTTGTAACATTGACTTATTCATTAATATGTAGAGAATTTGGTCATAATTTAAATGCACATTTTAATAAAAATTATGATCCTCAGTAGCTGATTTGGCTCTTAGTTTTCCAAGAGGTTTAGTTCTAAAAATAATATACTAAATTAAATATGTTCACAAAGCTTTCTTGCTCAATGAGGCTCACCGATCTGTTCAGAGAAATATGAATGCCAGTGGCATTTAATGCCTATCTCAGATGTGATAGATTTTCAAAGATGTAGAAATACATAGTATTGATTGCTGTTTATTTTATATGCCTCAAATGGTGCACTTTATTCACCCTCTTTTGCAAACATTAGGTCTGTTGCCAAAATTTGAAAATAAAATATTCTTAGATTATCATTTCAATAATCCTTTTTGAAAATATGGGAATTTAAGAAATAAATAGTTTTGTAACGTTGGAGTGGGTAATTCTTTCTTGTTCATACCATTGAGCTAAATTTGCTTTTACGTGCCCTAAAGAAAGAAGAAAATTTGGGAAGACTGTTTTTTCTTGAGGGATGTTTAGAATGGCTCCAAATGATCATGAAAGTTAAAAATGTTTCTCAGTGAGTTCATTATCTACCTGATATAAAAGTGGATAGACTCTTTTAAAAATGTGATGTGTTAGGGTGTGGCTGGTACTGAACAACAGAGTTCTGGGAATGCACAGGGGCTTTCTGCCAATGACATCATTTTCTCATTAGAGCAAAAGTCCTGATGACATCATTTTCTCATTAGAAAAATAATTCTTTCCACTTGTCCTTTTAGAAATTTCTGGACCCATAGTGTGAGAATTTGCGCAAGGGGATAAAGCAACCAACTATTCCAGTACATCAGTAGCTTTTCCTTCTGTTCTGTTCATATTGCTTCCTTCTCTGCAAGAGATTTTTAACATGTAGACCCCATTGCATATTTTCGACATGAGTTTCTACTTGATCAAATTAAAGTTGCAAGTTAGTCTCTAGTGCAAAGGAAGATTGTTTAAAGAGTACTCTTTATGGAACAGATCTGACATTCATGAAATAAATATCAAAGTCTAAAAGTTTATAGATGAACTAATAAAATCTGCACGAATTGGTGACATTTAAATGCTGAGGATGTGCATACACATTTTCATCACTGGAATAATTTAAAATTTTTGAAAACTGTATAAAATAAGGATTGGGGAAACTTAGTTCTGGTTTTTGCTCTGAATTGTAATCATGGCTTTAAGTGGCTAATATTACTAGAGTAGGTTACCTTTTCTAGAAACATTAACAGTAAATGAAATTTTAATATATAACTGTAAACACAAATATCATGTCACGGTAGTTTTCTGTAGTTTTAAAATCTTTCTACTGCAGGTAATATTGTACAGTATAAAAATTTACTCATTTTCTTTATATAAATTTCATTGAAAAGCTATTTTAAATATTCCCATGACGGTCAATGAAAGATGAATTAATAACAGGAAGTTTTGAATGCCATTGTTTTATTTTTATTTGTTTATTTTTGGTTTTTCGGGCCAGGGTTTCTCTGTTTATTTTTGGAAACTGTTTTGGAACTCATTCTTTAGACCAGGCTGGCCTCGAACTCCCAGAGATCTACCTGCCTTTGCCTCCCAAGAGATGGGATTAAGCGCCACCACTGCCTGGCCCGAATGCCATTGTTTTAAATGGCTGATATGGCTCATATACTCAATAGCAATTGACTTTCTTACCTGTCTTACCTCTTCATGTCCAATAGATAATGTATGATTCTCCTATGTTCTTTTATTTAAATATATATGTAACTATATATATATATATATATAACTATGTATATATATAGTTACTTAAACGAAAATTGAAGTTACATGTCCATTTTCATGTTGCTATATTCTCCATTATAAGCTTCAAACTTTTCACATCAACATACTTCTGTGGCTGAGAAACTGGCTTCCAGATAGGAAGAAGAAAAAAAATTATGAACATCCAAGCAAAGCAGAATGATTCCTATTCATGTCTTCCTTGCCAGTGAAGATCAACTCATCAAAGGCTGCTGAAAACACCCCAGATTCCTTCTTCATTCTCTCTCTCTCTCTCTCTCTCTCTCTCTCTCTCTCTCTCTCTCTCTTTCCTCTCTGCTCTCTGTCTCTCTCTCTTCTCTCTCCTCTTTCTCTTCTCTCTCCTCTCTCTCTTTCTCTCCCTCTCTCTCCCTACCTCCCCCCTCCTCTCTCTCTCATTCCCTCCCTCCGTCTTTCTACCACCTTGGCATAATTTGAACCAGCAACTCTGCCCTCATGATGGAGTTTAAACATGCTTTGTACTGATGAAACTGTAGTAATTTTTAAAAAACATCTGGGCCTACCCATAACGAAGCTGCTAAATTACAGGTTAGTTTTTTGTGTGTGAGAGAAAGTGTTCTAAGTATTTTATCTATACTGAAAGCAGACACTTTCTTCTTGGGCATATCATTTCAAAGAAGGGCATATGTATGGTGATTGAGTATGGCTTTTGGAAAAGTTCCCTCTATTTTGTGTTAACATTAAAACATATCCATTGTGATTGTGAAAGGTTTTCTAGCACTTCTTGAATATTTTGGTAAACATGGTCAAATAGATTTAGTTATAAAAACTACCTAAACAGATTAACCATGTTGAGATGTCAAGAAGATAGACTGCACAAGTAGTGTTGTTAGATCACTGATTACTGAGAGATGGAAGATAAGCATTATATGGTAGTGTCTTTTTTTACTTTCAAGAAGGTGAATATTACTGAGTAAGACCTGGAAATCATAGTGAAGGGGATGAGGGACGAGAACAGACTGAAGGACTATTGATTTAACTTGGGAACTTCAATCTAATTCTGGCTGTACCTCTCTGATTCTCAACATAGCTTCTCATTTCTGACTGTGGCCTCAACTTTTTGTTCTTCAAGCCTAAAATAAGAGCTCATTGTTGAAAGGGGGAGAAGTCAACATAATCAGAATATGTTAATGTTCATTCCCTTTTGTCCCTTTGAGCTCTAACCCTTTTCCTGGATATCGTTTAGTGCCATATATATCATGATTCTGTTTAACATTAAATGTATTTCCCCCCAGTTTTCTAGATAATTTTTGCCCGCTATTTTTGGCTTTCCTTTCTAATTCTTTTGCTCTCCTTCACTGTGTGCATTTCTGCTCACTTAACTATTTCTCCTCCATTCTTACCTTGTTCAGTTATCATTATTCTTCCCTATTCTATTCTCCCTTTTCAAGGGAAAAGTTATTTATCTTATAATCCCTTAAACTCAAAATATTGAAAACTGAGACCTCAAATAGCAGTGTTTCCTCTATTTCCCATATATTATTCATATAGTCCCAAGGTGTTACTAGACTCTAGAAATTAATTATATTGGCAATATGTTTAACATATTAATGAGTAAATGGTTCTTATAATAACCTACAAGAACAATATTGGGGTTCTCCAGAATTGGTATTCTGAAACAAATCACATGAAATAGTATCTTTTAGAAGGGGAAACTATAACACATTGAAATTAAACAGTATCACACATTTCAGTTACTCATAATAATGCCTATTGTCTTATATAGTAGTTTATGAGATATTAGGTTTTATGTTATTTTAAATTGAACATCTTCATTAAATTGTGTGCAAACTGGTTTTAATGTATCACTTATTTGGCATAAATTGTATTATTTATTTTGCATAATCAACTCATTACTTTATCATCTACCATAATATTTCATTGTCTTTCTGTTATCAAACTAGAATTCATTCTATTAAATCCTTCTATAAAATAAATTAGTTATGTTAATATCTTAATAAAAGTAACTTCCTGTCGACCAATTTCTTTTCTTTGCAGACCTCTGTGTCTTGATTTGTTACTTTCTTATTTACACAGTTCAAAGTAGCTTCACTGTGAAGAGTGTAATTGGTTTCTTATGTGGTTACTGTAACTCATTTTATTATCAGAATACCTTTTAAGTGCCAAGGTGCAGTTAAATATAATCTAGTTTTTAAATGAATCTTTAAATGACAATTTGCAATTGATTGTTTTGTATGCTTAAGATTTATCTATTGCCAGATATTCTTTTATATACTCTAGGTTTTTAGTTCAAATGTGTATTTTATTTGCAAATTGGTATAAGTAACCTCCGTCCTTTCCTACCTTTGAGGAATCTGTCAAATTAACCTCATCTACTCCTTCCTATGAGAAATAGGTGTAGACAATTACTAAATAGCACTAAACTTTCTGGTAAAATTATTACATGTAAGAATAATACTGGAGAATACCATGTCATAGAAAATTTGATAGACAATAACATTAATAGGATATTTATCCCTAGTATTCAGCATCATTAATAAAATTCTGATTAGCATTGGAGCTAAAATTTTATATATTGTTATCCATCGTTTCTTTTCTTTTTTTTTTTTTTTTT